>NC_083322.1:12725596-13046829 GCF_963455315.2 Globicephala melas
GGTCACACATCTACTGGCCCAAGTTAACCTGAGGGCCCTGCCTCAGTCCCCTCTCCCCCCAGATCTTGTCCGATGACAACACCCACTCCCAGCTGACCTTCCCCTCCGCTTCATAAGCATCTCACATCCTTGGCTAAGATGCTGTTTATCATTTCCCATGGCGACCATAACCCCACAATGCAGAGCTGACCCCTTCGCCCCTTGCAAGGATAGAAGAGCTGAGAGCCTTCTGTGCTCTTTTTCATCTCAAAACAGAAGCTAATTGTTGGGGTCAGACCGAAAAAGCAAGTGACTATCCCAGCAGCCCTCTCTGCAAAACCCAACACAGAGTGCCTAGCTGACCTCAGATGGATTTAGTAGCAGGGATATTTTCCCCCTTTGTTAGTCAATGACCCTCAAGGAAAGGAAATCAATCAAGTGTTCCAGGTCTGCTTAAATTTTATTTTAGAGTAAGGGAAAAATCTAAACTGTCTCTCTTTTTTTTTTAAACTACTGAGAATTCAAAATTATTCAATACAAAAAAATAATTTTTTAAAAAGGTGGAACACGGAGGATTTTTAGGGCAGTGAAATATCATCCTGTATGATACTGCAGTGATGGATACATGCCATTAGACATTTCCCCAACCCACAGAATGTACACCACCAAGAGTGAACCTAAGGTAAACTATGGACTTCGGGTGATGACGAGGTGTCAGTGTAGGTTGATGGAGTGTAACAGGTACACTGCTCTGGTGGGGGACGTGGATGATGGGGGAGACTGTGCATGCGGGGCAGGGGATGAGGTACGTGGGAAATCTCTGTACATTCCACTCGGTGTTGCTGTGATCCTACAGCTTCCTCTAAAAACAAAATCTTTTTTTTTTTTTTTTAAGTACACTGTGGGCTTCCCTGGTGGCGCAGTGGTTGAGAGTCCGCCTGCCAGTGCAGGGGACACGGGTTTGTGCCCCGGTCCGGGAGGATCCCGCATGCCGCGGAGAGGCTGGGTCCGTGGGCCATGGCCGCTGAGCCTGCGCGTCCGGAGCCTCTGCTCCGCAACGGGAGAGGCCACAGCAGTGAGAGGCCCGCGTACCACAAAAATTAATTAATTAATTAATTTAAAAAATACACTGTATGACTAGTTCATAAAGAAAGTCAGATATGAAAGAAGGAGAGAGGGGAAGTAAAAAAGCTGGATGGAGGGTGAGATGAAAAACGATATCGGAAAGACAGGAAAAATCCACTGCAATTAAAAGGTAGAAAAACAGCAGTTATAATCCCAGATAAAGAGTCAGAAAAGTAGTTAAAGAAGACACACATACACACGTTTAAAACGAAACACTTGAAAATAACCAAACGGAGAGGTACTGTGGGAAAAAACACTATAAAGTTGTTTATATTTTGTTCTTTTCAATTCAACAGGGCTTTAAAATATCCTAAGATAGCAACATGTGCCTGAATTGAGCATCTGAATTGCGGCTACTGTGATCGAGAAAATGAATTTTTAATTTGACACAATTTTAATTACTCTTAAGTTTATATTTTAAAATGAAAGTAATATAACGTCTTTTTTCATTAAACACAATGTTATTTAGTAGGACTACTTTTCACTTTGCTTCAAAGTCAAATCAATTCATTCTTCACTGATAAACCAGTTTTATTAATACGGATAAATAAAGAAAACTGATTTTGGAAGGTACTCAATCTAGTTACTGAAAAACTTTTACGTGTGTTTGGAACAACTTGGATATGGGAATCCACATTTTCTACTGTAAATTTTTTGAACTGTAAATACCGACCAAATATTTCTGATGAAAACTTACCACTCAAATTCAGATGTGTTCTAAGTGTAAAATGCCCACCAGGTACTGAAGACTTAGTATGAAAATCAAGAATGTAAAATATCTCAATAATTTTTTGTGTTGATGAGACACTGAAATGAGGTTATTTTGGATATACAGGGTTAAATAAAATACAGTATTAAATATAATGTCACCTGTTTCTTTTCACTTTTTTTTTTTTTTTTTTGCGGTACGCGGGCCTCTCACTGCTGTGGCCTCTCCCGTTGCGGAGCACAGGCTCCGGACGCGCAGGCCCAGCGGCCATGGCATGGGCCCAGCCGCTCCGCGGCATGTGGGATCTTCCCAGACTGGGGCACGAACCTGCGTCCCCTGCATCAGCAGGCGGACTCCCAACCACTGCGCCACCAGGGAAGCCCTCACTTTTTTTAAAAAATGCAATTACTGGAAAATTAAAAGTTTAGTATATGGCTCACACCGCGCTTCTATCAGTTAGCCCTGCTCTGAAGGAAGCAAGGCAAAGCTATTTAAAGAGATCTAACGGAAACCAGCATCACCACGTGCGCCCAAATCTTGCCGAAGCTTGTAACTGAGGAGTCAGATAAATTCTAAGTAATCTGCCATGTTGATTTCTGGGGTGAGACGAGCCAGGGGAAGGAGGAAACCACTTTGGATTAAAAAGGTATCTGAAAGGAAGCGATGATGTTCTGACCTCACAGAGAGGGTTTCCGTAGGCTTCCTGCCCAGAGGAGACACAGGGCAGAAAGTCCAAGGGCAGCCTCGCCAGCACCCACCTTTCGGAGAACTTTCCAAAAGCTGGCAGGTCCCAAATCACCAGGAAGAGGAGAAAAACAGAGATGTGAACGAACAAAAGGAACACAAGCACACCCAGAGCAGGGGAGGGTAACAAAAGGAACACAAGCACACCCAGAGCAAGGGAGGGTAAGAAAGCAATCTGCTTTATGTAAATGAGAGCAAAAAGTGCTTGTAGCTGGAAAATCCATCCTGGGGTTTGCCAAAGTCAAAGAAAGGTAGATCTAACTCACTTCTGATAGCCATTGTCTTTGGGGTGAAAATATAATCCAATTAATTAAAAAGTTTTACCCCCAAACATTCTTAAAAGTAAAATTTCTACTCACAGAAATTCTTGTCCTCATTGGCAACAGAGAAAATCATCAACTTTCTACTTTGGGAAAGTAAAGGTATCATCACCCACGGAAGAGAGAAGAGTATCTTCTACTTTTATGGCCTAATATCCCAGTATCTTGGGACTTTTTAAGGTATTGATGCTCACATTCTTAGGTTCAGGTTGTTGTTGGTTTGTTGCTGTTATTGTTGTTGTTTGCAGCTCATCATAAACGATATCATCTCTTGAAAGTTGGCCCAGAGCCCAGAAGACCCTGAAAATGGACTGTGTAGCTTTAGAAGCTTAAATAGCAAACACTGTAACAGAAGCTTAGAGGCGTCTAGAAGGAAGCTATAGCCTTCTTAGTGCTACACACACAAAACAGATCCAGCCCTGTACTTTACACATATTTTTTTAATATGAATGGTGATGAATTTGAATTACTGGCTTCCTAAACTCCCTCCAAAAAAACTTTCATTTTATTCATCGGTGCGGGGGGGGGGGTGGCAATGGAATTCATAGCAGAAAGAAATTGCTTTCTAAGCCATCTAATGCAGGAGTCACGAGCCACACGTACCTACTGAGCACTTGACATGTAGCTGGTCCAGATGGAGACTGTAACTTACACTGGACTCCAAAGACCTAGTACCAAAAATTTTAAAATAACTTATTAAAAATTTTTTAAATAGATTATATGTTGAAATAAAATTTTGATTATTTTAGGTTAAACTACGTTATTAAGGTTAACGTCGCCTGTTTCTTTTCAGTTTTTAAAAAGTGAATATTAAAAGTTTTTAGTCTATGGCTCCTATTTCTATTGGAGAGTGCCACTCCAAAGTGACCAACTTTAGCTCCCTAAAAGCAGGGGGGAAATGGCCCACGTTCACTTATACATGAGGTCGATGGTATTCTGGAGGAGGACCACCAAGTCCTGTGGACAAGCCCTGACTCCCTCATGCAATGCCTAGAACCATCAAGAAAGCTATCCTGCTGTTGGAAACCCACAGATGGGCCCAGGGTGGTGGGCAGTTGTCAGAATGGAGGTGTTCTGAGACTCCTGCTGCCCCCTGGAGTGGATGCTGTGATTCGCCACCAGATCCCTCTGCAGCACTGAGGCTCACAACTGAGACTCTCCCTGGTCATTGTCCTTAGCCAAAGGGAGCCGCCTTGCCCAAGGCTACATGCCTTCCAAGCAGCAGCCTGCACCCCAGTGACAGGTCAATGCCTTGCCTTAACTCAGGACACTCTGAAGGGCTATCCCAGCTCCAAAGCCCCCTGTGCGATCAGCTGAGGTCTCTGTCACAACTCCATTAGCATCTAGCTGTTCTTTCTGCCCAATCCTGCTTCCCTCTCTTGTTCCCTCACAGGGCATTTCCCAGTAAACTCTCTGCATGCAAAGCTCAGTCTCAAGGTCTATGTTATGGACTGAACGATTGTGCACCCCCCCAATTCATATGCTGAAACCCTCCCGACGCTCAGACCCGGCGGAGGAGCGCGTCGGCCAGCTGCCCAGCAGCGCCGCACACGGAGAATTGGGTGGGCGGGCGGACCAGCCTGCCATGGCAGACCAGGGACAGCGCTCTGGCTTTTGGAGACGGAGACTCTGCGAGGTAATTATGTCATGAAGTTGGAGCCTTCCTGATGGCATTAGTGATTACAAGAAAAGACCCTAGAGAGACTGTTTCCTCTCTCTGCTCTCCACCACGTGAAAATGTACGTAGCAAGAAGGCAGCCATCTGCAAACCAGGAAGTGGGCCCTCACCAGAACACACCTGTAGCCCGGTAGGCACGTTGATCTTGGACTTCCAACCTCCAAAACTGAGAAAATAAACATCTGTTGTTTAAGCCTCCCAGTCCACCATGTTTTTGTCATAGCAGCTAAGAGAGCCTGCTTCTCAGTGAACCCACCTAAGATATCCCCAGATATGAAGAAAACGTTACGGAAAAAGGGTATTGTGTGCACACACGTGTACAAGCATTTGAGCTCAGGAATGAAGTCAGGATATTTGAGTCAGCTACACACACACACACACACACACAAATGAAGCTTGTATCAGTTCCCCCTTGCTCTTCTCAGTTGTGATGATTACTGGGAAACATCTGTCCATCTCCCCTTATTTGGGCAAAGAAAAGACATCCTGACACCCAAGAGCTAAGCGACACATAGCTGGTGATGTCACCTACTTAGAGCCCTTTTTAAGAAGTCTGGAGATAAAGGCTTCAGCTCTTCCAAGGGGACGTAACAATTTCCTTCTGTTCCTTGACCACAAACTGCACCCCTCACCACACAGACCTCTGGGAGCATGTGCGCTATGGGTCCCAGGGTGGCTGTGGGGAACACAGGCACAAAGAGTGACCAGGTAACCCGCAAAGGCACACCCAGGCAGGGGGCTGCCCAGCCACCCTCTGGTGTGACCTGCCCAGGTTCACTTACTGCTACCATCGCAAAGAGGAGTGATTTTCCCCTCAGCAATGGGGCTTCACATGCCTGGTCTGCGCACTTTTTCTCTGCAATGTTACCTCCCTACCTGGTCCATGATACTTCAGTTGAATAGCACAGGTATTGTTCCTGCAGGTCAGAGAATCTCGGGGTGCAGGTTTTACACAGTCAAGACACATCACAAGTATGGCTTTTATTACACCCCAAGTCAGGTGAGGACGGGCACCAACCTTCCAGGGGCTGCCTGGTGGTCTCTCTTCCCAGGCCCTGGAGGTTATAACACAGACCACCCTTTGCCTCCACAGAGAAGTAGGGCCTTTCCAATCCGGACTCAGATCTATTCCTGGGCTTCCAGTTGTGACTTACCTGCATCTACAACATGCGCTACTCCCGGGCTCCAACCCTGGGGACCAGCTACACAACCTGCTGACTCAGCTCCCTGGTTATGTGTCTCCACTGACATCACCCCATTCCCCAGTTCACGGTGCTCTATTTACCTCCTCTCCTCTTCTTACTCTCAAATAAAGTACGTGGTTTTCTTGCTGTTATTGTTTTATTTCAGTGAACCACGCATGCTTATAGGAATAAACACACACAAAAAAAAAAAACTCTTAAAAAAAATCACTCATAATCCCACCATCAGGAGATAACCACCGTTAACATTTTGGGTTATCTCCTCGGAGCCCTTTTCCTTGCATGTGCGTATACAGTTCCTTGTAACATTCTAATTGGAAAGAGTCTACATATGTTTGCATTTTGCTTTTTTCAATTAACATCCAATATGTAAGCATTTCTTCATGGTTTTAAAAATTCTGCAGAAACATCCCACGTACTGGTTACAGCATCATCTACCATATGACTGAGGCATACTTTGTTTAACCCTTTCCCCCCATTCTTGAGCATTAAGATCATTACTGGTTTTTAGCGATGAACAATTTGAATATAGAACTTTATGTGTATTTCAGACTGCTTCCTTAGGATAGCAGCCCTTTTTTTCATTTTTTTTTTCTTTTTATTTTTGGCTGCGTTGGGTCTTTGTTGCTGCGCACGGGCTTTTCTCTAGTTGCGGCGAGCGGGGGCTACTCTTCGTTGCAGTGCGCAGGCTTCTCATTGAGGTGGCTTCTCTTACTTGCGGAGCACGGGCTCTCTAGATGCGCGGACTTCAGTAGTTGTGGCTCGCGGGCTCAGTAGTTGTGGCGCACGGGCTTAGTTGCTCCGCGGCACGTGGGATCTTCCCAGACCAGGGATCGAACCCACGATCCCTGCATTGGCAGGCAGATTCTTAACCACTGCGCCACCAGTGAAATTACTTAGTCCAGGGGTCGGAACATGCTAAGGCTTTTGATAAATACAGCCAAATATATTTCAAGTAAGCTGATATCAGACACACCAACGATGAAGGAGAGTTCTCTAATTTTGTTTGGCAAAAGAAAGATATGTTATTACTATATTAATTGGCATCTCAGATTACTTGGTGAAACTGAACACTTTTCACGTTTATTAGAAATGTGGACTTCTTTTAGGCAACCTCGTCAAATCCTTTACACATTTATTTATTGGGCTCTGAATCTATGTACATGCCCTCTTACTGTATTAAGAAAGCTAATGTCTCATCTGTTGGTGTTTGTTGCAAGTATTTGCCCAGGTTTCTTTACCTTTTGATTTTATTAATGTTTGGCCTGCACAGTTTTTAATTTGAATGTAGACAAACCTATCAGTCTTTTCCTTTGTGATTTCCCTTAAGCTTAGAAAATCTTTCCCCTGTCAGAGCATCAGATAAATATTTACCTATTTTTTGCTACTTTAATAGTTTTCTCATTGAGTATTCCCACTCTCAAGGCGTGTCTCATCAGCTTCTTTCCCAGGCCTTCCCTTATCCTGGATTACTTTATTCTAGCTCTTCACCCATCCCATACGCTGCAACTGTTCTTGGACGGACAGAGACAATCCCTTTTAAATAATCTTCTGTATCTTGGGAAAGGTGCAGGCCCCAGGCAGTTGACTTGGCTCTGTTATCTTCTTTCAACATGTGCACAGGGCACAGATACGATGCCCCAGCGCCTGCCTCCCCTCCCGCGGGTGATGTCTGCCTGTGCCCAGGGGAGAGAGAAGTTCTGCTCAGGGCTTTCATGACTCCTCTCAGGGGCTCTGGTAACCGCATCACCACCGCCACACACACACTCGCACATCTGCTTTCCCCTCGCTCGTTCCCATCTTTCCCTTTGTCTAGTTCCTCTCCACCTAATCTCCGTAATTTCCCGAACTTGCATGTGGTTTAGTCAGAGATGCTGGGGAACCTTTCCATTTCCTCTCCCCCTCCATACAAGCCCTTCCTGAGATCCGAGCTCCCTCTATCCGGTCTCTCCCAACATGCACAGCGGCCTCTGGGTGAGGGCGTTTGCTTGGCCAGCCTCCCAGAGAACGCTGAGAAGCTGGAATCAGAGAACATCACTGCAGCTCTGCTCTTTCTCTTGCTCTCATCCAGTCCAACTTTTGCTGGTGATTAAACAGAGAGAAAAAAAAAATCCCTCTTGTGCTCTTCTGTTTGCTCTCATTAGACAGCCAAACAGCAGGCAAGCTTAAGAAACATCACACACCTAGGAGCCGGAAGGCTGAGCTGGGTAGACAGGCCTGAAGCCAGCAGACAAGCACAGTGTGTCCAGGGGAAATGTAAGATCCAAATGGCAAGGACGATGCCCACCTTGTTCACGAGCGCACTCCAAGACCTCAGAGGGTAACTGGCAATTTCTTGGGGCTCAGTGGGTAATTGTTAAGGAACAAGTAGGAGTACCTCTCCATCATGGACCCCTAGGAAGTATGGTGACTGAAATATATGTAGACAAGCAACCTGGCATTATCCTCAGAGGGTTTTTAGGGCTTGGTTTGGTTTTGTTAACCCATCCACTTTTCTTTTTACCCTTGGCTAGCCTGTACCCCACAAACACACTTTTAGTACCTCAGCCTCAAGATCTTTAACTTTCTCTGGGCTTCATCACTAAAATGATAAAGTTTGATTAGATGATCTCCAATGTTGCTTCCAGCTATAAAATTCCATGATGAGATGAATAAGTGAAAGATGAATGCTTTTATTGACGGTTATAACTTCTGCTCTATCCACATATGGGCTTAGAGTACAGCCCATCATTTACATCTGACTGTACTTTAGTGGAAACTAAAATTCAAAAGGGAATTAGAACCACGAATGGCCTTTCCCAGCCTACTGTGTACACTGCAACACAGAGAAATCCGTCTTCGAGCAAGAATTCTAAACCAGGAAACTATTATCAGTATAATTTATAACACATCCCTTACTACAATAAATCAGAAGGCTTGATTCAATGATTCTGAATTTGACAGAGGTTATTCCCAGCTTCATAAAAAATTCAATCACAAATGAAGATGTACAGCTGGGAGCCCATTTGCCATAGAAGCCAATATGATGGGGATCTCTTACTGCTAATGCCCCAGAGTACTCCAACTAGTATTAATGTAAATAATTAATACTGAAATGAAAATGGATACGATTTCTTTGACAGGGCCTTGCAATTCGGTGGCATGTGTTCAGGGAGTGCCAGCTCATTTGAATATTCGCCTAATTAGGAAGGTAAATCTGTTCCTGCTGCCAGCAATCACGCCGTGCACTGCAAAGCCAAATAGAAATGCCTCTGCTATCACCCACCGTCGTGGACTGTCACCTCCCACGTCTGTCCCTCCAGTAGCGTGGACAACGCAGGGATGACCAAACCATGTCTCTTCTCTCTCTGTCCTCTGCTCTCTCACCAAGGCTCGGCTCTGCCACATAGAACAGAAGCGCAGATGGCCTAGAGCTCTTCTGAGGGCGCGGGGTGTGAGATGACACAAAGGGAATAAAGGACTTTGTGAACCCAAACGTGGGGAAATAGAATGGTCATGCAAACACGTGGACCAGGTTTGGTACCCAGAGGATGGGATCACATCAAATCCCACTAGAAAATGTTCCAAGGCTACCCTGGGCAAACAGAAGAGAGTCCTGATGTACGTTTTACCCCTCCTTCAGTCTCTTCTCCCCATGAGTAAGCCTCGGTGCATTCTCCGTTCCAGCCACACGGGACATCCCAGCATCCTCCTGACCTCCGGGACTTTGCTCAAGCGGCTCCAGCAGTCTAGACAGTCTTTGTTTCCCGAGTGTGCCTGGGAAGTCCTAGCCACGCTTCAAGGTCCAATTTGAATCCTACCTCCCATTAAACTCTCACCAGATCATCCTAACCTCAGTAAAACGCTCTCTCCTCTCCCCATCTTTCATGGCACTGATGTGCCCCAGTGTGCCGTGTATTAAAGTGATTCATGTATGAATGCAGACATCTTGGACTTTACGCAATATAGGACAGCTGCACCATCTTATTCATACTCTAACCCCAACAGTTCATATCCAAGCTTTATATATAACTATGAATCAGCAAGAAGCAGGCTGTAGAAAGGAAGCAGTTACTATCCCTTGGCACCATCTGGACCAGACATCTTTTAGGACCACTGATCTCAGGCAGACCAACTCCCCATGCCCTAGAGCAGGAGTTACCCAACTTTAGCTAGCACATAGGAATAACTGTCAGTTTGTTAAAATGCAGATTCCTGGGCCCTGCTTACAATTTTGATTCAGTAGTCTGAACTGGCAGGACAAAAATCGGGTATTTTGCAAGCCCACACAGGTGATTCTGGGGCTGCTGGTCCTGGGACCACAGTTTGGAAATTCTGTGGGGGACTATTTCATGGGATACAGACAGAGGCACAGTGAAGTCAAAGAAGCTGAACAGGGTTTCCCTGGTGGCGCAGTGGTTGAGAGTCTGCCTGCCGATGCAGGGGACACGGGTTCGTGCCCCGGTCCGGGAAGATCCCACATGCCGTGGAGCGGCCGGGCCCGTGAGCCATGGCCGCTGGGCCTGCGCGTCCGGAGCCTGTGCTCCACAACGGGAGAGGCCACAACAGTGAGAGGCCCGCGTACCGCCAAAAAAAAAAAAAAAAAAAAGAAGAAGCTGAACAACGTGCTGCCAATTTTTCAAAAGGGAGAAGTACTATTTGGTGGAGAACCCCCAGGGATGCATGGAATTCTCAACATCCTTCTGACCAGCAAAGGTACAAGTCAGAGTGCTCCTGACTTTCCAAACACTGAGCTCCTTGGAAGCATCTGTGTGACCAGAGGCTAAGACTCTTCCCTGGCAGAACACATACCCTAGTAGGACGTGGGAGTTAAAACACCCACAGTTTAGCTCCCAGTGTCTGTCTGTGTTGAGATGCACAGGAACCTGTGAGAAGGACCAGCCTGAAAATGGAGGAAGAGCTCTGGGGAACCATCACTTGGAGAAAGGTTTCCGGAGTGAATATGGAAAATGGAGAAAATTCTTCCTCAAAACACAGCTCACCCAGTTGACAGCAATATAAATTCTACTTTCAACAGTCCTGAGTCGGCACCATTACGCTCTGAGCTGCCCCTGCAGGCAACGACTCCACTCTTACACTCCTTAGCTTCTTCTCATTAGAGAATTGTTTTTCATGACTACTACGTGCCAGATGCCACACTAGACCCTGGAATTAAAAGGTGAATAAGACCTTTTCCTTGCCCTAGGGTAGACAAGCACTACGGTAAATGACTGCGATAGTACAAAGTGTGCTGAAAGCGATATACAGGAGGGGCACCCAACCTCCTTTAGAGAGCCGAGGATGGAGGATGGAGACTAATCTCAGAACTGACAGACTCCTCCAGGATCACCACGTGCAAATCAGTACACTCTCCCTCCATCTGTTCCAAGTCACTGAAGAACTTCCCAGCCCAGGGAACTGACATCATCACTTTCCCCCTGGTTACTAGAGAGGGCAGCTGACAGCTGTGCTCAGACGACCTTCTCAAGCTTTTCTCAACCGGGGCGTGATGCCTCCATTACCAACCTGTTGCTTCCCGGGTTTGGGGCCTGACTGGTGTATCCGCACAGGCCTTGGAGGGGAGGCTCAGGGCCCCTGCTGGGCACGGGCCTGCCTGCCGTTAAAAGCAGGATAATTGAAGACTCACAACACCCCAGGGCTAGGGAAAGCTTTCTGGCAGGAGAACGAAAAATCAAAGTTAGCCAAGGAGGAAGAAAGGAAGTTGCTCCCCTGTTTACACGAGTTTAATTGGTGCTTAATTCATGCTTACACTTCTACTCAAAAAAAAAAAAAAAAAAAGAGTTAAGCTGTATAGCAACAAGCAGTGCTGACTGTATCAGATGGCCAATTATGTGAGCACTGGGTAGCCAGCATGGGAGAAATACCTGATTGATGGTGATGGCCATGCCGCTCTGCACCTCCCACCGAAAGCAGCAGCCCTGCACCTCACAGGTGTGGTGACTGAGGGGGGCCCTCCCAGCCTCCAGGGAACAGACCTGGCTTCTGTCTCTAAGTGGACATGCTGCAGAGGAGATACCATGTCTCATACAAAAAGAAAACGGATAGATGGCTAGTACCGGGCACAGAATTTTACTAGGCAAGTGTTTATTTTCATGAGGCATCAGCAATTTTTTAAGGCTCCATGCCGAGTAACTACCGTCACTGATTACATGAACGGATTACCTCTGGAGAAGGAATCTAATTATATTCTTGTACAAATTGCAAAACGTAGATTAATTTCAAATTTGCTTGGCAGCCCTCTTGTACTTTTCTTGAGATCAGGGATAGGGCTGTGGGTGAGGACAGCCAGATCACTGCAAAGAAGCTTCAAACTTGAAAAGGATTTGCCCTTTCATTAAACAAATGTGCACCGAGCACCCTGCCTCCTGTGTGCGCCAGCTCTGTTCCAGGTGCTGGACATACAGATTTGAGCAACACAAGGTCTCATTTCTCTTGGAGTTGCCCGAAACATTAACCAACTCCCAGAGCCATAAAATCCAAAGTGTTCCTGAACCCATTTAAGTAGCTACTGGGATTCATTTTCCGAACACCTGTGAGGGCTTGGTACCTGTAAACCAGGAGTTGTCAACCTACCGGCCTTGAGAGGGAAATCTATAAGAGGCAGCAAAGGATTAAGGGGGGGGGGGGTTGGGTGGGGGGACTAGAGGAGGAGCCAAGTGACATACATCCTGAAGATGGATTAATTCATGTAAGATGGAAACGTAAGGAATAGGAAAGACAAAGCAATTGAAGAGAGAACTTGAAAAAGGAGAAACATAACCATTTCTTCCAGTTCAACCTGTCTCATAATCATAGTAATGACAATTTCAAAAACGAGTTACTATTTCTCATCAATTAAATTAGCATATACTTGAATGAAAAAAGAATTTTCATTGTAGGTAAATTTAGGTAAGATGAAACTAGCCCAAGTTTTCTGAAAGGAAATTTGTCATTGTTTGTGAAGAAACTAAAACTAAAAAAAAAAAGTATGTACCTTTTGAGCCAATAATTCCTGTTATAGAAATTTATCCTCAACAAATTATCAAAAATATGGTTAACGATTTACACACAAGGGTTTATCATTACAACATTATAACAGCCTAAAATTAGAACCACATAAACACTTAACTTGAAAGGAAAGGTTAAGTAAATTATGAATATCCATATGGTAGAGTATTATGATGCCATTAAAATTATGATTATGAGACGTTTTGATGCCAAGTTTTAATGCCTATAATTATAAATAAAAATTGGAATAAAAAATTATATAAAAAGTATGATTTACAACATGGAAAGAAATGCAGAAGGATATATGAAGTAACAGTAATTTGTCTATTGGTAGTAGAATTTCAGATGAGGTTTTTCTGCTCTTCTATACTTTCCTATCAAAGTCTTCTATAATAATCATGTTTTATCTTGAGCATCAGGAGAAATGAAATAAGCTGATGAAAAAGAGAGAAAATAGGAGGAGGGGAAAACATTAACCTAATGAGGAAGAACAGGAAGTGGGATGGGGGTGGGTGGTTAGAGGGAAGGATTACAACCAGAGACAAAGGAAGATTCAGATGGTGGGCAAATGTTTGCTGCCAGAATAGTGCTTGGTGACGATGTCCGTCTCAGATTTCCTCCTTCCTTTTACGATTAATCAGATTTCACATTCAGTTTCAATCTCCCTGACAACGCTTAAATAAATCTGACCCGGGTCGATAGGATTTTAAAAGTCTCATTTGGTTCCCACCATTTTCAGCCTCCAAGTTGAATCCTAGTTGGTCCTAGAAACTTTATATATTGACTCATGAAAAAAAAAAATGCTCCTATAGAACCATAGCACTTTCAAAAGTTATTTCAAAAAATCTTTTGTAGCGTCATCAGATTTCCCCTCCCCCCAAAAGAAAACACCATAGCACTGACTGTAATCAATTGACTCTTTCGTTTAGATGCTTTCTCTAGAGATTTCGTATCTCACTGAAGGAGATGGATTAGTCTTGGACAGCTTCTAAAACGGTGCCCTGTCTATTTAGCACTTACCTAGAGTACAGTGAACTCTTAATACTTAATGAGGCAGCCGACAGGGATGACTCAGTTCATCAATAGTGAACACGGAGACAGCATCCCATTTCCACCACTACCAGGATGGCCGCTGAGAGAAGGGACAAAAACTACCGCGTGCAGGAGACACTTAGCGGCTCTTCCTCCTTTTCTTCATTCACCCATGGGACATCCCCAGCTGATGGCAGCCCAGTGTCCCCAGAGAGTGGGCTGAGATTGGGGGTTCTGACAGCTGAGATGGAGGGTGGCAGCCATTTCCTCACCAGTGTCTTCTGGCCATGCGATTTTAATAAGCTCAACCTCAAGAAAGGAAAAAGGAGCCTGGGATCATGCTGAATTATTCACAGCTCCAATCGGGTAAGGCAGAAGAACCCCTCTTCAGAGAGTAAGTAATAGATCCTCATTGATTTTTTTCCCCCTTTGCGATCCCTAGATGAGAACCCAGTTTAAATATCTAAAGATGGAAGAAGATCTAACTATCCTCTTAACTCTGAGTTCATGAGTAATTGGTATACTTGCGACCTGTGTTACAGTTGACAATTCTACTCTCTCAAGAACAGTTTCAGAGAGATTGGTATATTTCAATTTATTTTAAATATAACATATATACAAAAACGAATTTTTATAGATTAATGACCATGATCAAAGAGGTCTTGTTTAATGACAGAACGAAAACTGTTGTTAGCCTTGAGACTTGAAGGCCAAAGAGATGTAGGATTCATGCATTTATTAGATGCCAACGTTGAATTAGCTCTGGATATAATGAATATACCTTATTTCTACGCACAGAAAGAGAAATGTAAGCTCGACAAAATATAGTTAATTCTTCCCTACAGTTCAAGGAAAGCTTACTTTCCATATTCTCAGCCCATAGTTAGCGCTAATAAAGTTGTTCTCAAAATAAAGACAGTCTCCATGCCCCTGTAGGGAAGTGAGTTAGAGACCAGCTCGTTCAGACCTTGTCTACAGATCAGAATCTCAGCCCTTGCCCATAAAGCACTTACACAAGCGCACCCACCTAGCGGGTGGCCTCCCCTCATTTTACCAAGTCTCACATAATCCACTGCTGAGAGTCCAGTCCAGACCACCGTGACCTCAGGCCTGGAACATCACAGAAAGCCCCTCGGAGTCCAGACTCCTCTCCATCCATCCCAGACAGAGCTGATGGATGAAATTCCTAAGGGATCATAAAGTCATAACACTCACACTACGTGGCCTCCCTCGAGTTACTGAACTGCTGGAAGCCTCAGTCTCCTTATCAGTAAGCTGTAATAATAATAATACGCTCCTCAGAAGACAGTTGAGGTTTAAGTGAAATAATGCACACTGGGGATGCAATACAGCCGCTGGCCCGGGTTAAGGCTTCACCAATAAGTGGGAGTTACCATCTCAATAGAAGGCAAGCTCCATGAGGGCAGGAATTGCTGGTTCTTTCATCTGGTGCCTAGAACAGTTCCCAGTAAATGGTAGGAACTCAATAAACTTAACAAATGAAGTATTTCAGGCCCATTTCAATGCCACTACTCCTGCCCCGTTATCCTTGGCTGACATGACCTTTTCCTCCCGTGGATGTTGCTAATAGCATTTTGTTTGTCCACGTCCTGTAGCGCCGACCCCTGCTGTCTCAAGGCGATACCACTGCCCTATGTCCTCTAGGGTAAAGCCCCTCTTTCACTGCCCGGTTCAGATGCTGTGCACACCACAGGCCCTCAACCAGGCATGAAGAGCCTGCCGGGTCATTCCAAGAATGACCAAAGATGGATCCTCGTTAGCCAGGGCCCCAAAGCTCCGATGGGGAACTGTAAACACTTAGGATCCCAGCCCTTCTCCTTGAATTTAGCGAGGAAATGGAGCTGAGTTAGTAATCTTTTTAATTGCACACTTCTGTTAGTTCTGCCAAGCTACATAGCAGCTGGATTTCAAACCTTAACCACAAACCAGAGGTCCCTACTCTTTTTGAAGTGGAGAAGTCATCTTCACTTCCAGGAAATGAAACGATCCCTTTGGGGCAGGAGCTGATGGCAATGTGAACGAGGGGAGGGTAGCAGAATGTAATGCTAACAGGACACATGGAAAAAGCCAGGCTGGGGTGGGAACGGGTGCTGGCTGGGTGTCAGCATTGCCCCCCCCCAACACACACACACACACACACACACACACACACACACAGAGCCAGAAGGAACGCACCCCTCCTTCTCCTCTACCCCCACCCCCAAGAGGGCGTGCCCAGGAGCTTAGGGAGGAGGTCGCTTTTGTACAGTTCCTTTTCCTGGTTTCCCCGGCAACCGTGCAGCATCTAGATGCTCCAACACTGAGGCGGTGGGATGTGGTGGTGTGAGGAACACGAACGCTGTGTCCGTCCCAAGCGGTGTCACCTCCACACCCATGTTTAGCAGCCTCTCAGCCTCAGAAGGTCAAACACACACACTCCCCACTCCAACTGCTCATTTCTAATGTGGTACCAGATGCCCAAGCAAGGAGCCTCAGGGAAACGTTACATGAATAGCCTCATTTACCAACGTGAACTGAGAGGTGGGGCCTGAGACTGAACGATACCTAAGCATCAAGGATGCTTGATGTCTTGTGGTTGGGTTTCTGGATATCAGCTAAGCCTACACAGGACACATCATGGGGCATGAATTAACTTTGTATCAGTAGCTGGTTATGGGCTGAGAACAAGGGACGGGGAGTCTGAGCTGTCACCCCAGTAAGGGTGTCTAATTTGGGGGATCCAGCCTAAGAACAACAGATGTAGAAACGGGAGGCCGCAAGACCACTCAGAGGCATATTGCCTAGAAAGTAGAAGATACGGTCTCCAGCTCTGAAATGAGCTCTATTCTAAAACCTCATTAGTAAGTCAGTTATTTGGAATTCAGAAACCATGTCCAGGGAAGTCATATCTGTTATAAATGATGATTGGGTCTCTAGGCTAGTCCACAAAAGCCTGTTTAACTCATAATGTAGATGAAATACTATAAGTTTGCAATGAAAAGCAACAGAAAAAAATCCTGTTGTGATACCAGTAATTAAATGAAAAAGAAAAACAGAGAAGCGGAAAATAAACAGCTTTCTTTCGTTTCCTTTGAATACTAGAGCTCTTGGATGGAGTGGGGGGCGCCTCTCCTGGTTGCTCACGGGGAGGGGCTCTTCATTTACTTTAGACAATGGGATGGAGGGGAAGGAGCTGATGGTGGGGGAGGGCCGGCTGGAGGACGAATTAGAGTTGTCCTCTGGGATAATGAAAAAAAAAGCATATTTGTGAAAGCAGGCAGAGAGAGGAGAAGAAAAAGTGAGTAGGCTTGTCTCATGTCAATAAGACGTAGGTGGTGGTGGGGGGACCCTCGGAGTGAGGAAAGAGAGTGAACTTGGCATTCACAAAGGCGTGGGTTCTAGTTCTGCCTCCCAGAGGGACTCAGGCGGGGCAGCTGTGTAGCCCCTCTCCCAGCTGGCAGGTTACCAGCTGTCTCCAAGGCCAACTCATTCTCCCTGCAATTCTTCGTCCCTCTTAGTTGCTAACAGGGAAGGGCAGAAACCAAGACCAACCACAGCCAGCACCACCCCATGGCCCACTGTGGGCACTGAGCTGAAAACAAGGAATTCCCAGGAATATCGCCTCCAGCACCTCCCCCACCCCACCCTAACAGCATCTCCTATCCTCTTCCTGGACCCTCTTTTCCCTATACCGCCAACACTCTCAGAGTATCCTCTTTGGGAATGTGTCTTTTCCTTTCAGGAATAGGAAAGGACCTCATCATAGTACATACTGGAAACCGCAGCCTTCCTGGAAGGCAGGGCTGGGCTACAACAGTTAGGAGACAATCATTTCCATACTTCCCTTGACAATTTCAATACAAATGTACTCACAGTGTATTTATCTTCAAAGCTCCGGAAATGTTACTTTTTAGACACTCAGCATGTAAATCTTTTAGAGACTCACGTTATGGTCTAAACTGCATTCTTATTGGACACAACTGATAAATTAGAGAGCTGCTTCTGCTGCACTATCCCATTCTCTGCTCTTAAACTCCTTTCACAATATGCCACACTGTTGCCACTCAGCACATAACACTGCTCAGCCACTTTCTACTCCCACACTGGAGACGCCCGATGCCAGCTCCCATCCCCCCACACACACACACACCTGTGCAGACAGCAAACCCACAGCAGACCCACCAATACATACAGCCACACACGAGGCACACTCACCCACACAGGCTGCACAGAGTTGAACAGAAAAGCCCCCAAGTCCACGAAGTATCATTTTAGAGCCTTTCCCCCATTTCCTATGGGGAACCCAGTGCCTCGCACAGCTGTGCTCCGATAACTGCACCTAATGCTACTTGGTATCAGCCTTTCCAGAGTTACTGACCGATTTCACATGAATCATTTAAGTTTTATAAAACTCTCAAGACAGGTAGTATTACCTCCGGTTTACAGACGACTGTACTGGGTTTAAAACACTCATGTAGTTTGCCCAGGGTCATACACCTAGAGAGCGACAGAGCTGGAACTCAATGCCACGTCCCCTAGCTTGAAGTCCGTTTTGAAAGGAGAACATGGCAGAGACAAGATAGAGATTTCAGGCTAGATAACAGGACGATGCTCCCACAATGGGGGGAAAAAAGAAAATACACCTCACCTCTTCCATGCTGTTTTATTCAATTAACAGAAAGAAATATGGAAAAGTTAAATTACCAAAGCTATAACCAAGTAGAAACAGACAACACACGACATACAAATAACTTAAAAACAAAATAACTTAAAAGTCCTGCTTCTGCGTGAGAGGTGCAAAATGCAATATTTCCTCTCCCAGCTCCCGTCCAAAGCCCACCCACACTCTCTCCTCTCCTGAGCCTTCACTGACCACCACAGCCCCCTGCCCTCAATGCCCTCCAGACCAAGAGTTCTCAAGCTTTAATGTGTTAAGAATCACACAGATTCCTAGGCCCCACCCACAGAGATCTGGAGTCAGTGGCTTTGGGCTGAGGCCCAAGAGTTTGCATTTCTAGCAAGTTCCCAGATGATGCAGACGCTACTGGTCCATGAACCACCTTTGAGGTGCACTGGACTAGACTCTGATAGGACCTTTACCACACAATGTAGAACCTGACTACTTTTTCTGTTAAGTGATTCTGGTTCCCAGATGCCTCTTCCCCTACCCTCCCCCTGCAGTCCTACCATCCTCAGAAGCAGCCTCATCTCCAAATCCCAGGACCCATCCTGATCACAGTTTGAGACTGCTGCTCTAAGATCACGCCCCATTCTTGTTCAAGGCATAGTATCCCTGACCTTAAAACTGGGCTTCTCTCCTAGCTGCTGTTCTCTATTTCTTATTCTAACTCCCTAATGTCCCAGATTTCTCGGGAACCAGTGCCTGCCTTCTCCTGGCCAAGCCTCTTCCCTATTGGATCATGCAGTCCTGAAACCCCAAAGCACCACTTACTGTATTCATACCTGCTGACCCACTGCCCTGATGACAAGTGTCTGCTGCCCAGATATCCGTGTCTCATCCAACCCAGATTCCCTATTGCTGAGCTGCCCCTGCCCGCTGGAACACTCGGCTCCGGGTCCTGTTTCTCCCCCTCACTGCTGTAGCTCCCCTGCACAGTGAGCTGCTGTTGTCTGAGCTGTTGGAAAGATGAATCACCTGCAATACTGAGCTTCCTTTTCAGCACCTAGAGCTGGGACAGTTCCCCTAGAGGGCCCAGAGAAAGCAGATCTTAGACCATCCCCACTTTTCCCACAGAGGCCAAAGCCTCTGTGATACGGTGGTTCTGCCTTACGTTCTGCCTTTATTTCCCCTGCAATGAGTTCTTGCCAATTTAAACGTGGAGGTCGGGACCCATGATGTGTGCGTGTCAGCCGCGTTAGCCTGCACTCTGGGTAGTCGATAAACGTTAAGCAACAAGCAGTTTGATCCCCTGCCCAGTTGGCACCTGGAAATATATCATCCAATTTGGAAAGCAGGATACCTTTTAATATCTCCTCCAGCACCTAACCCGGGGCTTCTCACGGAACAGGCACTCCATGAATATTGAATGAGTAAATGAACAAATGGATGAGGGATGCCAGTGGGGTTGCACCCAGGTCTCCTTTGTGGTGTCCAGATCGGTGTGCTCGGCCAGAAGAAAACACCTTCCCATCTGCAGAAGCTAAGAGAATGCCTCTAGGCCAGACTTCCAACTAATTCCCAGCACAAAATTGGACCTGCCCATTCAGATGAACTGTGGCTTGAAGACTGCAGTTACACCAGCCCAGTGGTTCTCAGCTTCGTTTCAGTACCTGGCTATCTTTAACAGAAAAGGTTGTGCCCTACTCCACCCCGCCCCTTACTCCAGGCCTCCTCCCTTCCCTACTCCTAAGGCCGCCTCAAAACTAAACTCTCCCTCTTGTCCACTCCATTTCCGCCACTGGTTCCTAGCCAGGCCACCATTTAAGTAGGTGGGGTCAACAGCTACACGTGTTACAATTTTAAAGTGTCTCCACATGACCTTTAACACCTCACTATCAGCCTTTGGGTGAAGTCTCCTGAAAAATAACAATGCTATCAGGACAGGTAACCCAAGAAGACATTAACACCTTAAAAAAGTTCATCCAATTAGGAAGTGTGCTGTCTAGCAGAAGCCTGAGGGAATGGGACAGAAGAGAGGTAGGTTTGTTTTTTTTGTTTGTTTGTTTTTTGTGGTACGCGGGCCTCTCACTGCTGTGGCCTCTCCCGTTGCGGAGCACAGGCTCCGGACGCGCAGGCCCAGCGGCCATGGCTCACGGGCCCAGCCGCTCCGCGGCATGTGGGATCTTCCCGGACCGGGGCACGAACCCGTGTCCCCTGCATCGGCAGGCGGACTCTCAACCACTGCGCCACCAGGGAAGCCCAAGAGGTAGGTTTTGACAGGCAGGGAAAGCTGTGAAGGAAAGGAGTCCTGGCATGAGTTACAGCTGCCAGAGCAGGTGTAGGTGTGATGCCACATTAAGGGGTGTGTGTTCTCTGCCTGGCCTGTTGCAAAAATACCATAGGAGCTCTGGGAGGACAAGCATAGGGCAGCCTCTGGGCTGCAAGCTTTGGGTATCCTGAAAGGTTTACAATGTTCCCTGCAAGGGCTTGGGGGCAGAGAGACGTGGGATGGGTTGCAAAAAGCAAAGACTTCAGAACACCAAGCGACATGTGGGGATGCTCTGTCAGTTGAGTTCCTGTGCTACCAAGCTTCCAGAATTCTGGGGAGGTTTCTTGCTAGGGATGACCCCCATGGATGGCAGTCTTGCAAGCAAGAGGCAGCTCACAACAGACTGCACACAGTGAGAACCTCACACTGGCTGGGCTCAGAGGCAGATGCAGGGGAAGGAAAATAGCCAACACTGCAGGGGACCGAAGCTTCTCTTGTCTAGGATGTTTACCTCATTAGGCTGTTTTACGTCACATCCGCCAAAAACAAAGAAAAAACAGCTGGAGGGTGTCTGCTGGAGTTCAGACCTGGATCCTGAGTCTCAGATCCTTCTGAGGCCAAGAAGGGACCTCTAGGCAGCCCCTTCCTGCCTGGCATGGTTACCCCATCTGCAAGAGGCAGTTATCGCTGTTACAATTACTTTTACCATCATCCCAACCCCCTGGGTCTACCACATTCATTTCGCCATAAGCAGGGATGGCTGGGGGACGAGGGACCAGAAACCTAGGCAACTCCTAGGCTGTGAGGCCACAAGTCTGAGTAGGAGTAAAGTTCAGAGGGCAGATGAGCAGGCTGGTCCTGAAGGGCCAGGACAGTCCATCAGGAAAGGAGAAGGTAAGCGCCATCGGGTAAGAAGCCAACACAAGTCCAAGGCCAAGGCCAAGGCCAATGCCAGCGGGGAGGGGCAAGGAGCAGCTTTGGACCCAGGAGGTGGGCAGTACCTGGGGGTGGCTGGAGGGAGTCTTAGCACCGGGGAGACTAGGGTTTAGGGGCAGGACGTGCTAATCCTAGAAAGAGGGGAGCGTGTGGAAGAGATTACGGAAGAGGCTAGAAGAGGGGGAACCGGGTAGGGCTTGGCCAAGCAGAGTAAGAGAAGAGTTCGGCACCAGGCTGGGCTTCCCACCATGCACAGCCTGAGTGGGGCTGGTACCCCCAGACTGAGCTAAGCTACAGGCCTCCACGGTGGGCGGTCAGGAGTCTCGGGGTCAGGGATCCAAGTGTGTCACTCAGGTGTGTGCATTAGACAAGACAGTTCTGAATTTTGTTGCTTCTCCCTCTTAGCAGCACATCCACTGACACGTTCTCGCTCCTCCACAAAGCCTCCATCTCTGCTCCCTCCCTCCCCCAATGCCCTTTCCCTCCTCTTCTCTGTCCCTCTTTAACTACATATCATATTGCTTCTGATTCCACTTTGCAAAGCTACTGTGTGAGGCTGTGTCTGTGTGTCCCTGGGGGTGGGGAGTGAGCCCTCAGGAGGATGGCGGGGGGGTGTGTCGGGGGAGGAGATCATCTCTCCCTCCCTCCCTGGCCAGCTGGAAATGTGCTGTGTGACCATCCAATTTAATTAGCTGAACTTTCAGTCTTGACAGAAGGAAGCTTTAAAAAAAACAAAAACAAAAACAAAAAAACCTGGAGCTTTCTTGGCTCTCAGCCTCTTGAAAGATAGCGGAGAGGATGTGATTGCAGGAAAGCGGAATCCCAACTCCCTGATTCCCACTGCCAGGGGCAATCAACTGTGAGCTGAAACCTGCATCTTGAAAACGCTAAGTGGAAGGAGAGAATCTGAGCTCACAAGCACACGACTCTGGAGCCTCAGGGCTTGGACCCTGGGGTAGACTCGTCAGCAGCTACCCAGAGTCCCTGACAAGCAGAGTTGGAGACCAGGGGGGTGACAAAGGGCTGCCCTTCTCACACCTTCCAGTGGGTACCTGCCCTGCAGCCCCCAGGCAGGCCCCCCACTGTGCCCCCGCCACCCATTCCCTCAGCCCCGGTTGCTGGAGCAGCCCCCCAAGCCCAGCTCCACTCCATGCCAGCTCCTCCTTGCAGAAGCACCCACATCTCAGCAGCAGCATCTCCCCAGAGCCTGCTTTCTCAGCACCCTGGCTGCCCAGTCCGCATCACGGGCCACCCAGGCACCCCTCCCACCCCCTGCCCTGCCACTGGCAGCATCCAGGACCCCAGCTGTGCTACAAGCGCATTCCAAAGGGACACCAGTGACAGTGAAAGCAAAGGAACAACCACTAGGGATGGCCTCAGGGGTTCCTGAAGGTGACACAAGGACACAGAATTCTCCAAACAAACACAGCAACCCAAGCCTGGACTTCAGAGCACGAAAAGCCCATGTGGATGTGTTCTAGTGAGAGGAGGAAGTGGCACCGTTTAAGATGTCACTGTCCTGCCAGCCTGCTTCCCCTGACCACTGCCAATCTGCTTCTGTCATATTCCAAACATGAAACCAGACCACCCACCCAGAGAGTGGCATCGGCCACTCTCATCTCCTGTAGCCACCGCCCCATCCTCGCTGGCCCAGCGATACTCACCCACCCTGCTCCAGCCCTGGAGGGGGCAGGAGGACCCAGATCAGGGGTGCTGTGCACCCTCGGAGCCCACGGAGCCCGGACCCATGCCACTTGGGGTCACTGCGATCTCATGGGAGGCAGCAGACAGGGAGGAAAGTCCAGGTGGGCTGCCCCAGGCAAACAGTCAGGTCTGGGTGGACTGAGGGCACGGTCCCAACTATTGAAGGAGTTCTGCCTTCTCTGGGGGGGGGCTCTTGCCAGGGTGGGAAGGAGGAACAGGTACACCCAACACTTCATCTGCAATCATCATCCAAGGCAGATTCAGAACCTTGTCACCAAATCACCCAGAAAACTCAGTATTCAAACCTCCATAGCAGAGACCACCCTCAACACACACACACACGTGCACAAACACATTTGATTCTCCGACCTTTACTCCCCAGACTCGTGGTTATTAGCTCTTTACACTTGGACTTATAAACCTAGCGACCTACAGATACTTTTATTCTTTCACCGGCTATTCATGTGACCATAAGGTGAATGAGCTCACAGCCAGTGAAGCCTCCCATTGGTGAGGTTACCTGTTCAAAACCCACAGCATAGTTTTAAACCAAATGGTGCTTTTCTTCTTTGAAAACATTTTTTTCCACAACAGTGTTTCATGACCACATGCAAATTCTTGATGAAAATGTAGGTATAACCTAAGTTTAACCAAAGTCCAAAATATTTACCAGAAGTATTTCAGGAGAAAAAGAAAATCAAAATTTTTGCTTTGGCAAAAATTACTTCCTGAGAAAAATTACAGAATGTAAGGTATTATGACGAAATTATAAAACGATAACCGACCTAGTATTAAAGGAATTTGATCCCACTGACAGTATTAAACAATACAGGACTCTCAAATAAGTAAAGAAATCAGAGTCTGTTTTTTTTTTCTTAATTTCCAAAGCTTGGTCATAGGGGTTTGCTAATCTTTGACAGTTTCTACTTAATTTCAAAGGGGGCTTATGTGCCCATGTCCCACCTAATGTCATCGATATCTGACCTTTGAAAATTAAAACTGACATTTACTACACCTCCCCATTGCGCCAACATTGCCAATTACGTTCAGCAGCAGCTTCAGGCGTGACCCACGGTCGCCTGCTCTCGGAACGGCAAACGTTCTCTGCCTGCCTCACAGACCAGCAGGTCACTTTGTGAAACAGGCAGATGAATCCCTCACCAAAGGGGAGCCTCGACTTCACCCAACACGGGGTGCCCAAAACGTCTGCATGTACCAGTCGCTGAGATGGCTTTTATCACTTAAAAATAGATCTGTCAGCACCCCCATTCACCACAGCAGAGCCTGCACGCTCGATCTTGCAGAACCTAAGGGCACTCCAGTTTCAGAACAAGGACCCGGGAGACACTGGGCTCAGAGAAGGGCCATAAAGCTTAGCATTAGCCTCCTCTCTGCCTTTGCTAACACCATGTAACATGTTTTCAGTGATGCCCTTGAAATGCATCTGTGCAATTTACGCTAGAATAATTCTTCTTGCTGAAACACTTTCACAAACTACCTTAACTGCATGAAACCGTTATACTATATTGTAATCAGGGCATTGCCCTGTAATTATTTGCTTTCTGAATGTATCTCTCCACTCCTGCCCACCCTCCTCCACCTCCAGACATGAGCTCTTTGAAAGAGCTCCCTGTGGCCTCGGTATCCACCATGTGCCCAGTACACAGAAAAACTCGGTAACTGTGATTGAACTGAGTGAATCTGAATTGAAGCTGAAATACCAACAACGTCTTCCTTCTGAGATTCCACGACGCCCCTCCCCTCCACTGCATTGCTTAAGTTATATTTAAGTGGTTCTTCTACCAGCCTTGTCACGTATCTTGAACATGCACTGTAGGTGTCTATTAAGCGACTATCCTAGACCAATGCAACTTGACAAATAAGCAGTCATTGTCAGGGATTTATATACTTGGCTCTTCACATGTCTCCCTCCAAAAAGGAAATTAATAGCCCTGATTACTAGTGTCCCTAAGGCAAATCTCACATTAAAATTAAATAAGTATGTGGTATGCTTAGCTCAATGTCTAGCACCTGAGGATGCCCATTGGACATTAGCTCCCTGTTCCCAGCTTCTGGTTCGTGTCTCCAGCAGCGATAAAGCTTGTAAGGGGGGGGGGGGAACCATCTGGTTAACGCATTCCTATCTGCTCATACCTGCCCTACATCATTTTGGGCCACTGGCATTAGGTAACACTCATCCAGACACCTAGTCAGAATCTTTTTCCTGAAACCAACGAACGATTGCTCTGTTTAATTTTACTCCTCTCTCACCCCACCCCCACTTCAAGTTATGGTGATTTGATTAAAACCAAACCAAAAAGTGGTGGGCCCCGTACATGCAAAAGACAATGAGGCAACAAGAAAGAGAAAAAAGATGGTTTTGACCTTCTTCAAAGTTTACAGGATCCTTGTTATCAAGAAACAAAGAGCCTCCTTCACATATAAACATAAAGTTAATCTTGTGACATTATGTGAAAATAGCTAGAATCGGGGAGAAGTGACAAATGCACCAGAGGCAGCGTGGAGCTTACTAAGAGGAAGAACGTGTTCACGTGAAGAACAATGCTGGTGAGGAAGGAGAACTTTCCTGACACAGACAAGCAGGTGGATCCCCACGGAGCAGAAAGGTAAAAATAGCCAACCAACTGTGTCCGCTCATGACGTCACCCTCTCATCATAATTTAAGTCTCTGAGAATCCCTGACCAAGAATTCCCCTAACCAATGGAGGCAGATACTCTGATCTTCTCTGAGCAATCACATGCGATCATGGGTCCCAAAGCCTACCATTCTAGGGGAAACAGAAACTTGGAAGTTGAGGACCAGCCGCTCCCCCTTCGTGACCCCTCCGACATGCAAATTCCCAGTGCCACGCTGCCTGCAACCACCACCGGGGTCTTAGCAGGTCTTACCCCGTACAGAGGACAACACAAGAGAGATTAGCAGGTTGCCACAGTAACACCCCAAGCAACTTGGAGACACACTGGACTTGAATCCCAGGAGTTGGTTTGGTTAGATAGGTGAAATCTTAAATGCCTACCAGGATGGCAAAGCAAGACCACTGATCACCGTCTAACTGCTGGTCGTTTTTTGCTTTAATTGTAGAAGCAAACTCCTCAAAAGCTACAATGCCATCAAAACCAACCGAGGCCACTGTGACCCACAGACATCGACACTTTAAGGATTGCCGCCAAGTTCTGAGACTGTCCACAGGTCTCACACGGAGGTGCATCTGTCCATCCGGACCGAGCTGCTGACGGGCATCCAGTCTCCGCGCCCTCCAAAGGTCACAGCCAGAGAAAGAAACTCAGGTGTACTTACGCAGGGCGTGCCACTCATCCTGGCGGATGGTCTTCGTGATGTTGAAGGTGAGGTTCCTGGGGATGGTGGCTGAGGAGTAGTGGTATTTGATGTACGTGCATCTCTCAATTTCTCCTGGCAAAGAGAGACAGGAGACCAAATGTTAATGAGGCAGCAACCAGGTCTGGGGCAGTCTCCAGGATCCATTTTTCTGTCCTGGGGCAAGGGACTTGTTTCATATCGGGCCTGGTGACACCTACATTTTACACGTACAAGGTAATAACCTTGACTCCAAAAGAGCAAGAGGGTAGGACAAAATCAAACGCCATGGATTTAGATAGAAAAATACACCTCTGGCATCATTCAGAGGTGGGAAGAGTCAATGTTTAGGCTGATAGCAGCTTGTGAAGAAAGTAGTAGCCATGTGTGTTTAACCTTAGGAAAATCAACTTTTATATCAAGGGAGGAAGTTTGGCATCTAAAGACGTTTAGAGTTTGCACCCACAGACCAGTAAAGGGCAGGCCTCGGCCTTAATCACGTAGTACGTCCTGTCTTGCGGAATGCTGAGCTAGAGGCGGGCCTCTTGCCTTTTCTCCATCCCCTGCCCCCCCAGCCTCACCTCTGAACACAAAGCACTCAGATCCATCTGTATCTCCTTGAACCAGTCTCTTCTCAGATTTCTTGGACAAAACTGAAGCCCCCTGACATACTCAACACCTGGTCCAGTGGGACTTTTACTGAGAAGCCGTTATCAATCAATGCACGCTTTGCTAGTCAGATTGTCAAAATAGTCCTACATCTTAGAGCAGAGGTCCTCCAAGTGTGGCCCTGGGATCACAGCATCAGCATCCTCTGGGAACTTTCTAGAAATGTCATTTCCCAGGCCTGACCCCAGACCTGCTAAATCAAGAACCCGGAGGTAGAGCCTGCAATCTGAATTTTAATAGGCCCTCCAGGTGATTCTGTTGCACACTTTAGTTTGAGAACCGGCACCTTCGAGAATCTAACAGAACTGCCAAAGCATGAATTTATAAATCCGCCATGTTTGCAAATTCCAAAAGGAAGGCATGATTAGGAGTCCTTGGCCTCCTGCAGACGCTTCCATCGACACTTGCTTATCTGGGGGATGTTAAAACTCAGCGTCAGCGCGTTGTGAACAATCAGGAAAGGTGTCATTTTTAAAGGTTAGGGGTTTTAAAATTTGGCTTTGCACCTGAATGGATTTTGATGGTAATCCATTTTGCACCCCACTGATTTTCAGTTTATAAGTGGTGGCACCTGACTGAATCGTCTGATTCCTGGCTCACTGTCAGCAGGGAACCTGGCAATGGGTGGAGTGCAGTAATTTAGACAGCACCTTATTGCAAATCATATCTGGACAACCGCCCACTGCCCATTATTGGCAGACACTCCTCCAGTGGGACAGATGCTGTCCAAAGGGGCAAAGTTTAAGGAAAGTGCTATGCGCTATTTTTCTTTTAATTTCTCAACTCCTCTGTCTTTTTCCCCTTAGCCTACAAACATCCTGAGTCTCTCGCATGCCATACCCTCCCCCAGACCACATCCCCCCACACCTCTATGTTCCTTCTTCCCTAAGCTGGTAATACTTCTAGAAAAAGTAGTCTGCCAGACAGTCTCCGCTTCTTCAACACACATTCATACCTCATTTCCATAGCAATTTCCATCAACAGCATCACCTCCCATCCAGTCCACATCACAAATCCCACAGTCATCCCCAAGGCTTTCCCAGCCCTAGCGGTGCCACGCCTCCTTGACATCCAACTGGTCACCAAATTTTGCCAGTTCTGTCTCAGAAATGTCCCTGGCATCCAGCCTGCCCCCTCTGTGTCCACTCCATCATAGTTGCACAAAAACAGTGACTGATCCCACATTTGCTGAGGACTTACTAGGTAGGAGAGACTTGCCAAGAGCCTTGTAGACCAGTGGTTTCCAACTTTACTCATGCCCTGGCCCATGTAGAAGAGATGCGTGCAAGGCAGCCGGGATGAGCAGATGGGCTGCTGCGTCCGGTCCAGCCTCGGGGAGGGTTGAAGGAGCCACACCTCAGCCACCCGTAACCTATTCGCGGCTTCTGTACCTGTCCCACCAGCGAGACACTCTGTTATGAACACTGTCCTACTAATCCTTTCTATAACCCAATTAAGTAGGAGCTATGATGCTCATCATCCCTATTTTATGAATAGGAAAATGGAGGCTCAAGAAGATTAAGTGACTCGCCCGTGCCAGGATTAGAACTCAGAATTGTCTGATGGGAGTCTCCACCAGCCCACCCTCCGCACCGCACCCGCTGCTCCGACTGCATTCCAGAAGGAAAATGCATTCCAGAAAATGCAGTCTCTTTCACACACCGGATAAACCCAACACTCCCGGCAGAAAGTCCCAGCCCCCATTGGGCCCCAGCCACTACACACCCTAGGCTCTAGCCAGGCGCGCCCCCCTCCACCCTGCCCTGATAATGCCCTGTCCGCTCACGACTCTGTCCCTCCTCTCCTCCCGGCCTGTCTTTCACCTGGTACACCTCCAGCTCCTCGGCAAAGCCTCCCTGCATCCAGGACAGCACACAGCAGCAGGCATTCAACGTCCCCTCCTTCTCCCTCCCTAAGCTCTTTGTGCTACTGCAGCCAGCACACCAATGCCCTGTGATTTATCTATTTACACGCTTCGATCCCCCACTGGATGATGAGTTTCTCAAGGGCAGGGACCTGTCTTACTCATTCATCTTTATCTCCCCGGCCACCAGCACAGGGCGGACACCAAGAGCACGTGCTTTGAAGAAAGCAATGAACAACATAAAGCGCCCTTTAGAAGACCACAGTGGGCAAGGAACCCAACTGCTTCTATTATATGCAAGGGATTAAAATAATTGAGGCAAATTAGAATGTCATGAATAAAAGGAGGTGATTGTTGCAGAACTCTGGGATCCTACAGCAAATACCTCTTCCCTGTCTGGACAACGTAAGGAGAGGCTTGTCGATCACATATGAACGTGGAATAGCCTCTCACTGCACTTTGTAAATGTAATCCGAGGGACAACTAGGTCGATGGTTTCGGGGTGGAATAAAGAGGAAAAGAAAGAAGAGAGGGAGATATAAGGGAGAAAAGGTTTTTACATGAATATCATCGGCAGACATATACAGTTGAGCAGGTTGTGCACTGCGTAAGGGCACCTCCCGAGGGTACCTAGGTGCTGAAGTCCAGCTGCTGCTCTGCTTGCCAAGACATGCACCCTGGTGGGGTATGCGGGAGATGTCCCTGTCAGAGAGGCTGCCTTTATCTAATTTGCACAAAGATGTCAAGCAAACTAGCAGCCACCCTACATTCCGCGATTTCAAGATCAAACAAAATCCTCCCTGGACCCAGCTTGGGAGACACAAGACAGGATCCCACTGGTAAGAGCTAGATTGGTGCCTGTCACTCATGTCTGAGAAAAGTACCTGATTTCCTAGCCAAGACCAGGTTCTCTCAGCCTCAAAACATACTCAACAAGTGGCCACAGGTTCCAGGCTCCCTGAGCCTCCCTCACCCCCAGCCCACCCAGCCAGTGAGGCAAGAGGCCACCTGACACTCGACAAGAGCAGGAGCTGACGGACAGACGCCGCGGGCAGCCGGCCAGGAAGACTGGCTGGAGAACTTCCCAGCAGCCCCGGTGGAGGCCCTCACTATTTGCTTTGCCTCAAGGATGCAAGCATCCTGCCTGTGACAGCAATTAAATTTGAAAGACTCAAATATTGCCTAAGAAGAAAGGCAAAATATTTACCCATGTGTCTACAGGTCCTGTCAGTGTGCTGGGCTTTTGTCAGTTCAGGCGCCATCTGGGCACCAAATTCGTGTGCCCAGAATGTGGGCTTCCCAATACAAACAGATTTTCCTGCAAAGAACGGGTTAGGGGGCGACCTGGAAGGCAACGAAGAAGCCCATGACCTTCCCCACCTCCTGCATTCCAGCCCAGAGACATGAGCTTCCCACTCTGGAAGCCTCAGCTGGGGGCCAGAAAACTGGTCAGCGAGGCAGCAGGGGTGGCCCCTCCTGTGGGCCCCTTGGGACTTTATACCTTCAGCCATGCTCTGCCCTCTGAGCTGAGGACCCTCCTATCTGCGTGTCAGGGTCCCAGGGAGATAGGATACCCAAACGGGTAACCGAGGAGAGTTTCCAAAAGGGACAATTTACAAAGCTGAGCGCAGAGTGTAGAGAGACCAGCCAAGGGTGGTGCAGGGCCCTGGAGCTGGCAACACAAGGATGTGGTTATAACACCGAGATCGGGAAAGGTGGGGGGCGGGGGGGGGTGCATCACCGGAACTTGGAGAGGTGATGCAGGCTTCGGCAGGGGGTCACAGCCAACCTATGTGAAGGGCAGGGAATAAGCACCCAACCTCTCACTCCTCCTACCCTCATTCCCTGCCGGTTCCCCCCCGTTTCCTGAACCCACCTGGTGCAGCGGGGCAGCCTCTGAGTACGAGCAGGTGAAGGTGGGGACTGGACCCACAGGGCAAACACAAGCATACAGCTCACTCTGCCCTTCTTCCTCTTTCCTTCCACACCTCCCCGGCCCTCTCCCCTTCTAAAACATCACTCCAGCTTCCCTTAGTCCAATGCTAGCACCTTCTGCCTCTCCCCCACCTCCACCTCTCAAGGTCTTCAGTGGTGAAGGGAGACCCGGGAAGAAGGAACAGGGGGAGACTGTTCCTATCCTTTTTCTGCCTTTCAAATCCTTTAAGACCCAAGGCATGAGTGTAATAATTCATGTTAAAAACTAATGTACTTCCTGCACATAGTAAGTGCTCAATAAACACTAGTTATTATGAACTGCTGCCCTAAGACTACTTACTCTAAGGGGGCAAGACCACAAGAAATCAGAACTAATATCAGTAAGCAATGTTTATATCACACTATACAAACACAGAGGCAGGGGGTGGGGAGAGGGGGAGAGAGAAATTTCACATGCAATACCCCTAGGAGGCTGGTAGCACAAGAGCCCTGATGTACACTGGGCATATGAGGAAGCAGATTGGAGGGGGGCAGCAGAGACAGCGTACACAATGAACTCTGGATTCTGACCACGCTCTACCATGATACCAGCAGGTGATACTCCTTTCACGCGCAACCTGCTATCAGCAAGACCTGGTTTCCTAAGTAGCTGTAGAAGAAGTCTATTACTCCACCGTTATGTATATTAAGTGGAAACCTTCTTAGGCAGGGTGACTTCAGAGGCAGTGCTAGGACCCATCCCCACACCATCTAAACTTACCTTCCCTAAACAGGTGCCACAGCACTTATATTCATGCATTAGAGAATCATTCCTTTGGCTCAGACATTGTTCTCTTAGGTACCTATTTTTAAAGCTCTTTTAAGGGGCTTCCCTGGTGGCGCAGTGGTTGAGAGTCAGTCTGCCGATGCAGGGGACATGGGTTCGTGCCCCGGTCCGGGAAGATCCCACATGCCGCGGAGCGGCTGGGCCCGTGAGCCATGACCGCTGAGCCTGCGCGTCCGGAGCCTGTGCTCCGCTCCGCAATGGGAGAGGCCACAACGGTGAGAGGCCCGCGTACCGCAAAAAATAAACAAACAAACAAAACAAAACAAAAAAACTCTTTTACGTAAGTCCAAAGAGGGTACTTCTGAGTCACTAGTGCCTAGGTGTGGATGAGATTCCGAAATCCCTTCCTCCAGATGGACCCTCAGCAGCAGAGGGACCCTAGAGAAAAGAGGCTGAGGATCCCGGCAGCTCATGAGGGAGGGGGAAGGTGTGCTGTAAAGGCAACCCTGCAACTTCACGACCATATCTGGTGCTGATCAGCGTGGGCCTGAGAAAGAACCAGAACGTGGGATCCCCTCCCCAGCGCTCACTTTAAAAGTGGAGTGATGCCTGCTGGGTATGCGATGGTCAAACGTATTTAGGAAAAATTGGGTTCAACAATGTTTAAAAGGTTTACTTACTGCAGGACTTTAAGAGTTCTTAACGTACACCGTAACTCCCCTAGAGGGGACAGGTATGGCGTGCAGACTTCCCCAGACTCCTTTGACTCCAAATCCTTTCTTATTCAAAGAGCAGTTTCTATCGCTCAACTGTGAGCTCCTCAAACCCAGAAACCAGGTCTCTTGTTTGCACTTCTACCCCCAGGGCCAGGCAAGCAATACATATCTGGATGAGTGGGGAATAGATGCCAGGGTCTGTCCTTTCATCACACAAGGTAAAGGAGGTAGTTGGCCCCAAGTATGTGCTGGCCTCCTCTCCGTAGCCATATCTGGGAGCAATGCAGCAGCAGGCGCAGATGCCCATCCAGGAGCTGTGTTTGCACGATGTCCTGAAGTCAGTCTGGGACCTTTGTGGGCAGGACTAGAGCCATGGCTCTCCGTGCTCTTGGCCCACCTTGGACTCCGGCCGCAACTGCAGCGAGTGCTCCCGGGTGTGCTCATGGCACCCACGTCAGGTGCCTGGCAAGTCTCCCGCCTCCTTGCAACTCACAGGTCACTTGGCCCTCAACGGGCAGCCCACAAGGGTGCAGGAGAGTCAATACTCACAAGAGAGACCCTCAACCCAGGGCGTGAGAGACAGAGCACGCACCCCACCCACTGGGGGATGACCACAAGGTACCCTCTGCACGGTGACCCTGAGGGCGGCCCTGGGATCCAAACTGACGCTCACAGCAGGAAGCTGCTCAGCACTGCGCCATCCACTGGCTTCTCCTCCTTCCCGGGAACTCCCCCAAAGTCCCTGTCTCGGGCTCTGCTTTGGGGGACCAAACACTGAAGAACCACCACCTAGGGGAGAGCAGTGCAAATGGTTCATATGTTTGAAAAGTGTGAAAAGAAGTAAAAAAAAGTTGGTCCAACTCAATCCCGAGGTTGCTGTGAAGGGTCCCGTCAGCACCCAGGGCTGAGGCAGGCTCTGTTCCTTCTCAGCTTCCCTTGTTCCTCATGTTCTTTTCTTCTTGATATTCGAGCATCCTAAAGACACACGGATGGATGACTGGACCGCTTCTGAGCGTCCCCGTGTTTCCTTCATTCCAGAGCTCCTTCTTTAAAAAAATTAAGTCTATTCACAATGCCTTCCAGACGCCGGACACTCATTTTATCCCCCGTCATCCTCACAACAACCTTGTGAGGTAAATATTACAGTACTATCCCCATTTGACTGAAGGAAGAGAGAGTTTAGACAGATGAAGGCCTTCTCTGGAGCCACTCAGCCAGCAAGGAGAACAGCCAGTGTCTGGGTGTCGGCGCAGAGGTTTCAGACACCACAGCTGTAATGAGTCACTGCCTGGTTGGAGATTCATTGGGAACAAGGATAATTTTGCAGCCACAGTGCTTTGTATGTGGAGGAACGTGATACATCCACTGATGAAGAAGAAAGGGAGGAAGGGACATCACCCTTGTGTTGTCTGCCGCTCGCCCTTCCTCGGTGCCAACGGTGAGAATGGCCAGGACACTGGCGTCGGTCCCGCTGACCGGCCCTGGCCTCAGCCCGCTACAGGGTGAGCTCTTACGGTCTCACTTTGACATCTGTCTCGCCCACCGGGCTGGCGGTTCTTAACCACTGTTCTAGCCCGAGGCCTGTGCTCTGTGCCTAATAAATGGAAAGACTAAGTAAAGGTAGAAAGAACACACTGGAAAAAACTTGAAAGCCAACCTTTAAAAAAAAAAAGAGGAAACCAGTTGAGGATTTAAATTTTGGACTTCACCTCCTCCTTAAAGGGCATTTTCAAAAAAAAAAAGTTAAAATTACACCTTAGAAGAGAGAGGAAGTAGAGACAATCTCCTTTGGCAAATGAGGAAAGCCATTATCAGATTAGCATTAGCAATGTTGGATTCTTCAGCCAGCCACAAGAGTGGGGATGGAGATTAGGGGGTTAAAGTTTTGAGATCAGAAGCAAAACCATGTCCCCGATGAAAGGGGAGGGAAGCAAACCAGGGATGTCCCAGGGGTTCAAGGAGGGCAGACGGGACTGGGGTCCCCAAGCCCGGCAGGAAGAGGAGGAGGGTGACGAGGGCAGCGATGTTTACAAATGCTCCCGGATCTCAGACAGGTCTTCGCAAAAGCTTACTGCAAGAACCCTCCCCAGCCCGCCCCCATCTCCTCTTTGGCGCCTCCTGTCCCTTCCAGGTGTTCTGAGCCGAAGGATTTGCAAGGCTTATCGCTGCTGCCGACCGGGCAAGAAAGAATGTTTTATTTTCTTCATACTGAGGAAAAGTGTTACGGACGTTTCATTTTTAATGCTTGCAAACGCATTCCATTTGGTGTGCATTGTTTTTTGTGTTTGTGGTGTCGGCGTGGCCTTTTAATGTTGTTTTGTATGCAACGCACAGACAGACTCCTAAATATTTAATTCCTTTCCATTCAATGTTTCATAAATGCTTGTTAGGAGCCATGTTCAGGGGGCCCTCCTGACTCACACAGAGGGGTTGCATTCTTAAAAACCCTGCTCCCAAATGCCAGCCCTCCACCCCATTTCTGACCCCTCACCCTCTCCTCCAACACTTCTGCTGACTTCTATTGTAACATAGCTGTTTGTATATTACTCGTCTCTTTCTCTCTGTGGTAAATGCTCTGGGATAGGGGAGCTTGTGGTTTTCATCTTTGTACTCCTGACGGCCAAGATGGTGCTTTGAGTATGGTACAAACGACCCTTGACCAACATGGGTTTGAACTGCACGGATCCACTTATTCACAGATTTTTTTCAATCGTAAGGACTACAGTACTGGGCTTCCCTGGTGGCGCAGTGGTTGAAAATCTGCCTGCCAATGTAGGGGACACGGGTTCGAGCCCTGGTCTGGGAAGATCCCACATGCCGCGGAGCAACTGGGCCCGTGAGCCACAACTACTGAGCCTGCGCGTCCGGAGCCTGTGCTCCGCAACAGGAGAGGCCGCGATAGTGAGAGGCCCGTGCACCGCGATGAAGGGTGGCCCCCGCTTGCCACAAGTAGAGAAAGCCCTCGCACAGAAACGAAGATCCAACACAGCCAAAAAAAAAAAAAAAAAGACTACAGTACTATACTATCCATGGTTGGTTGAAATCGACGCTACAGAGGAACCACGTACAGGATACCCTGACTATAAGTTATACTCGGATTTTCGACTGCACAGAGGGGCCACGTCTAACCCCTTCATTGTTCAAGGGTCAACAGTAACTCCTTGGAACAATCGTTTATGTTCAATGAATGCTTTCTATGTGTTAAGTACTGTACAAAGGACTTTACTACACATTATCTCATTTAATCCTAAAAGTTAGACTCTGTTACTATCCCCATTTCACAGATGAGGACATAGAGGCTTAGAGAGGTCTCCTGTCCAAGAATGCAGAGCTATTATTCGGCACAGGTGGGACGTAAACCCACCTACCCCGCTCCCTAGCACCACACTATACCCACTTGTGAAGAGAAACTGGGAAAAATCAAGCTCTTCAGAAAAAGAGAGTCCCTCCAAGGTTTTCTATCGGAAACAAGGCAAAACTTTTCCATGTGCAGGGATTTCCAGCTTCTACAGACTTTGCTGCTCTTATCAGAGCAGGACGGAATGTTTGCTTCCAGAGCTCCCCTCATGAGCTGGCCAGAAGACAGCTCCTAGTCGTGGTGGAAGAGGGCTGAGAATGTGTCTACCAGCCCCACACTTGGCCACAGCCCTGTCCCCGCTCCCAGGACAAGCCACTCATCAGCGGGGGGGCCTTGGGCAAGTTACTCAGCCTCTCAGAACCTCACTTCTTCATCTGTAAAATGCAGATAATGATAGCATCCACCTCTTAAGACTGACGAGGAATAAATGAGACAACTTATGTAAAACCTGCTCCAGAGTAAGCTTTCAAGAAATGTTCATTTATCAGTTCTATCTCTGGGACACACACCCGCTCCCATAGAACAGCCCATAAGTATGGAAAGACAGCTCTCACACCCCTCCCACCCAAGGTTCCTTTTCTTCCAGCTGAGAATGTCCAGGTTCTGCACCCACAGTCTCAGAACCCAGCACCATACTGGTCGTCCCCAAGGTTCGGCCACACGTCAAAATCTCTCCCAGGGCAACACTGACCACGATCATTCCCCGAGGATGCAACACCTACGCCTCTCCTGGTCTGGAGCCGTAACTGTATCAGCGCAGCCAGGTTCCCCGTGAGCTTCGCGGGCAGCCACGTCACAGGGCTGGTCACATGCAGGGGACGACGCACAAGTACTTTCCTCCAGGGAAGCTATGTAGCCACCATGGGCTTGGGCAGCTATCATTTCTCATTTGGGGTTGTTTTCTTTAGTTTGATTTGTTACCTCCTGTGGGATCTCCTATTTGTTCCAGGCCCCTGAAGACATTTCTGGATGGTGATGCTGTCCTTCCATGAATTAGCCATCAGTCCACACACTCCATCAGCAGGCCACCCCCATCCTCATTCAAGTCATCACTAAAATCCCCCGACAGGGCAGTGTCGAGGGCAGAACTCTGGGGACACACACACACACACACACACACACACACACACACACAAATATCCTTGTGATCAGAAATCAAACCATTAAGAGAGAGCTCTTCGGGTGGGACCATCCAGCCTGCTGTGAATTCACATTCCCGATCCACCTCCCCAGGCCCACGTCCGCGTCTTGTGTACCTGGATGTCATGAAAGACCCTGTCTGTACCGTTCACCCCACCTACCGGGTCTAGGAACTGCATCCACAGAGGGGATGAGGTCAGCTCAGCACCACAGCTTCCTTGCTGAGCACCCTGCCACCCGCCTCTGTTTCCTAAGCCCTTTCCCTCTAGCAGAGCTGCGCGTCTGCGTGCACGGAATCCCCAGTCTCCTTTATTGAAAATCTGGACACGGCACACCTACCCACAGGCTCACAGCACCCTGGACGCCACAGCTTCCTCTGACCGTCCGGTCTCCCTTCACAAACGGGGCGACCTCACTGGAGAAACGACCTCCCGTGCTCCCTGCCATCCTTCTGCATCACCTGGCGGCCAACACAGCAATCGAGGAATAGAAATGAGGCCTCTCTGCTGGGTGACCCCCACGCACGTCCACGTCGCCCGTCGGAGCACGGTCCCTGCCTCTGGCTCCTGGCTCCACCCTCACCCCCACCCCAGGCTCTTCTCATCGCCTTATCAAGTGACTCCTTGACTCACCCCTGTAGCATCTGACATTTCACAGTCTTCTGCGCTAAACGTCGCCTCATCTTTTGTGCGATCTATAACCTTTTCATGCTCACTTCCCTGTTCCCGGATTTTGAACATCTTTTCCCGAGTCTTAAAAATGTCTTGTTTAAAACACGCAAAAAGTGTCATTACATAGTAACTTCCTCACAAAAGGAAAATAAAGAACGAGGTGTCATCATGCTGGCCTCACACCACCATCTTCCCTGCGAGGTCCTGGCCGCCTTTTTCCCCAACTTGCTCATGTACTTTCCAGCTTGAAACAGGCTGCTTGGGAGAGAATGAGAAGATGAGGTATGGCTTGAAATTACCATCTGGGGTGTAGCAAATAATCTGCTCCCTTGTTCCCATCACATCCCTAATGACCCTCCGGAGAGTTCAGGGCCCTGAGCTGCCACTGCTCCCCAAGGCCGCCTCCCACCCCGGAGCACCGACACCCCGTGCACAAGTCTGCGGCTCCTCCGGGCACACTTTCAGCTGGTGGAAGCAACACCCATCTCCAGGCCCTGACGGACAAACGAGGAGCAGAGGAGACCAAGTGTGGTTTTTCACTGGAAAACAATGAGCTCATGCTTTCTCTTCAGAGACCCAGGAAGTAGAGACAGACCCGGAGATGGGGAGACAGTGACGTAAGCAGGCAGGAGTGATGAGGGATGGGCAGGAAAGCGGGAGGAGGCCAGGCTCGCACTTTTTTAATATCACTTTTTTTTTTTTTTTTTTTTTTTTTTTTTTTTTGCTGTACGCGGGCCTCTCACTGTTGTGGCCTCTCCCGTTGCAGAGCACAGGCTCCGGACGCGCAGGCTCAGCGGCCATGGCTCACGGGCCCAGCCGCTCCGCAGCATGTGGGATCTTCCCAGACCGGGGCACGAATCCATGTCCCCTGCATCGGCAGGCGGACTCTCAACCACTGCGCCACCAGGGAAGCCCTAATGTCACTTTTGATAGGAATCCCCAGCTCTCAGGCTGGAGGGAAACATCCATATTCTTTAAATTAAGGATCCAGCACGAGGCACACACTGTCCTAAAGGGGAGAAACAGGGAGAAGATAAACCGAGCTGGAAATTCTTCATTCCTGCTCCTTCAGAGAAAAGTACGATGATGGTCCCTGAGCTGCCAGCATTGCAGACGCAAGGGCAAGGATGGCTCTGCCTTTGCAGGGCACTGCTGCTCCCAGGTGGGCTCCAGATCAGATCGTGGACACCGTCAGCTTCTGGGATGGAGGCTCTGCCACCCTCAGGTGTGCATCTCTGTAAGACCAGGGCCAGCCATTCCCTATGGAGGCACCAGATAAAAGTCAGAGAATTCAGACAGCTGCCCAGGTATTTCCAAAGAGCTGAATGTTTGTTTTCAGCTAGGGGGGAAAAATCCAGCTTACTGAGTTTTCTACTTTTCATTTGAAAAAGGAGTTTTATAATGCTGATTTTCCTTTTTACCAGTTAATTTAGGGAGAGGGACAGAGAGATTGTGTGTGTGTGTGTGTGTGTGTGTGTGTGTGTGTGTGTGTGTGTGTGTGTGTGTGTGTGTGTGTGTGTGTGTGTGTGTGTGTGTGTGTGTGTGTGTGTGTGTGTGTGTGTGTAGGGCAGCATTAGGGAAAGTTGGGCTGTACTATGTGAGAAACCAAACCCAGATGACTGTTCATTATTTTACTCTTAAACTTGTGTGCCTGAGCTAAAAACTGAATGGAAACTAAAGATCACAGAATTAAAGTAGAAAACCCAAACAGATTAATGATGTTTTTCTTAATACCTCTACTCACAAAATTGATTATTTTCTTGTTTAAGTTAAATGACTTGGCTAGATTAAAGATGTTAATTAAAGTGTTAACTTAGCCTGACTCATTAGTTGAAATGAAATTCAAAACCAGACGCATTAGCTGAAATGAAATTCAAAACCAGAGTTGAAAATATGAATAGTGAATTATTCCACCTTCCCCGCTGTGTCCAGCAGCAGTATTGCGGTCAAGAGGCTGGGAACCGGAGCCAGCTTTGCCTGGGGTCAAATCCCAGCTTTGAAACTCTCAGGGTGAGTGATTTCGGCCAAATAAATAAAGCCCTCTGTGCCTCCATGCCTTCACTTTAAAGGGACGTGATACAAATATCTACCCCCCGTAAGGGTGCAGTGAGAATTCAGTGAGTTAGTTTAGATAAAGCACCCAGCACCTGCACCTGGTAAGCTCTCCATGATTATTCCTGATACTGTGTCATCACCATACAGGATCCTGCACCTGGTAAGCTCGCCATGATTGTTCCTGATACTATGTCATCACCATACAGGATCCTGCACCTGGTAAGCTCGCCATGATTGTTCCTGATACTATGTCATCACCATACAGGATCCTGCACCTGGTAAGCTCGCCATGATTGTTCCTGACACTGTGTCATCACCATACAGGATCCTGCACCTGGTAAGCTCTCCATGATTGTTCCTGACACTGTGTCATCACCATACAGGATCGTGCACCTGGTAAGCTCGCCATAATTGTTCCTGACACTATGTCATCACCATACAGGATCCTGCACCTGGTAAGCTCTCCATGATTATTCCTGATACTGTGTCATCACCATACAGGATCGTGCACCTGGTAAGCTCGCCATAATTATTCCTGATACTGCGTCATCACCATACAGGATCGTGCACCTGGTAAGCTCTCCATGATTATTCCTGACACTGTGTCATCACCATACAGGATCCTGCACCTGGTAAGCTCGCCATAATTGTTCCTGATACTGCGTCATCACCATACAGGATCGTGCACCTGGTAAGCTCTCCATGATTATTCCTGACACTGTGTCATCACCATACAGGATCCTGCACCTGGTAAGCTCGCCATAATTGTTCCTGATACTGCGTCATCACCATACAGGATCCTGCACCTGGTAAGCTCGCCATAATTGTTCCTGACACTGCGTCATCACCATACAGGATCGTGCACCTGGTAAGCTCGCCATGGTTATTCCTGACACTATGTCATCACCATACAGGATCCTGCACCTGGTAAGCTCTCCATGATTGTTCCTGACACTATGTCATCACCATACAGGATCCTGCACCTGGTAAGCTCTCCATGGTTATTCCTGACACTGTGTCATCACCATACAGGATCCTGCACCTGGTAAGCTCTCCATGGTTGTTCCTGACACTGTGTCATCACCATACAGGATCCTGCACCTGGTAAGCTCGCCATGATTATTCCTGACACTGTGTCATCACCATACAGGATCCTGCACCTGGTAAGCTCTCCATGATTATTCCTGACACTGTGTCATCACCATACAGGATCCTGCACCTGGTAAGCTCGCCATGATTATTCCTGACACTGTGTCATCACCATACAGGATCCTGCGCCTGGTAAGCTCGCCATGGTTATTCCTGACACTGTGTCATCACCATACAGGATCCTGCACCTGGTAAGCTCGCCATGATTATTCCTGACACTGTGTCATCACCATACAGGATCCTGCGCCTGGTAAGCTCTCCATGATTGTTCCTGACACTGTGTCATCACCATACAGGATCCTGCACCTGGTAAGCTCGCCATAATTGTTCCTGATACTGTGTCATCACCATACAGGATCCTGCACCTGGTAAGCTCTCCATGATTGTTCCTCACACTGTGTCATCACCATACAGGATCCTGCACCTGGTAAGCTCGCCATGGTTATTCCTGACACTGTGTCATCACCATACAGGATCGTGCACCTGGTAAGCTCGCCATGGTTGTTCCTGACACTGTGTCATCACCATACAGGATCGTGCGCCTGGTAAGCTCGCCATGATTGTTCCTGACACTATGTCATCACCATACAGGATCGTGCACCTGGTAAGCTCGCCATGGTTGTTCCTGACACTGTGTCATCACCATACAGGATCGTGCGCCTGGTAAGCTCGCCATGGTTGTTCCTGACACTGTGTCATCACCATACAGGATCGTGCGCCTGGTAAGCTCGCCATGATTGTTCCTGACACTATGTCATCACCATACAGGATCCTGCACCTGGTAAGCTCTCCATGGTTGTTCCTGACACTGTGTCATCACCATACAGGATCCTGCACCTGGTAAGCTCGCCATGGTTGTTCCTGACACTCTGTCATCACCATACAGGATCCTGCGCCTGGTAAGCTCGCCATGGTTATTCCTGACACTGTGTCATCACCATACAGGATCCTGCACCTGGTAAGCTCGCCATGGTTATTCCTGACACTGCGTCATCACCATACAGGATCCTGCACCTGGTAAGCTCGCCATGATTGTTCCTGACACTGTGTCATCACCATACAGGATCGTGCACCTGGTAAGCTCGCCATGATTGTTCCTGACACTGTGTCATCACCATACAGGATCCTGCACCTGGTAAGCTCTCCATGATTATTCCTGACACTGCGTCATCACCATACAGGATCGTGCACCTGGTAAGCTCGCCATAATTGTTCCTGACACTGCGTCATCACCATACAGGATCGTGCACCTGGTAAGCTCGCCATGGTTGTTCCTGACACTGTGTCATCACCATACAGGATCCTGCACCTGGTAAGCTCTCCATGATTATTCCTGACACTGCGTCATCACCATACAGGATCGTGCACCTGGTAAGCTCGCCATGGTTGTTCCTGACACTGTGTCATCACCATACAGGATCCTGCACCTGGTAAGCTCGCCATGGTTGTTCCTGACACTGCGTCATCACCATACAGGATCCTGCACCTGGTAAGCTCGCCATGGTTGTTCCTGACACTCTGTCATCACCATACAGGATCCTGCACCTGGTAAGCTCGCCATGATTGTTCCTGACACTGTGTCATCACCATACAGGATCCTGCACCTGGTAAGCTCGCCATGATTGTTCCTGACACTGCGTCATCACCATACAGGATCGTGCACCTGGTAAGCTCGCCATGGTTGTTCCTGACACTGCGTCATCACCATACAGGATCCTGCACCTGGTAAGCTCGCCATGGTTGTTCCTGACACTGCGTCATCACCATACAGGATCCTGCACCTGGTAAGCTCGCCATGGTTGTTCCTGACACTCTGTCATCACCATACAGGACGCAGATTTATGATGTGTGTCAGATGCCAGATAAGTTCTCATGCGTGAGTCAGACACACGCAGCAATCATGTATCTGACACGTTTGAGCAAAAGAAATGGATGTCCCACAAGACAGGTTCCCAGCCCCCCGTCTTTGCCTGCCTCACGCTTCCTCAGCTGTGGCTCTGGCACCAGCCCCCCAACTCCCAGGTCAGGGCATTTCCCCATAGGCTCCAACCCTGCCTACATCTTATCACGCTGCTCCTGCCTCAAGGACTGAGACCACCACCCCCAAATCCAGCCCCCTGGTGTAACACGGGTTACACCAGTGAGCTTCCAGAATACATCTCCCTGCCTACCTGTAAGACCCTCACAGACAGAACAGCACAAGCATCGCTGCAACTACACAGCACCGAGTACGTTGACCACCCAAACCCAGGAGAGTGGCGATTTAGGAAAACCTGTGACCTGTGACGATGACCCTTCCTAGTTGGAAGGGTGTCCCCTAGCCCTCACCTGATGAATCACTCACTGGTCCACACCAAGATGGAATTTTTTTTTTTTTTTTTTAACTTTCTGGAAATGCTGCCCCACATTCCACCTCCCAATCAAAATAGCAAAACCTAACAGAGTCGGATAACTTCAAGGTTTGGTAAAGACGGGGGGCCGGGGTGGGGGAAGCATTCAGACACTATTGTTGAGAGTGTAAGTTGTCACAAACACTTGACAAAAATCAAGTAAATTGGAAACATATACACCCTATGGCTCCAAATCACACCCTTAGACAAAATCCTACACATGTGCATGAGGACGAGAGAAGAGCAGAATGTTCTATAAAGTACTGCTTGCAAAAAATAGTGAAGACCTAAAGGTCCCTCAATCAGGAGCAAGAAAATAGAAGGTGGTTATATTCACATGACAGGATATTATACAATACTTTAAATGAACTGTACACATTAATAGACCTCAAAATATAACACAGAGTGAAAACAGAACTGTGGAGTTATACCTACAGTATCTTTGCACTTTTCAGTATTTTAGATTTTTTCCTCCCACAAAACATAGTCTTGAGACCCAATGAGAAAGAATAGTCACTTCTCGAGAAGAAATCCACTCAGTCACTTGACAAAATCAAAGCCGTATTATCCAAGTTTTAATGGTAGGAGAACCTCCGGGGGCTCTGGCTCACCTCCCACTGACCTTCTCCTGGTACCTTCTAACCACCCGTGAGCCCCACCTCACCTCCGCTGCCCAGAGGGGCAGATGACACAGACACAGGAAAGCACCAGGGAACAGAGGGCGTGGTGACTGCTGCACGGGGCCAGGGGAGGGGCGGGGAGGGGAGGCCACAGGCGGCTGAGCACATCAGGGAAGGCTGATGGAGGAAGAAGGAAGAATCACGGTCTTCAGTTTGGGGGACACAGAATATGGGGGAAAGGGTAGCCTGGGCCCAGCTCACGTCTGAGTCTGCAGCGAACTCAACAGCAAACAGACTCCTCCTCGGCCAGAGCCTAGGGAGGTCCCGCAGGGACTTGCGTTTGGGCTGGTGGCAGGGCACTGAGGGGAGAACTCAGGCAGGGGGCTGTCGTGGTTGTCCAGACACCAGGGCCCGAGTACGGCTGGAAGTGTGGACAGGGGGAGGACACTGTGGAGCCTTCTGGTCTACCTCCCTGGCTCCTTGAAAGGGCGGGCACAGGAACATCCTCCCTGCTCAGTGGACCAACACTTCCACTGCAGCTAAGTCAAACGGCTGCCCAACTTTCAGATCACAGGGGCAAAGAGGTGGCGAGCGGGTGCCCTCTGGGGCCCCAGACATCCAGACTGAGCGAGCGCAGAGGTGCACATCATCCTAATGGAGTAACTCGCTCCTTGAAAGGCTGCCCCACTCCTCCCTAAGGACAGTGACCATTACTCCCAGGCCCCCTTAGGCTCTGCATCCAGGACTTCACGGAAATCAGCAGGCAACACACAGGCAGAGCAAGGTCAGACGGACAGCTGTCTTCATCTAGTTTTGCAAGGACTCAGGGAGTCACTCCACTCACTGCAATGGAACAGAACTGGTGCGGCCTCAGCCCGGAAAGGAGGCTTTCTGGAGGGGACCCAGGATGCAGAAGGCAGAGCCAAGAGCAGAAGCGCCCCGAAGGCAGGGCTGGAGGCAGAGGAACAGAGCAGACCCCACCAGTGCGGGCAGGGAGAAGGGGCGGGGCAGGAGTGGGACGGTTAAAGGAGGGCAGGGGCAGCTAGTACTGGAAGCACCTCCATTCACTAATATCTTTCCTGCTTACAGAAGATGGCAGACATTAAGATTCTTTTAAAGAAGTATAAACATCGACTAGTAAGATGCCACCGCCCGAGAGTTAGTACTCCAAATGTACACTGTGGAGACGTTCTCGGAATCAAGAAAGACTCTAACTAAGGAGCCTGGGGTTTGAGGGCAGGTATGCAGCCGGAAAAACAAGTGCAGTCTGAACTACTGGGATAGACACTGAAATAAACACCTGAAAGACAAAGAATACACTCACAGAGTCCCCATTCTCTCCTATCTGTGGTCCAAGTTGCAGCAGCCCCCAGCTGGCTCTGAGGACATCTGTCCGGGTGTTTCCTTCTGCTGGGCCCAGCAGCTCCCGTCTCCCCCTTGCCCAGTCGTGTGGTTCCCCCCCCACGCCCAACAGTCCTTCTCCAGCCTCTAGTGTCTCCACTGATCTCAGTCCCTCCCTGCTCCCTCTCTCCACTCACTACTCGAGGCTCCCCTTCCCCAGCATTTCCCTCTGCCCCCCGCCGCCCCTCCCCAGGCTTTGGGAGCCCCAACTCTAGCCCTGCTGCCTAGTTGGTGGGCAATAGAAGAAGCAGACCAGAACTCAGAAAAGCTAAAGTCAACCCAAAACACATGGGAATTTACTATACAGTATGTATCAGTCTGCTCAGGCGGTCACAACGAAACACCACAGACTGGGTGGATTAAACTACAGTCATTTATTTTCTCATAATACGGAGACTAGAAGTCCAAGATCAACAGGCCAGGGTTGGTTTCTGATGAACCTACTCTTCCATGGCTTACAGGTGGCTGACTTCTCACTGTGTCCTCACATGGCCTTTCCTCTGTGATACAAGGAGAAAGAGCAGGCTGGTGTCTCTTCCTCCAAAGGACACTAGTTCTACCCAGTTAGGGCCCCATCCGTATGACCTCATTTAACCTGAGGGCCCCATGTCCAAATACAGTCACATTGGGGGTTAGGGCTTCAAGGTATGGATTTTTTGATGGGACACAATTCAGTCCTTAGCATAGTAATAGTGGCATCTTAATCAATAGGGATAAGATGGTTTATTCAATCAATTGTATTCAGAAACTAGGTAAACCTTCTGGGGAAAAAAACTCAAGGCATACTTTGCATCTTAGGCCAGGATAAATTTCAGATAGATCGAACACTCGTTTGGGAAAAAAGTTAAATCATAAAAGTACTAGAAGAAACCATGGGAAAAACTTTTGAAGCCATAAAGAGAGAGGAAGCCTTTACAACTATGACACAAAATAAGAAAATACTGATAAATTTGACGACAAAAAAATACAAAATTTCCACATAGCAAAACCCACTGTCAACAAAATCAAAAGACAAACTGAGGGAAACATTTGCAACTCACATCACAAAGAACTGATTTCCCTCATACATAAAAAGCACCTACACGTTAAGAAAAAGACCAACAATCCAATTTTAAAATGAGCAAAAGATACACATAGTTCATGAAAATACTATATATCAAACATATGAAAAGATGCTCAAGAACACTCAAAATAAGAGAATTACAAATTAAATCTACACTGAGGTGCCCTTTTCATTCTGGCAGAGGTCCAGAAGTTTGATGACACACCTCCTGGTGAGGTGTGGGGAAACAGATACTCTTATGGGCTGCTGTTGGAATGTCAATTTTATAAATTTGTACAACCTCTCTGGAGGGCAATTCATCAATCTCCCTCCAAATTACAAAGATTCAGTCTGACCCAGAAATTCCCCTTTTAGTCATTTATCTGAGAGATGTCTCACAGGTGTGAAATGGCATAGGTACAAGGTTATTCATTGCCCGTTTGCTTACAAGAGCAACCTAAGTTTCCATCAACAGGAGACTAGTTAAATAAATTATGATATATCCACACAATGGAAGGCAATACAACATTTTGAAAAAGACCAAACTGTTTAGAAACCGCTATGGAAAGCCTTACGAGATAAATTAAGTGAAAATAAGCAAGGTGCATAACAGCGCATAATATATACCACATTTATGTAAGGGGGGAAGGAGATGATAGACATAGATGTAGTTATACAGGTACATGCTGGCACATGCATAAAACATCTCTAGGAGGAAAACAGTGGTATTTCCTTCTACACAAAGAATCGGGAGGTTGGGAAAATGAGAAGCAAAGAGACATTCCCCATTTTATATTTCATATAATCGTTTTATATTTTTAAAACACTGAACCATGTCAATGTCTCACCTATACAAAAAAGTAAGTTATGATGCTAAAAAGAAAACAAGGTAAAGTTAAGATCATAAAAAAGAAAATCCAGCTCTGCTCCGGATGGTTTTGAGGCAGTCAGTTCCCCGCTCTGAACCACAGATTCTGATCCCTGCCCTCTGGCTTCCATATCACAGCTGCCTGGCACTCAGCATCCTTGGTGGTCCTTGACGGACGCTTTTTGGTTCTCGGCCCTCAGAGCCCTCCTCTCCCCACAGTCTGAGCCACCCCTCTCTTAACCTTAAAAGCAGCACCGGCCCTTCGCAGAGAGACTTTAGAACGGCTGACACGGCCAGTGGGTGAGCTGGTGGCCTCCGGGGCCACGCTCAGATGGGGGCAAGGTCAGAACTGCCATCTCACCACTCACTCTGCCCTCACCTGTTCACCAGTCCTGCCTATCCTCCCATGACTAGGACTGACTGTGATGGCCACTTAGATCACCACTTCCTCCAGGCCGAAGGCTCCCCCTTCCGCTTGCCCGGATGGACAGCTGCATTCCTAGCCCTGGACGAGCCTCAGGAGACTCGGCCACTGGCTGCCAGTCTCCCGTGCGTCAATCCGGCGGCACGCAGCCTGACCTTAAGTTCCTGTTGCTCTGTCTGCCCGCCGCGACGCCCCGCTGGCTGGGCTTCCCCCTGGGTACCCCCCCTTCCCGCTGCTTGGAGAGCTCTGCCTTCACTCCTGTGCTCCCCGTGGCCAACCTGTCCAAGCTTTGTTCCCGGAAACAGCTCTTCAAGTCTTGCCCTCGGCTATGTTCTAGTACACTGTAGTGAGGGATTCTCTCTTGTCATTTGATGTTCATTCTAGGCTACGCTAAAATCGCTTTAAAAACCTCTTGTGAAATCCTCGGCAAGGACCATGGCTGTCTGGAAGATGAAACACCATCACGGTGTGGACCTTCAGAGCTACACTGGCTCCACCACTCTCTTCCCAAAGGATACAGCAACCTCCTTGGTTTCAGCTTCAGATTCCTTGTCAATTCCGTCACCACCAGGCCTGGACCTCCTCAGGCAGCAGGATTCAGGAACACCCTCCAGCTCACTGTATTTCCACCAAATAACGTTGACCCCTGGCAAGGTTTCCCGGGTTTGGACAAGCACGTGACCTTGAATCTCTCCGGGCTTATCTTCAATCCACAGCACATCCCAGACTTTCAAAGCAGCCTGTAATTTCTGTGTGTCCTCCTGTGTGAGTAGTTCAAGGTCACCATCACCAGCACAGAACAATCAGCTCTCAAATGACTGTCTTAATAGATGTTGTTTGCAATTTCTCCTAACTAGGATGTAAGCTTATTTCTTTTTTATCTCCTCCTAACACCTAGGGAACTACAAGGCTCGGCATACAGATGTGTGACGTATGGCAAGTAAGAGGTACAGGGCTAGAAGTCAGAAGACTTAATCCTGCCTCTTCCACATACTCATCACGCAAGTCTCACAACTTCTCCCTGACTCAGTTCCCTCCCGTGTAAAATGAAAGCAGTAGCACATACTCCACAGGGCTGTTGTGAAGGTTTAAGGAGTTCAGATGTATGAAGGTACAGTTCCAGCCATTACACACAACACAGGAATTAGTGTCTTGAGCGTCATTTTACAGACATCTCGTCAAAGATGTATACCTAGAAGATACGGGCTCTACATTATGTAAATGGACTTGCGATGCTGCCACGTGCCAATACTCAGGGACTCCTTAAAGATGCTGCAGAGGCAAGAGCCCTGAGGTGAGGGCAGCCCATGTTGTCAGTGGCCTCGGTGACGGAATCAAGAGAACCACCTTCCTGGAAACCAGAGAAATCCTGCCCCAGAAGCCTGAACCACCCAAACTTCCTTCTAAGAGAGTGTGCTTCACCAGTTTTTCCTGCTGCTTAAACAGCTATATGGCCATGTGACCCTCAAGCCGAGACTGGGCCGGGGATGGCCACAGCCACCCATGGCAAGGGCCCAGCACGAGATCCGCAGCTAAGCCAATCACATCCTCCCTCAAGTGAATGATCACAGAAACACTGAAGGAATGCAGAGGAAGTCGAAGGGGTAGCCAATCACGTTAGGCTGGTACCAAGAAAAACAAACAGAATAAACAAAATCAACAGAATAAAACGCAGGTTAAAGTTATAAAGGAGGCAGGGAAGTAGGAACCTGGGTAGAAAGAGATGAGGAAGAAGCAGAGGCCCCGAGAGAAAGGGGGTTGGATCTGGGCTGTCCCGGTTCTTCACCTTCCCAGCTGCAGTCCATCCTCCCAATTACCCCCCTCCACGTGAGTACCCTGTGGTCCTTGAAGTCAAGCCAGTCAGACTAGAAAAGTCCCGGTTCACTGAAAAGGCATGCAGTTTCCAAGAGGTAGCTCCCTCCCTGGACCGTGGCTGTTGGCAAAACCCTCTCAGTTCTTGCCAACTACCCAGACCCCTCTAGGATCAGCTCTGGTTTCCTATCCATGACCTTGACTCTCATCATGAACTGAATGAACTGTCACCCTGACTTACTGATCATAGGTCACCCCCCAACCCTGTTTCTTTTTTTTCTTAAAATAGTTTCAAGTCACAGTGGGACAGAAAGACCAAGTTATTAAGGATCTAAAAGGTTAAAAATTGAACTTTCAAAAGGAAAGAATTCTCAGGAGAAGCTGATCAAGGACCAAAGTTCACATTTAATGTCATAATTAAGACCCTCTTTGGACGGGGCTCATGAATGAGCTGCTAAACATCACCTCCCCAGAAAAGCACTGAAAGTACCATGATAACAGCCTAAGTCGTGACTGCATGGGACACTCGACACGTCTGGGCACGTCCAGAGGGTCAGTAGGGCAGATGCCCTGCAGAGCAGGAGAGGTACCGATTGGAATTCAGAGTATCTGCAGTCTAGTCCCAGGATTACCTGTCTCTTCCCCTCTCTGAGCTTTCCAGAAGTTTATTTGCACCAGGGACCAAGAAGACCACCAGGAAAATATTCATCCTGAGGGAAGGGTCACTGTGCACAAGTCTGGTCCAAGGACAACAGTTCAGGGTGGAGGCAGGGCGATTCCAAACGCAGCAGGATGTGTTGCTCCGGAGTCCCCAGGCTCCTGGCTCCCAGGATTTGTGCCAGAGCCTCAGGAAAGAACAGCTTTAACAAAATAAATGCAAATACCAAAATCTCCCGTAAGAAAGACACTGCCACACACACAAGGCAGTGCGTGCTGGTGACCCACAAACAGGGGGAGCGGTTCTTCCCTCTCCAGTGAAATGACAACCAAGAGCCATGCTCCTGGGGAGTCAGGGTGCACAGAAAGCTGGACCAGCCCAAGTCTGGAACAGACTAGGAGGGCAGAGGCTCCCATTCATCAGACGAGAGCAGCAGCAGGAGAGCCTAGCGGTGGGAGCAGAAGAGGCTGTAGGGCAGGTGTCGCTGGCCCAGAGAACAGGTCTTGACACATTCTGAATGAATCACAAGAGCCCTCCAGGTAGCCAAGAACGTTTGGAAATATACATCAGATACCTCTAGGACTCCCTGAACCCACTGGGAGGAATTTGAGAGTCCCTAAAGAACAACAGTGGGGGAAGAAGGACCGTGAAAATCAGGATAAGCTAATCCATGCCTAAAACCTAAACCAAAACAATGAAGCAATCGCAGGTCTAGCACCCACTCCAATCAGTCAACAAGTCAGTCAACAAACGCTCCCCAAGCAACTGTGTAAGATGATGGAGGAGATAGGCCCTCCAGAATCTCACTCTATTACCTGTGTCCCAACAAGTTGCCGTTCTCATTAGTTTGTGCTGTTTAGATCCTGTGAGAGACTGGAACCCCCCAGAAGAAATCCATGAAGAGTGTCTCTCCTTCGGTAAAAACCCTCCTGAAGGAAAGAGCTCTCAAGAAGCATCAGTGCCAGGAGCCCAGCTGGGAGACCCACCCGGCAGGAGGCTGAGCCCAGAGGGTGCTAGTTCCATCACGTCTGAAAGGTGATGTTCCTTTGCTGAGGCCAAACCTGGCTGCTCTATGTCCCAAGGAGGCCAGCAAGCTGGGGCAAACTCGGCCACAGGCCACAGGCCAGCAGCTGCCCTCTGCTCAGAACCTGCACCTTCCAGGAAGTGGTCTTATCAGACAGTCATGACCTTATAAAGGTTCACAATTATCCATCATTCCTGTCATTAGGTATCCAGGCACTGCACTAGGTGCTGGGGTAAGAAAATGAATACAGTCTCAGTGTCAGCAGTTTAAAATCTAATTTGGGAAGGGGAGCAGAAAGGAGGAAGAGGAGAAAGCAAGCTAGAAATCAAGTCCAGGGAAATACTACACTGGTAAACAGAAAGCACTGTTTGGTGATTAACATATCAATGGTCAAGGTATAAATAGGTACTTCTAAATTGTTGGAAATCAGAAAGTTATACTTACATTTCTAATACCCTCAACCAACTGTTTTTTTCCTAGGTAACACAAAGAAAAATTCCAATCCCAGACCTGTTTGAAGAATGCAAAGTTCTAACTTAACGGAGCACTAATTTTTTACCACTGACAAAGTTAATTCCATGTGCATTTTCAACAATTAAGGCCAAGACAAAGGACCTGGAATTTGAGTGAACACGTGGATGACAGGGTGAGAGCTGCGAAAGCTGCCAAAGATTAAGAGCTGTTTCCTCCCACCCTTGGTTCACTTAACCCCAAGCCGTTGAAAGATTTCAGGTCTGGGAAGAGATCAGCAAGGACACAGCCGTTATGCTGAGGCTCTCTGACTTATAATTTGTTATGACTTAAGAGTCAATGTTGTTTTTATAATGAGGAATTTTAGCCAGTTGGGGTGCTTCACAGCTCATTCAAACACATGCAACTCACCAGTAAAAACCTCTGAATAGGTGACAAGATTCGGGACTTTGATATCCTTCAGGACTATTGTTTCACTATTTTACTTCCATATCTTGATGAACACAACTGCAACACGCTGACCAGTCAGTGTCAATGCCATATCATTCCTTCTATATGTTTCCCCCATTAACTCTTTCCAGCCAGATGACCCGCTTCTTTTCTCTTCCCTGGGTGAGTCCCAATAGACCATGCCCCAGAATTGCACCTAAACCCAGTAGAAAGAGGCTAAAAAGCTTCCTGGGTGCAAATGTGTTCTTAGTGGTGACGGTCTTCTCAATCATGGCATTCTGAGGCCACGGCCCAGCAGGCATGCCTGGGCCTCCCCTGGTGCCCGGAACACCTGCCTGGTTCCTGACATTCCAAGCCCCAAAACTCCTGCTTCCTAATTTTCTCTGTATCATAATTCTTGCAGGTCCAGCTTCAAGGTATGAGGACATCAGATGTAAGCCAATAGGGAAGAGTGTGCAGCTGGGAATAAGCAGGCCTAGGAAATGACTACCCACCTCAAGGTCCAGCCCTGAATGAGAATTATCATCAGTCCAAACATCAACACCTCTAGTTAACAGACAAGGGGTCCAAGATGGCGGGTGGACTCTGGCAGTAGGACACTTTGGGTCGAGATGAGCCTCCTAGTTGGGCAGCTGGTAGCACCATGATTCTAGGGAAGGGGATGACAGAACTTGGAAAGGCTTAAAACCCAAGAAGGAAGACACGCCAAGAGTGTTAGGAAATGAGGGATGCAGTTCAGTACAATGACATTCAAGGACCAGACTCCAGGACCAGCGACAGAGAAGCGTACATGTAGCTGTGGCTCCTGGTCCCAGCTCCTGGCTATGAACTGAACTCACTCTCACTACAGACCTCAAGTGGCAAAGGCACATTCACATGCAAAGAAAAGCAATGTTCCAGAACTACAGCTCAGGATACAATCACCCGAGCCACTTGTCTCAAAACTTCCTTCCTCCTCCGGGTAGCCAGTCTACACTGGGCCCCTCCTTAGTCAGCCAGCCTACATCAACCCCTCCGCAGTCAGCCTCTCTACCTTGGTCACCCCTGTATTGTACATTTCCATTGTATGTATCTCATCATGAGATTCAAACATGTATCAAGAATTTATCCAGTGTTAAGGCCTCAGAAGGCTTACAACCTAACTACATAAAGATGTATTATGAGCACATTGCTGTGATGACACAAACTTATATTTTTTTCTCGTCTCTGGCTATTTTATATACCTAATCTTTTTTTTTTTTTCCCGGTACGTGGGCCTCTCACTGCTGTGGCCTCTCCCGTTGCGGAACACGGGCTCCGGACGCGCAGGCTCAGCGGCCATGGCTCACGGGCCCAGCCGCTCCGCGGCATGTGGGATCTTCCCAGACCGGGGCACGAACCCGTGTCCCCTGCATCGGCAGGCGGACTCCCAACCACTGCGCCACCAGGGAAGCCCTATATACCTAATTTTGTCTCTAAAACTAAAATATAGGTTCCCCAGAGAAAGGATCACATCTTCTATGGCTTTTAAATCCCCATCATCTTACCCTATTACAGTTCACTATCGTACTTGGCACACGAGGGATGGATGGATGACTGAAAGGATGCTGGTGGAATTTTTCTCATGTGGAGGATTTTGGAATAGGATTTAGAAGCAACAGAGGGCAAGGAACAATAAAACCTAGAATTTTACAGTTAGAAGTGGCCTTTGAGGTAACTGGTCACATTTCTAATTTCACAGATAAGGAAACTAAAGACCAGAGGAATCAAATGACAAGTCAAACAACTAGAAACTAGTAATTATGCAATTTGGGAACTGATGGAAATGTCACTGTCCTCTGCCAGGTGATACTGAAAAGTGAAAGGACAGAATGGAACCCATCACTTGAACCTGGATATACCAAGGTGAAATAACTCCTAAAGGTATGACCAACACTAATACAGGCTCCATTTGACACACTAAGTCTACCAGAAAGGAATGAATTTTGTTCCCATGAAAGTGACTAAGGAAAGGAGAAATGGTGACCACCAGATGCAGGGTAGAGAATAAAGGATAGGGCTGGAATGAGTGTCGTGCTTTTGGACATATTTGTATTTTATTTAAGTTCTTAATGTGTTACACCACATCCACCAATTCTCTCCTTCTATCATTTTGACATATTGATAAGCACAAAGGGAAAAAAAACTCCAGCAATATACAGTTTCAAAGGCTTTACTACATGGAGAGTTAAGGACCACCAGCCATTCACATCTTATTAGTTTAATTAGACTACTTTCCCCTTGAAAATGGGCAGAGATGGGAGGACCACTGGAGGTGGCGTGGGAGCCCAGGGCACTGAAGATGTGCAGGACTGGGTGGGATATACAGTGGGGGCTTTGGACAACACGAGCGAGACCAAGAGAAACAGAGGAGCCTGGTAGGAGGTGGTTACAGAAGGGAGAGTCAAGGGCATTAAAGACCAAATGGGACAAAATCAAACTTCATCTCCTTCACAACAAAGCCAAGGGTCAACCTGGCCCTGGGCTCTCATGTGGTCTTGAGGACAGAGGATACTTCTCCAGGCTGGTCTGCCCTGACAGCAGCATTAAAAAGGCATTCCCGGGCTTCCCTGGTGGCGCAGTGGTTGGGAGTCCGCCTGCCGATGCAGGGGACACGGGTTCGTGCCCCGGTCCGGGAAGATCCCACATGACGCGGAGTGGCTGGGCCCGTGAGCCATGGCCACTGAGCCTGCGCGTCCGGAGCCCGTGCTCCGCAACGGAGAGGCCAAATCAGTGAGAGGCCCGCCTCGCCCTTAATACCGCACTGTCCCTAACCACTTAAATCCCACTCCGGGCAGCCCTTTCACTTTTGAAGGTCACTTTAAATTCTAAATATTGTCAAATAGAATCTGAACCACAACTATTTCTCTAGACCTAATCTTTTGCTGTCGGCAAATTCAGAGGGGGAGGAAAACAAAAAAGAAAATCAATAAAGGGATTAGTTGCGAGTGACACTGCATATTATAGCAGTGGTACATTGTGCCCATGATGAAGGGCTGCCGGGTAATATTATGCAACCATTTCAAACAAGGACTTTTTTTTTTTTAACCAGAAAGCCTCTCCTCACCGTCTCGCAAAAGAAAAAAAATTAATCAAAATGCCATTTTTCAGAATTTTTTCTTTTTGGCAAATTCTGCCACTACTTTGCCTAAATTAATATTAACTCTTCACTGCAAGTATTTATACTGATCTTGATACAGCCCTTTATCTAAGAAACTAAAGTCTTAAATTATTGGAAGCCAGGCTAAAGGACAGCATTTTCTTCAAAATTTCAGAGAAGCTAAGCAAATTCTAGCAAATGCTTTGCGGGCTGGAGTCTTATTCTCTAGATCAGTGGTTTTAAGTCTGACCTCAAACGCTCGCCCATAAAATCAGGGGATCTCCTGCAGCACGGTTATACCTCGATTTATCCCCAGGTCACTTATGCAGCAACCTCGACGAAGCAAAAGCCAGCTGAGAAACCCAAAGTAAGTGAAAAGAGGTGTCAGGGCAAGCCCAGACACCCACGCGTGGGAAGCGCACGTTCTTTATTCACAGAAACGTCCCTCAGGCCTTCATTCAGAGCCTGCTGTGGCTTCCTTTAGACAAAATCTTAACAGGCTTACTTACGTGATTTTGGAGAAATTCAGAAAACTGTAACACAAACAGAAGCGCTGCTAAGAAAGCAGGAAAAGTGACAGGAGGCTGTGAGCTGACATCAAAGTAAGACATAGGAAAACAAAATGAAGACATAAAATCTCAAAAGCCACCTGGGACTGTTCAGTGCAGGACCAAGCAGCCCAGTAACCCTTGGGGACACAACTGCATTACAACAAAATAACAACAACTTAACCATATGAGGATGACAATGTATCACCAACGATACCTTTCATAATAGCCTTTACAAGTGAGCCATTTAAGTACATTCTACAATCAATTCTATAGTTATTCCCTTTAAAATTGTTTTAAGCTGTGTTTAAGTTTTTAACACAAAACCTAAGTAGTAATCTGGAAATCTAACCTTTGTGGTTCAGTTGATACCTCAACAACTCTAGAATTAGACATTATTAAAGTGAATAGTGCTACAATGTCTGTGCTTCTGTGATGCATAATTCCTTTCTGACAATTACTGTTTTTCAAGAGAACATCTCCACGAGAATCTCTTCAAAGCCTAATCCATCCACTCAGCCTCAGAAGAAATGCTTTTTTGATGGAGGACCTGACCGATGAAAAAGCAGAGAACCCCTTCTCTCCCCTGTACAGTCTCTTCCCCTAGTGTGAGCTGGCACCACATGCAATGCCACGCCCCGTTCACCATGAATCTGCTTTCCCCCTATAGATGGCGCTGAGGCCAAAGAAAGGAGTGGGGTTATTTTAAGAGCCCAGAGACTTAACATGGACACATACAAATACCACCAGTACCTCTCCCACACCATGGCAAGCATGGCCAGTAACAGACTTCCAAACCCTCCTCTCAACACAAATTCAGGCCACCATCTGGATTGACTGGGTGGACATTCAGAAGGAAACAATTCCAGGCCTAAGTCACTGTTACACAGCCTCAGAGTAGATTTATAAATTGTCAAGGTTGAACGTGTTTCGGGGGCAAGGGGCTATCTTCCTTGGTATCTTCACATCCTCACCATGACCACAGTCCAGTCTTGAAGATCTGACTCACACATCCCTCCTCAAGGAACATTCCCGAAAACACCCAAGGAAAAAAGGGTTGGGGAAGAGGTGGTTAGGTAGTAAGTAACGGGTGCTCTTCTGTTTCCTTAACACTGTGTCTATCATTCACTCAACTCAATCAGGAAACACTGATTATCTACTCCACGTCAGGCATGGTGCTAGGCACTGGGGATACCAATTCACATACAATATGGTTCCTGCCTTCAAGGAGCTTACAGTCTACCTTGTAGAATTCACCTGTTTTGAGTTCCTTAAGGGGAAGGGCTTTTGTCGTATTCATCTCTGGATCCCAGGCCCAAGTGCAATGTCCAGCAGACTTAGGGACACTTAGCTGGCCGCCCACTCCAGGCCTTACAGTCTGAACTTCAACAGCTCTTTTCATGCACACACACACTCGTACCATAATATGTTTGTACAGATCTCATCTATAACAATACCTCAAGGAGTATTTTAACTAGGATTTCATGAGGAGAACAAAAGAATTAATTGAGAATGACTATTTCTGCTTTGGGATAGAACTCACACCTAATCATGTACAGCAATCTGGAAGTACTACACCTTCAACGTCTAATAATCGCTAATTCCTCCTCCTCCCTTGCAGATGTGGCTGTAATTGTTTCCGTGTGCGTTCCTTCCTGCTGAACCTTCTCAGGTCCTCCTCCTCTGTGGCATCCCTCACGGCTAGGAGGCAGCAGGTCCTGATCAGGCTCTGCAGCCAAGCCTGCGTGTCTGCTGGGCGCTGAGCTCAGCACCTTCTTCTCTCGTGAGAGGGGGCCCTGCCGTTCACCATGCCCTCTGTTCCAGGACCCAAATCCTCTGGCCAGACCTGCTCAGCCTGCGTTCTCTGCTTCACTGCAGCATCTAAGAGGGGCTTGGCAGCTTCCCTTCTGGTGTGAAAAATAACTTTCAGCTTAAGTTCTAGCTGCAAGAGATCCCATCAAGGACAGAGACGTGGAGTCTTGAACCTCCTGTGTCACACTCTTCACATTCTTCCTGGCAGCAAATCCAGGGTTTCACCCTTCACCCCAGTTCCTAACACTGTGATTGCCACCTAGCAGGCTCTCAGTAAACATCTGTGAATGGATGATTAAAATGAAATTATGAAATAAACTATTCACACTCACCGTCCTGTGAGCTGGAATAGTGGTTCCAACTCTAGAACTGTGTTGCAACTATTTAATCTCTATGTGCCTCCATTTCCTCATCGGTAAAAGACTATGTCCCACACGGCATCACTGGGAGGAATGGAGAAAACGGATATAAAGTACCTGCCCCAGTGAATGGAGCACAGTCAGCACACAACAGATGGCTGCAGCCATCATGGCACTAGCACGTAGTAGGTACTCAACAAGTATCTGTTGAAAATCAACACGCCAAGACTCCAACAAGAACTGCAGGCATATAGCTCCCCTTGCCTCTGCCCCTGGCCCACACTCACGTGTTCCACCTTCTTCCCTCCCCCAACCCCACCCGAAGCACCGTCCCCCCATCACTGGCTCTCCGCTGTGACACCCCACGCCCTCCCTCTGCATGGGATTTGCACGCGTCCCTCAGAAGGCAGGTACATAACGGAGACCGGCTGCCGAGTACAGTCACACACCTCGATCCAGAATAAGTTGTGGGTACGGGTCTGGCCAAGCCAGAGCCCCGAGACACCAATAAGCAGAATATTTTTAAAGTCTCGAGTTCTAATCCTGGCTCTACCACTTAGCAACCAAGTGACCATGGGCAAGTTATTTAAGGTCCCAGACTGTTTCCCACTCAGTAAAATGGATTTAACATTAGTACCTACATCATAGCATCGTTATATGGATGAAATAAGATAATGACTGTAAAGCACTTAGAACGGCTTCTATCATATAGTAAAACTCTAAAATATTTATTTTTAAAATAGACAATAGATCTATATTAAGGAACTAAGAGTAGTCTAGAAGACTAAAAAATGAGGAGTTACATATACTTCAAGCATATTTTACGTTTGGGGTGTTTTATGTATCTGTGTGAAATCTGCACTAACCAATGATTCATTCAGAAGGTGTAGATTCATCAATCCGAGGGAACTAGAAAACAGGCCATAGGCTTTTGATTGATAGAAGAATGCCGACTTTGCTATGTGGTTTGGCATGTGTGGTCCACCAGCCTCACCACCCCCAGCAGGAGCTGCTCCACAGCTGTAGCATCTCCTTCAAATATCAACTAGTGTGTCGGGCCAGGAAAGGAGGATGCCTCAGGAGAGGGGCTCAGCACAGGATCTGTAAGAGTACATCTAGGAAGGAAGGAACAGCTCTTAACTGAAGGCCTCACCAACAGGGACTGGTCTGGGATTATTAGTTCTATCTTAGGCTCTTCCAGCCCCTTCTCCACTAGCACATATGCCTGCCCCTCACCCCACCATCTCCTCCCTGGTACAGCCATGCACTGCAGAGTCCTTGTAGCTGGTGGGAACTTAGTGTCAGCCATCCTTCCCCTTGGGAGAAGGGTCATTCAGAGCAGAGAAAGGGGGTTTAAGAGGCAATCAGTTACATCATCAGTAACAGCTTACTTCTGTATCATTTACAGAGAAATTCCATAAATTATATTGTTTGATCCTCACAACAACCCGGAAATAATCGATGGTCCCCATTCTAGTGATGAACAGGCTGGAGAATACTCAGGCTAAGTCCCTTATCCGTGATCTCACCACTGGTCACATCACAACTGAGAAAGAATTGAGAAGAACTGCAATGGAAGAAACAAGGTTCAATCATAAGAGTGTTACTCCAAAGGACCTCCAGGATTCCTGTTATAATGGAAAAGAATCCATCCAGGGGTAATTTGGGTCAAGAACATTAACTCACACTTTGTGGATGATAGGATAAGTTAATATAACCATTTAAATAACAGTATGACAATACCGATCAAGAGCCATGAAGATGTTCAACCTTTGACCAAGTAGTCATACTTCAAGGAACCTAGACGAAGGAAATAACCCAAAATAACTAAAATTATTGGCAGAAGTTTACTACAGCTCTATAATGGCAGAAATGTGGAAACCTAAGTATCTAATGGTAAACAAAAGGCTAAGCACGCAAAACATACACTTGATTAATAAAACGACTGTACAGCAATGTGGAAAAACATTTGTATAATATTGAAGAAAAGTCATAATTCACGTTCACGTAGGCAAAAAGTGGAAGGGAACGCAGAACACTGAGAACAGCTTGATTTGGGGGTGTGAGGAAACCGTGGGTGAAATTTTTTTTCTTTTTTTAATTCAGAGTTGTACAAATATTGAACATTATTGGCGTACTATGTAAAATTTAAAACAGAAAATGAAGGAAATTGTGCTGGAACCTCTGAGGTCTCCAAGAGCCCCAGTCATCTCTGTGAGCTTGTTGAAACCGAGACCAGTGTCTTTCTCATCTTTGTGTCTCCAGAGTTTTCTGCAAGTGACTGGACCTCAATAAATACTGAAAGAAGGTGACAGACAACCACTTGGATGATCCTCTGCTGAGCCTGGGACCATCTGATCATTCAGAGCCATGTGTCTAGATATTAATTCGATGAATTAGAGGTTCAAGAAAATACCCAGGAGGAACCTTTTTTTTCTTTTTTAAAGAGGAGATGAGAGCAAGCTCTGCGGAAGAGAGGACTTGACTGAAATTTTCTGAATTTTGCCCCTTTGCTGTAATTCGGCAAATTGAATTCCCCAGATGCACAAGCATGGGAGAGCTCCAGTTCTCCAAAGTATGGAGATCTTCCCCGAGGCAGAGCTCGTCTGCGGAAGGAGATGCCATGAAGTTTGCATGAAATTCAAAGTCACGAGGAGAATGACTTAAAGCCAGAAGACAAGCAAATGATAACAAGTCAGAATCGTGAAAGATCAGAGTCCCTGGATGAGTAGAGACAGAAGACCCAGCTAAGAACGTGCTCAGCTTAGCAAATCACTCACCCTTTCTGAGACTCAGATTTCTGGCCTCTGTCTTGGTCTTTCACGGGGCTGTCATAAAAATCAAACATGTTATGAAAATGTACGTGAAACAGATGGATAAACTGTAAATGCTATATAAGAACCTCAAACAATAAATGTTGGAGCACATGAGTGCATAAAAGCGTGGAAAGGAGCCAATGATCGTGTGATTTTCACAGAAACATAGAAGCAAGTATAAGGTGGGGAGCAGACGTTTTAACTTCAGAGCAGCAGGATAATCGCAGTTTCCCTTGACAGGGGAAGGAGTATTCAAACTGCAGGCAAATTGGCCCCTGGGATGGGTGGTCCCCAGCGAAGGGGCCTGCACACCACCCCGCCCGGGGGGTACTGAATTCTTTCACCGGCCCTTGAAGAGGTAGCAGCCTCGGGGACCTCAGCCACACTACCTTCCTAATTATGCATCTGGGGGCAGCACAGGCACAAGTATTTTTGCAAAAATGTTTTCAGTTTAAGGGATTGGAAGGAAGCCCGTTGTGAGAGAGCACATCAGGCACCGTCTCTGATCAAAAGGATGAAAAAGAGCAAGGGGATGTCCGTGACACGGATCCAGGCCCTTGTACATGGTGAAGTGATTAAAGGCACGAATCTGCTGCAGAGTTGTCATCCCTAATCAGACCTGACCAGAGCGAGGAGCGGTGAACTGGCAGAACAATGTGACTCGCACACATTCGCGGCGCCCACCTCGTGCGGGCTTGGGCTGCTGCCATGGGAGGATGGAGCGCCCTGCACTGGAGCCACTTGGAGCCAAAGAAACAAATGATACGGAGGGACACTCTGGGTAACACACGGGTGGCAGAGGTGAGTTCTTATGCCCTGCATCAAAGGACAAGATGCAGTACTCACAGGCAGCTCTGGATAACGTGCCCTTGGATCAGGACAAAGAGCCCAGAGCAGTTTTTGCTGGAAGGGGTCTTTGATCCCCTTATTTGACAGAGAAGGCTAGAGCCCAGAGAGGTTAAGCAACTAACTCTAGGCCACACAGCAAGCTCCGGCTATGACCTTGAACACTATCATTCTCCAGACACATTCTATGAAAAGCACAAATCTGGCAGGGTAAATGCTAGACTTGGAGGAAACTGCTCCCAGACAACTGACATAACAGGGAGGGGAGTGGAAGCTTGTTAGGAGCCACCTATCGGGACCAAGCTTCAGGAGCTGGAGCAGGTCAGACACAGGCCTGCAGGGCTCCAGCTATAATTAGTGTTGAGATCCCATATCGGCAAAAGCAGAGCCATTCTCGGTCCTTTCTCTTTATGCTCTTTTTCAAACCTGAAAACCCAAAGGCACGACTTGGCGGTGCCCCAGGCCTTGGTTTCTGGTGCTCTGAAGGAGCGCCTGATACATGAAAGATAGGGTTGGGCAGCTTCTGGGTCATTCCCACGGCTCTTCTGGATGTCAGCCCTCCCGTCCCAGGGATGTTTTCTTACCCCTCCTTCTGCTGACACACAGGATAAGGTGGCTCTGATCTTTGCAAAGACTTCTAGCCCACCCCATCTCTTCCTTTTTGAGAATTAAATATATTTTCAGGAACGCAAACACATCAAACACTTTCCAATGGATTCACCATTCCTTCCACCAAGCTCATCCCGGGTGTGAGCCACTCACACTATGTCCTCGGCTGGGAATGGGATGCAGAGAGGAAACTGATTCTTCCCCAAAGATCCAGTAAATCCAACAGGACCCTTAATTTCTGACGAACTCTTAGCTCCCTTCTGGTGGCAGCCTGTTTCTCACTTTCCCAGGGCCCACTTCAAGAGCACAGGGGACCCTGTTCAAGGGAGACTTCGTAACAGGAAAGATGCTCAGTTCACCGTCCCACCTACTAGAGATCCAGATCTTGAAAACAGCCAATTACGGCAGACACCGCCGACTGTCTCTGAATAGCCTCCCTCTTCTTCCTTAGCAGCAGCATCCCAATTTTTAGCCAGGTGTGTTGCTTCGTGAGAAAAAGACTGCATTTCCCAACCTCCCTCGCAGCTGGGTGTGGCCATATAACAACGTCCATAGCTAACAAAGATGCCACCTCATTATGTGCCAGGCACAATTCTAAGCACCTTTACGAGTAGAAACTCACTCCATCCTCACAGTGAGCTTACGAGCAGGCACAGTGATTATCCCCTTTTTGACCAAGGAAACAAACACAGAAGTTAAGCGATTTGCCCAATTCATACTGTTAATGAGTGCCAGAGCTACAGTTTGAACTCAAGCAGCCTGAAGCCAGTCAAAGCTCTTCACCATCAATTACACTCCACTAAATTCCAGCCAATAGAAGCGGAAGCTCTGTGTGGGACTTCCTGGAATGTGCCTTCAAGGCGAGAGATCCAGGAGGTGGGGCTTCATTCCCCTTCCCTTGAGGGTGAGCTGAATTTAGAAACTTACTTCTACCCAAGAGAGTCTGGAAATGGAAACAGAATAACTTGACAATGGAAAGACACCACCTTAACCAGGCAATCAAGGTTAACATCACCAGTAATAAGTCATACTGATATCACATACCCTGACATAATGCAATGAGAAAGGGACGTCCCCTCTGTGAATTTTCCCCGAAACCCGTAACTGCTGTCTAATCGTGAAAGAACGTCAGACAACCCCAAACTGAGGCACTTTCTACAAAATACCTGACCGGTAATCTTAAAGATTGTCAAGGTGGGGAAAACAAGGAAAGACAGAGAAACTGTCACAGACTGAAGGAGATATGCGGACTAAACGCGCAACGTGGTATCCAGAATGGGATCCTGGAACCCAAAAGAAACACTTGTATAAAAACTGTAACATACAAACACTGACTGTAGTTAGGTTCATAGTGTTGTAGCAATATTAATTTCTTGGTTTTGATAAATATATCATGGTTATATATATAACGTTAACATTAGGAAAAGTTGAATGAAAGATACATGGGAACTCTATCTTCGCAACTCTTCAGTAAATCTAAAATTATTTCAAAATAAAAAGGGTTTCAAAAAGCAAGGGCAAGTGCTTTTGCCCATTCCTCCATTTCTTTCTACTGCTGTCCTGTCATATGATGAAGATTGCTGGAGCTCTAGCACCCATTCTGATCCATGAGGCGACCTTGAAGGTCACCTTGAGGATGGGAGTCCTGTCCTAAGGATGGCAGAACAGAAAGATAGAAGTCTGGATCCCCAATGATGCGCAATGCTATCTTTTTTTTTTTTTTTTTTTTTTGCGGTATGCAGGCCTCTCACTGTGCAATGCTATCTTATTAGCCCTGAACTCCTAACTCCAAACCTTTTTTTGGTTGTTAACAAGAAAGCGAAATAGCCTCTATATTATACAAGCCACTTATTTGGGGAACTTTCTGTCAGGTACTGCTGAACCTAATCCTTATTAATAACAGCAATATAGGGAAAACCTGTATCATTTCCATCACTGATAAAATAATTAGAATTTTAGCCTTGGTATTGGCCTTAGATTTCATCTAGTCGAACCTGTTATTTTTCACATGAGTAAAAGAAGAACCAAAGAGGTGAATCATGTGCCCAGGTCCTGTCACCAGCAGTAAACACGGGGACCCAGCCCTATCCCAGTCCAATTTCCTCCACCTGTCTCACTGCTTGGTGACAATTCCAAACGCTGGCACTGCAGTATTAATATCATCATATACATAAAAGTCAGGGTGAAATGCTGCAATGCAGGCTTCTTCTGGTTGTCACATTGACTTACCTACCTCCAGTGAAAACATCCTTAAATTTTTCATTTAAGAATCAATTACTGAATGCAGCAACACATCTGCAAATTATAATTCTGTGACTTCCACATTTTGAGTTTTGTGAACAAGAAGCTCTAATATTAAAAATAATGCTATTGGTATATTTACTTGGTTTTTATTCAAAAGAGGATGTAGGAAGGAAAGTGTGTACTATTATACCTACCAAACAGTATTATACTCAGAAAAAAATATATAGTTTCAATAGTTATGGTCACTGATGACTAAACACCCTACGAACATCACCTCACCAATCTGGGTTAAAAATTTCTTAGTCTGTAAAATTAGTGGTTTTGTTGGGATTTGATTTCCTCTGAGTTCCCTTCTAATTCTAATAATCCATAACTTCAAAGCACTGAGCAATTCAGATTTCAATACCTAGGCATCAATGACCGATTCAAATATATATACCTTTGCTTTCTTCATCAAACCTGCTTAACAACATGCTGTTTGCTAGACAGAGAACACCACTCTGTGGTAGATTGCATTTGGTCCCAATTTTTCAGCCCTCCCCGTACCCTCACCTTTCTAACTAACTCTGCAGTTCTTCCCACCAACCAAGCAGAGCCTATTTCCCTACCCCCAGAATCTGGGCTCAGCCATATGACTTGTTTTGGTCACTATTAGGTGGTAGGAGTGATGGGGGGCCAGCTCCAAGGCTTACCATGTCTCCACGTGCACTCACGGCACTTCCACCATTGCTGTGAGAATGACACACTGAATCTAGCCTGCTGGTCTTGGCAGGAGGAGAATGAGAAGTATATAAAGAACTGACCCAGCTAAAGTGCCCCAGACAAATCCCCATCAACCTCCAGATACATGAGTGAGCCCCACTGATCAACAGAGCCACACAGCAGAGGCCAGATCACTGTACCCAAAGCGTTACAAGCCACTGAGTTTGTGTGGTTGTTTGTTACACAGCAAAAGCTAGCCGATACACCACCTTAAAACCTCAGTTTTGGAGGGAATCTGTTTTTGACAAGAACTGGGAACGTGTATTTGCCATAAAATGCTCTGCAAGAAATGGACTTGCTTGTGAACTGACGGATTCAGATGCCCACTTGGTGCCACGGTCACAACCAATCCTTTGTCCACAGATGGATAAGAAGTCTGCCTACCCTGCATGCACACCCTCGAGTTTTATTCTCCACTCCCATAAAAACGCATGCAAATGCTCATTTATCTACACAATACCGCCTTTTAAAATCATGATGTAAAAACTATTTATACCAGTCCCCATCTTTTTCAGTGCCTGTATTCAACAAAGCCTTGCCCACTTTGATTAATGAAATCAAATGCTAGTATTGGTACCATGGGAATGATACGATTCTTTTTCTAACTATGCATTGGTAAGAAACGAAATTAGATGTCAACCTCCTATAATGAGCTGAATATTCCTTTTGTCCCCTTAGGCAGTCGTGCTAAAAGGCAAATGTATTTAGCTGGGCCCATTTTGCTTGTTTTTACATCACTCCACAAACACTTATTAAGCGTCAAGTTGCTCTACACAAACACTGTTCAGAAGTCAGCCCCGGGGTGCGGGCAGCAGCCAGAACCAGAAAAACCCAGAGTGTGTCACATGCCAGCAACACAGCAGACAAGGTGCCACGAGGCCCTGCGGGGGTCAAAGGACAGTCAGCCACAGAGCCCGGGTACAGCAGAGCGATGTAAACATGAGCGGAACAAGGCGAGAGGCCGGTGGCTGGAGAGGAGGCAGCAGGGGGCACGGGGCTCGCGGAAGCCACTGGGCGTCCTGCCTCCACGTCACCCTCCAGATCCGAGATGGCTTCCTGCTCCTGAATGGGCTTCTCTGTGGTTCCTGCGAGGAAACAGGGAATCCTAGGGGAGGTGGCCAAGCCCTGCAGGTGGGGAAAGGCGGTTAGTGGCACCTGACTGTGGGGCACCGGGAGGAACGCCTCCCCTTTCTGCCCACAAGTGCACACACACCCCCTCACACACACACAGAGCTGTCAAGTCCTGTCTGACCCACCTCAGCAAGGCCTCGCCCTCCTTTCACTCAGCCACGCTCACCCACGCTGCCTTCTACCTATACCACCGGACGAGCCTCCAGTCTCACTGGGGCCCCTGCTGCCAGCCTCCCAATCCACCCGGGCCAACCTGCCCACGGCCGTCCAATGATCTTCATGGAACTCAGCTCTGATCTCTTCCCTCTTCTGCTCAGAAGCCTGGATTCCCTCAGGATTACAGCGTAACAGCCACGCCACAGACACGCACTCCGGCACCACCGCTGCCCGCCCCGCCCTGACCCACATCTCTCGTGTTGCTCCTGCATCACAGGCCAGGCTTGTTCTCCACTTAAGAGCCCCCCCCCCCCCATCCAGACCTGCCTCAACAGAACCTTTCTATGGAGAACTTTCTGGAGCCCTGTGGCTAAAAGTAACAGACCCCTCCCACCACTCGCCGCCTCCGGCCATTCACCATGGCCCAGACTACGCACATCTTCAATCTTGTCAGACTGGAAGCTCTGTGAGACACAGCCTGTGTCTCATTCATCCCTGTAACTCTCTTCCCCTGCCCTAATGTCTTAATCATAAAAAAAATCCAATAAAAATGTGTTGAGTTCGAGGTTAATAATTTAATTCCTATGAGGACCAATTAATTCTGTTAATCCCACATCCGGCCAGTTTCCATCACTGAACATAAGCGGCCTGGCCCAGGGATCATGGCTGGTTCAGTGTAACTCAGGCCCACAATGAGGAAAACGGCTTAGATCATATGCCCTCTTCATAGCCAAACAGAGATACGCATCAGGAAATACCACTCAGCCAGTAGTTACCGAGTATCTTTTCCTGAAGCTGACACTCTGCCGGCCACGAGGGCAGACAAGTCAAGCAACAGGTTAGGGAGGCAGATGGACAAAATCCATCCTAGAGAAAACGAGCACCATAAAGGTCCAGAAAGGGGGTAAGGTTATAAAGAGTAACTGGGAGAAGGTGGGGCAGGGAAGAGATGGAGGGGACCTTAGAGCGGAGACCCACCCATGAGAAGGCACGAGCCACGCAAATTCCCTTCTGGGAGAAGAGAAGATGAAGAGAAGGGATACTGGTACCCAGACAGTGTGTATTAGGGCCCAGCACCATGAGGCTGAAGGCTCAGGTGGAGGCAGATCAGGTAGAGACCCACCGGTCATGAGAAGTCTGGGCTCCTTTTTCATTGACAAATCACACACAACATAAAATTTACCACCTGAACTATTTTTCAGGGCACAGTTCAGGAGCGTTACATTCATGCACATTGTGCACCCACCACCCCATCTCCAGAACATTTTTCATTTTGCAAATCTGAAATTCTATACCCATTAAACAGCGATTCCCCATCCCCCCTCCACCATCCCCTGGCAACTACCATTTTCCTACTGTCTGTCTCTACGAATTAGACCCCAAACCTCATATAAGCAGAATCACACCGTATCTACCTTTTTGTCACTGGCTGGTTACGCGGAGCATAACGTCTACAAGATTTATCCGTGCTGTAACATGTGACAAGGTTTCTTTCCTTCTGAGGCTGAATAATATTCCACTGTGTGCAGGTACGACATTGGTTTATCCATTCATCCCTGATGGACACTTGGGTTGCTGCCACCTTTTGGCTCCTGTGAATAATACTGCTCTAAACGTGGTATGCAAATCCCTCCTTCAAACTTTACTTTCATCTCTGAGGCTGTGAAATTAATTAAACAAGGAGGCCATTAGACAGAGGCGGCTTCGCTGCCTCAGTAGCCTAAGTAAGCAAACCCCAACCTAAGCCTGGAACATGTCCCAGGGTTAAGAAATCAAAACCGAAAGGCAACCAATCACAGCCAGCCAGCTGTGCTTCCCCAAATTACTCAACCACTACAGCCAGACGAGGGCTAGAACGCGGGGAAAAGGTGGGACAGGAGGGGAAGGAGGTGAAGAACACCCTCAGGTTTCCGGCCTGAGCCCCTGACTGTATGGTGATGGCATTCCCTGAGATGAAGAGAGCAATGAACATAAGTATCTTTAAACAGTTCACAAAAGGGACAGAAACACTGCCGACACTTCCCCTCCTTTCCCTTGTTCTCCCCAGCAGCCCCCCACCCACCCACCCTTTTTTTTTTTTTTAAACACCCATAAATCTCCATTGAACCTGCATTCTCTCTGGCCTCCCTGCCAAACTCCTCAGGGACAGAAAATGACTCATCAGCAGGTCAGGCACAGGATCAAGTTCTGTGCAGCCAGAAAGCAACTGGTACCCTCAGGAGGCACAGGCAGGGACCCCAGCTCCACGCCCAGACACCAGGGGATTCTATAGGCTTGTCCCTTGGCCATGCAGGCCAGCAGGGGGTCAGATCACGTCTCCAAACAGCAGCCAGACAGTTGGCCAGTCGCTTATTAGTGGGTCCCTGCACTCAGGAGGAGCTCCTGAGACCATGTCATCCAGGGCTGGGCTCCGGGCAGAGTGACCCTTTACACAGACCTGGCCTCTTATCTCAAAGAACCCTCATGAGTCCTGACATCCTGCTGGTCTCCTTGTCCTTGGTCACATCTCGTAGAAAAAGGTGACGGCTCTGGGGAGCCTGAGATTATTTTTCTAATCATTCAACAAATATTTACTAAGCACCTACCATGGTCTTTGCAATGTGCTGGTATAAGAGATACAGAGATGGATCAGACATGGATTTTGCCCTTGAAAAACTTTCAACAGGGACATCAATTGGCAATAGGAAGCCACACAAGGTTAAATACCAACGGCAAGGAGAGAAAATCCGTTGTAAGCTGATGTCTGTTAGCAAAAGAAAGTGGGACTTGTGCTGGCCTTAAGAAAAACACTATTTTTGCAGAGAAGAAAGGATACACCAAGCAGAGCAAAGCGCTCCATCAAAGGCACAGAGGCAGGAAAAAGCAGAGCCATTAGGAGGGAAGCCGAAGGTGGGAAGGGGCATATGGGAGGCTGATCTAAAAATCCAGTCACGAGGAGATAAGGGTCCAAAGGTGAGCGAGAAGGAGAAACAAAGGTCTTAATACCCACTATGTGCCAAGCTTCACGGCCATTAACGCAATCCTCACAGCCACCCTGTGGGGAGTGAGACTGAAGCTATTATCCCCATTTCACAGATGGGAAACTGAGGCTTAGGATAACTAAAAGTATTTTGAAGTAAGACTACCAGCTATAGATCCTGGCCTCCAGCCATTCAGATAAGTAAGCCGTGTTTACTATACATGCCCATAGACCTCCCCTCTCTGTGTGGTCACTACTGTTATTGTTCATTGCTTGGTGTCTTACGTTTTGTGTGTGTGTGTGTGTGCGCGCGCGCGCGCGTGTGTTGTATAGGGGCAGGGAAGTGAAGATCTGCTTTGCTTTGCTTTCTTTCTTGTCTGGAAGCTGTCCTATACAATGAAGAGGGCTCCTCTCCTGGGACTGCAGGATGAGAGTCCTCGCTGGCAGACGGGCATACTGTTCCCAGTCTTCATCCCTTCCTATTCCCACAGTCACCCATGTGACTTTAAAGTTTGTCCCACGAGAAGCGGAGCATACATTCCTGCACCAAGGATGTTCAGCTTGGCTGTGTGACCTGCCTTGGCCAGTGGAATATGGGCAAACGTGACCGTGAGCCTCGACTCAGCGTAAACACGGATGCACCCCATGTTTCCACTTCCACCACTGCTACGAGAAGAACATGCTCCACCAGTCCCAGAACACTGAGAGCCAGGTAAAGCGGACCTGAACTCCAACTGCAGCTAGGAGCCAAAGCCACACCAGCAACATTCTGAAATGGCCCCTTGTTGAAAGTCACTGATCTATCCCAAATCCCTTATTTTTCAATAAATGCATCTGAGACCCAGAGTGGAGAACGGATCTGTTGGACTCTTATCATTAGAAACAGTTAAAAATTGGGTCTCCCGATTGCTAATCCACTGCTTTTTCACTACACCACCCTCTCTCAAAGGGATTCCCTACAGGCTACAAGAAAACAGAGGAAATCTGAGATGCCAACCAAGTAAGTAATTAAGCAGAACAGATGCAGTGAAAAAGCATGAAAGCAAGATTGAACCTAGATAATCCCTCCATAATGTAGAGGTGATCTGTCTAAAAGAGCTCCTGTTGATCTCCCAGGAGGACCTTTCTTCCAGGGCTGGAGCCACAGGGAGCACCACAGCTGAACCTATTAACCCCATCGTCTTGCAAGGTGTCAGTCTTTTGTACCTAAGAAATGTGGCCCACTTTCTTTCGGTTCTGAATTTGTGTTTTATTACTAGAGTCTACAGTACTCAAAAATAACATTTCTTTCCCAAATGACTTGGCATGTTCTTCTCTGCCTCACATAGGGAATGTTCAGGCTGGCCCATGATCTAAGTCATATCACTGCCTATAAATATTGCCATCACGCAAAGGTTCTTATAATCATAGCATGCTAGGGCTGGAAGAGACCTTAGAGATCATTCGTTCCAATGCCGTCATTTTAGAGATAAGGACAGTGAGGCCCAAGGAAGGTAAGTGATATTTCTGATGTCACACAGCTAGTTAGTGGCAGAGTGACCAGTGCTACGAATGAGATTAGCAGGACTGTGCTCTAAACACACAACAAGCCCAACTGTCTAAGGGAGTCACTGAAACTGTGTCCATATTTGTTAAGATGCCAGGACTCATGCTCTGAGGCTGGGGAAGAAAATGACCCTATTGGGAAGAAACAGAGACCTCCCTGAAGAGCCAGCAGGCTGCCAGGACTACTGGTGCCTCGGACACCAGGCTGAGCCCAGGTCTGCTGAGCAGACACAGGGCTTCCTTCAGACATGGACGCCAAGGCCCCTGGCAGGGAAAGGGTGCTGCCACCGTGTGCTGCAACCAGCTCTTGACAGCTCCTGAAAGCCAACAGTTTAATTTTGTGAACCCACTGCTAATCTGCTGGTAGCTCCAAATCAGCCACAGTGGGAGTATTTATGCTGTGGAAATTGGCACGTGCCAACTTTTAAGGGTGGTATCATTTTCTTGATCACAGCATAGGCTGTTGTCCCTCCACCAGGGACTGATGGCTTGCCCTAAAACTGAGAAGCCCCTTCCCTACAGATCAGCCTACTCAGAGGAAAAAAACCAAAACCAGAATAAGCAAGGATGCAAGAGCTCTTCCCTGGATCCCTGTCAGAGCTCCAGGACCCTCAAGAGCTTTGTCCCTGAACTATGAGAACTTGCCTCTGGGAACTCCTTGTCTGTCTAAGGCTTTTGCCTAGAATCCGATTCTCGCTCCCCACACTAGCCCCTGACTTCAATCCTGGATATCTAGCACTGTGTCCTTTGAATCCTCCACAGACTGACCAAGTTGGGGCAATAGCAAGGAAACCCACCCCTTCTCTCCTTTTCCAACCTAAGTTAGAAAAGTCCACAGCTGCATTCCAGAGACCAAGGGCCCCAGGCCTCCAGGTAACTAGCAAGGAAACAGAACTATAATTATCCAACAGCCACCGTGAATCCTTGGCCCGTCACCCTTCCATGGAGAAAGCATCCAGCGTTTTCCAGAAAACTCACGTGAAGGAACCACTACAAGAAGACTGAAAAAGGAGACTTCGGTGTAATGAGCTTATTGGGGGTGGCGATGACCCTCAGTGGGTCAAGCCAAGTTTTCTTGTCCAAACCAAGCCACCTCTGGAGGATCTTCTGTACAAATAAAAAAGCCAACCGGTAATTCCAGCGGTTACACTGAAGCCTTGGGTCTGTTTGGATGAGGGCCCAAGCCCATCTGAAAGGGCCAATTTCAGGACAGAGGGCCTCAGTGGCCCATGTGGGATGAACTGGCCTGTGGCAAAGGGTCTCAGATTTTTACAGTCTGATGATTACAAGTGAAGGGACACGGTTCTTGGTGATGTATCTTCCATTGAGACAAAATGCCATTATAGTTCAAGCCTTAAAACTCCAGCCTTAAGAATTTTCCTTTTCACCTTTTCTTGCTAAGGAAGGCAGGGCCACCACAGAGGAGTTCAGTCAAGCTGCAGCTGACCTCGTGAAGACAGACTATATTCTTAAAACCTCGCCTCCCATCGTACTTAAAAATAAATTTCAGATGGATGGAAAAGGTCAGAGAAGTGGAACATTTGTCCCTCTTGCTTATGTATATCCCCAATGCCTAGAAAGGGTCAGGTATAGCACAGGTATGCGATAAATATTTGTCAAGTTAATCACTTAAAAATGAGTAACAGAATAAATTTTTTTAAATGGAGGTACCTATATCATCTTGCATAGAACCAAAAGTAGAAAACAGTAAAGGCAAAGATAGGTAGATCTGATTACCTAGAAATTTAAAACTTCTTTACATAAAGAAACCACTTTACATAAAATATAAAAGTACATGGCAAATAGAAAAATATCTACAACATATATGACAAAAGGTTCAGGTCACATTTTAATATATAAAGAGCTCATCCAAGTCAAGAAAAGAGATAAATATTCTAATAAAAATAAAGACATGTATTTTGTAATGCACAGAAATGTTAAATCACAACCTTGTGCACCAGGAACTAACACAGTTTTCTAGGTAAATTATACTTCAAAAACAAACAAGCAAACTAACTAACTCATAGAAAAAGAGATCAGATTTGTGGTTACCAGAGTGGGAGGGGCAATGGGATGAAGGTGGTCAAAAGGTACAAACTTCCAGTTATAAGATAAATACTAGGGATGTAATGTACAACATGATGAATATATAATTAGCACTGCTGTCTGTTATATGTGAAAGTTGTTAAGAGAGAAAATCCTAAGAGTCTCGTCACAAGGAAAAAACACTTCCTTTCATTTTGTATCTACATGAGATGACGGATGTTCACTAAACCTACTGTGGTCATCGTTTTGTCTGAAAGTATGTACCAAAGTCCAATCATTACGCTGTACACCTTAAACTTATGCAGTGCTATATGTCAGTTACCTCTCAATAACACTGGAAGAAAAAATAAAATAAAAAATAAACAAAAAATGAAGGCAATTCACAATGGAACTACATGCGGCTGATAAACATATAGTGTTCAATGTCATTAGTAATCAAAGAAAGATGTCGCTTCTCAATAAGAAATTTTACAAAGTTTAAAAACAATGAAATATCCAGCGTTAGCAGAGTTAGGAATAAATAGGTACCCAGACAGTGGGAAAGGAAATTAGTACAAACCTTCTGGAAAGTGCTTTTTGCAATAATACCAAGAGCCTCTAAGGCATACATGCCTCTTAATTCAGAAATGCCTCTTCTAAGAAGTTATCCTCAAGTAGGCAGTCTTCTGTGATATATGCAAAGATGCATAAACAAAATTGTGAGTCATGGCATTATTTATAACAGAACTTATAAACAACTTGAAGTTCCAATAATAGATGTTTTTAAGTTAAAGTACAGATTCCTATATAATAAGATACTTTGTAGCCAAGAAAAAAAAGGTGTTGAAAATACTTAACATTGGAAAATGTTCAAAATACAATGCAGAATTTTTAAAAAGCAGACTAAATTCAGTAGTTACTGTAACTCCATTTTTTTTTAATTCCATGTGCATGGAAAAAATATTAACAGAGAGAGACTGTGGAGAGAGAGATTACAGATGATTTGTTTCTCTCATGTTTTGCAAATTTTCTGCCCTGAGCATGTTCTCTGCCTGTTGGAAGCAGCACAGGTAAGCACTCAGGCTTTAATTCCTGAGTCCATGACTTACCAGCCATGTGACTCAGGACAGATTATCTACTTTCTCTGCACCTCAGTTCCACCATCTGTACAAAAGGGGTTCTGCTAGTGTCTGCCTCATAGTGTTGTGAGAATCGAATAATACAATCTCTGTGAAGTACTTAGCACAATTCCTGGTACCTAGTAAATGTCTGGTAAATATCAGCTACTGCCATTAGAGAAAATGAACAGTAACTATCATTTCAAAAGAGAAAAGGGGCTTCCCTGGTGGCGCAGTGGTTGAGAGTCCGCCTGCCGATGCAGGGGACACGGGTTCGTGCCCCGGTCCAGGAAGATCCCACGTGCCGCGGAGCGGCTGGGCCCGTGAGCCATGGCCGTTGAGCCTGCGCATCTGGAGCCTGTGCTCCGCTAAGGGTGAGGCCACAACAGTGAGAGGCCCGCGTACCGCAAAAAAAAAATTAAAAAGAGAGAAGAACATATTTGGAGGTTTGGCTTTGGCATCTACTGGGGTCTAACAGAATCTGCCTGTCCAGGTAAAAGGCCAGTTCTGTCCAAGAAGAGAAGGCCCTTCTGGCTGGTGGTCCTCCACAGAGCCACTGGATGGGAGGGACCCCCGCTCCACCACTCACCTCCTGCTGGTACTCTAGCTCCTACGGCCACAAAGCCTGCAGCCACCGCAGAGCAAGGCTACCTCAGGATTTTTTTTTTTTTTCCCCAAACTTCAAAACTCTCTTAAGTGCCCGAGTCAGGACAAAAGCCCAGTCCAGTGGCATAGAAGGGACTCTTGGTCACACTCTGCCCTCAAGTCCCAGGATTCACAGAACCTAGGGTCCACAAGTGGACACCAGGAAGCAAAAAGAAGCACCGATCTTTGAGGCGACCCCCATTGTGAAGTCTGGAAGCTGAGTCAGCCTGACCTGTGACACCCTGAGGCCCTCCCAGGGACGGTGCCTGCACGCAGCCCCCAAGAGGGGCCTCACTGCAGACAGCGGCCCACACAAGGGTGGGGGGCTCCAGGACTGAGAGTCGTGCGCGGCCTCGCAGCACGTGGCCCTGTCTCCTGCATCCTATCCTGAGATGCTGACTTCTGCCTCCCTGCGAGGAACCTTTCTCCGCCTGTGACCTCTCATCAGCCTAACTCTCAGGACAGTAGCTGCCACGAGCTCCCTCCGACTCCGCACGGTGCCATTCCTTTCAGCACAGGACGACCCCCTAGCCATGACCTCCCTCTTCCCCTCAGAGTCAAGTGACATGCAAGCCCTCCTTCGAACTTAGCTCACTCACACACACCCACCCATAGCACACTGTCCAATGGCTGTGACACCATGCCCTAGCTCTGCTGACGGAACCGGCTCCCACGCCAAGCTGTGGACGGCACACGACGCAGCTCACACACCAGGAGGGACCCGAGGCGAGGGGCGCTGACTCTGAAGGTGGTCCTCCCCTCACAGCTCACCCCCATCACCCCTGCAGCTGTGCCATGAACCCGGCACAACGAGAACGTATCCTGGAGGGGCGATCCTCCCTGTTAAAGTCAACTTGGGGCGGGGTGGTGGGGGGGAGTCTTTCAAGATTTTACAGATTGAATTCATGAATGGTGTGGGTTCATGCGGTCTTCCCATCCCGCTGGGATCCTTATTCTCCTCGTGCAGAGACACTGGAGGTGCTGTCTGTCCACGGTGGTTTTCACCCTTCAGCATCAACCCTCCTGACGTCAACTGCCAACCCAGAGAGGAACTCCATCTGATGACAGGGTACCCCAAACCCAAACTATAATCTGGCCCTATAACCTGCCTTCAAGTCAGGTGAGGGATTAGTGGGAAATTAAGACACCCTGGTAGAAGAAGAGGCTAAACTTGAGAGTCAGACATAAGTGGTGGTGTAGCCGCCCCCTGCCAGATGTGTGATCCTGGCCAAGCTACTTGACCTTTACAAGAGCCGGTCTGTCTGTTCATCTGTAGAATGGAAACAGACGAGCCCCACTGCATAGGCCTGTGGTGAGGTCTAAATAAGATAATAAATGTAAAGGGCACGGGACCCAGTGAGAGGTCAATCAGTGACAGCCATTGCTATCATTAACCCCGGTTTGCATCTCCACGGCCACTCCTAGCACACAGTGATGTCACACCCCCAATAATAAACTCCATACAGTCAGTGACAGTATTCTGAGGGCTCATCCCACTCACCTCTGTGCCTCTCACCTACTGCCCTGCAGGTATACCGTAAAGAGCAGACCCTTAAATATTTGTTGCAGGAATGATTTAACGAATGCCATTTGGTCTCCGAAATGTGCCTTCTGTATTTTATCATTTCGTGAATGATGTATGATTCTATGACCTTACAGATTGCCATTTAATCATGCATCTAGATTAAACCCTGATTTATTTGCATGACCTTGAATAGCATACAGCCCTCTCTCTCCATATTATCCTGCCCACGTGGATGCGAGCTCTGAACCAAGTGGGTCCCTTTATGGAGCCAACCAGTCTGCAACTCTGCGGCTTAGAACCACCCACCATGTATGATTACCCCCGGTTGCGTGGGCTGACCAGGCAGTTCTGCTGCCGGTCTCACTTGGACGCACTCACTGGGTTGCCGTCAGACGACTCTCCCATCATCAGCAGTAGAGCCCAGTCTTCCTTATACGGAGGTAGCAGTGGTCCAAGAGGGCAGAGTCAGAAGCCGCAAGACCTCTGGAGCCCAGGCTCTGAGACTAGCTCAGCATCACTTCTACCACATCCATCAGTCAAAGCAAATCCCGTGACCAATACAATTATTTTTAGCGGGGAGGAATTTGGAGGAAAGAATAGACTCTACATCTCCATGAAAGGAGCTTCAAAATATTTTGGTTTCAAACCAGGTCTGCAAACCAGACTAAGTAAAAGAAATATGTATTTAACTTGGAGGACTAGCACACATCCCCCCACTGGAACCCATAAAGTCAGGAGTAGCTGACATTGGAAAATACTTTTTCTCCACATTAGGAATTTAAGGGCACTCAGGGTTGCCTGAAACTTCTTCTCCCTGGGTGACTTCATTTACCCTCATTATTTCAATGCCATCTATATGCTAATGACCCTCAAATGTATATCTCCAGCTCAGCTTCTGACTCACAGAGTCAAGTCTTGATTTTGCTGCCCAAACTTGCTCCATCCATGGTCTTTCTAGTCTCAGAAGAGAAAATCATCCGTTATCCAGCTGCTCAGGCCACAAATCTACTTTGTCCTCAATTGCTTCCCCTCCTTCACACATCCAATTTTCAATCCAACAGCAAATCCCGTCAGCTCTACCTCCACACCACCCCTTCCCCATCTCCACTACCATATCCATTTCCTAGGGCTTGCTGTACCAAACTTCCACCAAGTGGGTGGCTTAGAGCAACAGAAATTTATTGTCTCATTGTTCCAGAGGCGAGAAGTCTGAAATCAAGGTGTTGGTAGAGCCCTGCTCCTTCTGTAACCTGTAGGGGAGAATCCTTCCTTGCCTCCTAACTTCTCGCGGTGGCCTTGGTGCTCCCTGGTTTGCAGCTACATCACTCCCATCTCTGCGTCCGTCATCACATGGCACTCTCCTTGCGTCTGTCTCTGTCGAAATTTCCCTCTTCTTATAAAGATACCAGTCATGTCGGACTAGGGCCCACCCTGATCCACTATGGTCTCATTTTAATTTGTTTACATCTGCAAAGACCCTATTTTCAAGTAAAGTCACATTCACAGGTACCAGGTGTTAGGACTTCAACATTATCTTTGGAGGGTGAGGGGACATAATTCAGTCATAACAACTACTATAATCCCAGTCTAAGCCACCATCCCCTCTCACTGCAATCACCTCTTTTTCTAGTCTCCCTGTTTCACTCTTGACCACCTACAGCAAAATCTCAGGACAAAATCTAAACTCCTTACCTGGCATTCAAAGCGCAAAGCCAAGATCTGCACAGCCTTTCCCAACCTCAGTCCCTACCACACTCCTCACTCTCATGCTACGGCCACACGGAGAGCCTCTCTGTTCCTGCCCAGCGAGGACCCGCCCAAGTGAGGACCTTTCCACTGGCTGCTCCCAGCGCCTGGAATGCAATCCCCAGGATTCAATGACTCATTCCTCTTGGCACTCAGACATAGGTCTCGACGTCACCCCTTCAGAGGTCTTCCCAGTCATTCTTTCACATGTCCTAATTTGATTCCTTACATAGCGCTTGTAACTATGTGACTTCTTTACTTGTTGATCCATCGCCTGCCTCCCCTGCTAGGATGTAAGCAGGGACTGGGCCTCCATCACTGCTATATTCACCACGCCTGAGAGTGCCTGGCACAAAGGAGATGCTCGGTATTTTTTGAAAGAATGAACTGCCTCTTGGTTGTCAAGTCCGATAGACATTTTTCTATCTTTATCCTTTAGAACCTAGTGCGTTTGATAGAAGCAGTCATTTCCTCTTCACGAAATTCTCCGCCATCTCCTCCTATCCCCAGCCAACCTCCAGGCTGCGGTCTCCTAGTTCTAATTTCTCTGGCTCCTTTGCACACTCCTCTGCCTCTGTGCCTTTAAAGCCAGTAAACCAGCTTTGGGGTTCTATTTCAGGTCCCTGTGGTAGGCAGGATAATGGCTCCCTCAAAGATGTCCACATCCTAACGCCTGGAACCTGTGAATATGTTACCTTCTGCAGCAAAAAGGACTTTGCAGATGCAATTAAGTTAAGGATCTGCAAAGGGGAGATTATCCCGGGTTATCCAGGTGGGCCCAATGTAATTACCAGGATCCTTATGAAAGGGAGGCAGGAGGATCTGAACCAGAGAGAAAGTTATGAAGACTAAAGCAGAGGTGAGAGTGACGTGGCCACGAGCTAAGAAATGTGGGCAGCCGCTAGAGGCTGGGAAGGCAAGGAACAGATTCTCCCCAAGAGTCTCCAGAAGGAACGCAGCTCTGCCGACATCTTGATTTTACTCCCACGTGAGGCCCATTTCAGACTTCTGACCTCTAGCACAATAAGGTAATAAATTTCTGTTGTTTAAGCCACCAAGTTTGTAGTAATTTGTTACAGCAATATTAGGAAATTAATACAGTTCTCTCCTCTTCCATTCTGTATGCTCTCTTTGGGCAACTTCATCTTCACCTACGGCTTCAATGACCCTTTACAAGCAGATGTTTCTCCTCCAAAATTCAGATTTACATATTCAACAGCTTGTTAACATCTTTAACTGGATGTCTGATGGACACCCCAAATTCCATGTCCTCAGCTCAAATCCCTCTCTCACACCACCCCAACATGTCACTTAACTTTCTGGGATCCCATTACATCATCCACTTGTATTCTGTCTCAGGTGATAGCAGCATTGTACACCCAACTGTTCCAAGCAGGGCACCTTGAGGACTCCCTATTCTTCACCCCAGCATCCAACTAATCTCTAAGTCCTGCTAATTTCATCTCATAAACTTGTCCCTTCCTCTCCATTGTTTCTATCACAGTCTTGGTTTCCACAAAAGTCTTCCAACCGATCTCCCAACCTCCATCCTTGAACCCCTCAAATCCATCCTCCAGGCCGCATTTTTCTTTTTGAAATTCAAGTATCTTTCCACATCCCTCCTTTCTATCCATAGGTTCCTCTAGCATAAAAGTCAAGTTGCTAAATGCGACTTACAAGGCTTCCCTGTCTGCCTCCCACCCCGATCACTCCAGCCTCACCTCCTCCTTATGGCAGCCCATCTTCCAACGCCCCCAAGTGCACTCCTCTATTAGAAGACTGGGAAGAGGGAGGGAAGGAAGGAAAAAACTTGGTCTCACTACGGGGTCTTTCCTTCACCGTGTATACCTTTCCCAAAACCCCAATCAGATGAACTACCAAAGGGGAGTAGAAACACCTCCTCCATACAAACACCTCCTCAAACATATATCAGCAATTATTCATTCTCATTACTCAAGAAAGACACGCCCCAAAAATGCAAAATCACACCCCAACTTGCAAATTCATGCAAGTATTCAGTTCCTTATAGATATGGCCCCCCACAGACATACAAACACAGAAGATACAGACAGATGCTCATCCAACCGCATGTGCCTTCCCATAACTACCCTTAAGATCCTCTCACACAGACACAGCCTGAAGACACAAACATCCAAAGGTGGGGCAGCAGACAACTTCTGTGGCTTATGGAATGTGAGAATAAAGAAACAGGAGAGGTGGGAAAGGATGGTAGAAGGTTGAGGGTAAATGGAAGAAAAGAGGAATGACCACAGAAGAGGCAACTGGGCTATACTCATTCACCAACCTTCCCTAAGCCCCAACAATAGGCCAAATGCCATGTTGCTAAGCAACAGGGTACAAAGACCCACAGTAGCCGTAGTCGTCATCATCATCAAACAGCAGCTAATATTCCAACTGTGGTCACTATACACCGGGCACTAAGTGTTATATTACCTCATTTGATCCCCATAGCAATTTCATGAGGTAGATATTATCCTCAATGCACAGATGATGTACTGGGGTCCCAGAAAGTTAAGTGACACGTCCAGCATCATATTGCTAACAAGCGGCAAGACCTGGATTCCTAACCAGGCAGTCAGATCCAGAGTGTGTTCTTACCCACCTCCCAATTCAAGACCCTGCCTGTGAGTAAGGTGCTCACAGCCCACTAGGAGCTCACATGCTGGAGTTCGGGCTGTGTGTTTTCTTTCCTTGGAGAAGCAGCATTAAAAGAAGGCAGCGACAGGTACTAGTGGATGGACACTGGCCTCGAAGTCAGGCTGACCTGGAGCCAGTTCCTAGTTCTGCCGCCCATTACTTGTGCAAACCGCAGCAAGTTATGTTATTAACCTCCCTGAGCAACAGTTTCCTCCTCCATAAATGAAGATATTAATATCTACCTTGTTGAGCTTTATTGGAATTAAATAAGATACTATATACAAAAGTGCTAAGTGTGAGTGAGCTCTCAATAAATAAATCCCTTCCTCTCGTTGCTTCAACAGCTAGTTACTCTTCAACACTCCCTAAACCAAATGCTTTCCAGAAACATTAGAAGAACGATTGCAAATTACGGCCCTCGGGCATATATTAGGCCAAAAAAGTATTTTAAAAGTTGCCACCACAAGATAAGCAGCTCAGCACCTAGATTTGCAATTACCATCAGCCCAGCCCCTGAGGCATCTGAGTTCTCCACCCAGCTGAGAATCAAGGCGGCCTAAATCTGCTTCAGACCTACAGAATCTGACTTTCCTGGGGTGGGCCCCTAGGCTCTACTGTTTAAATTCTTGTACACCCTCAATTTTGAGAACCACTGAATTAAAAAGGAAAGAGACACTGTGTTTTCCAAATAAATGCATAGCCCAGGGGTGAATGAGTTAACCTGCAATACTGCCAACTTTGGATGTTTCTTTCATACAAGACAGAAAATAAACAAAGGCCATTTCTGTCACTGGAAAGAAGTGGCCCTCTTAACCTAGGATTTCCAGGAAATCTTCCAGGGGAAGCCACCGTGCCTTCCCCACAGAGATTTCAGAAGTCTGAAAAGCTAGGCACAGCAGGGAACATGAAGCGTTAACTCTACCAGGTCTGTCTTGGAGGGAAGAGGTGGCTCTGAGGTAAGGGAGAAAATTCCTGGGGGACAGAATCCCTGACTGTAGTGTAAAAGGGTGAGGAACACAGTCCCCCATTCACCTCTCCTCAGAGGAGCCCGGGAAGGGAACTCGGAGGGCAGCAACGTGGCCCTAGGCACAAGGGAGCAGAGCCCAAGGGCAGCCCAACATCTACTGGGGCTGGTGGAATGTAGTCTTCAGGCTGCCCAGGACACAGGGCAAGGGTGCTGGCTGCCTCAGGAAGCAACCAAAAGCGGCCTTAGAATCATTTCCTCATAAAAGTAATTACACCAGAGCTAAAGGTCGAACAGTAACCAAAGGCCCCCAAGTCGGGCCCAGCATTTCCTCTCTACCTAAGGCTGTGGTCACATGACCAACCTCCCCAACCCCGGACCCCGAGGCCCTGCAACCTCCACCTGCCCTGAGCCTGGTTAATGACAGGAGACAACTAAGGGGTACCAGCCCACATTAGAGTTGAATCTCAAGTCTGCCCTGCAGTAGCCCAGTCCTGGCGTCACGCTTCTCTCCCTCACTCCCACCATGGACTCCAGTCCTGGCAAATAAGCCCCACCTCCCTTGTGCCCATGTCTCTGAGCCCAAGATGCTCCCTCTCCCCCTTCTTTCAATGAAGGGCTCTTCCCGAGGTCCTTGGAAGAACTAGGGCCCTGCTCTTAGCAGGCACCCCCAGAATGTTCCCACACTCAGTGCACAGACCCCCCGCATTGTTTGTGTCTGGATTCTGCACTGCAAGGACACTGTGGTCTCCCCAGGGTGCAGTCTCCCAGGCTGACGATGAGAAACTTGAGACCCTTCCAGTTCTGACCCTTGCACCCAGAGTCCCTGAGTAATCACCCCCACTGAGCACCTGCTTCAGGCCCCAGCGCCCCCCAGCCTATTCCAGCCCTTTGTGCTTTACCTGTCGTATCTCTAACTTTGTTCCAAAATGTTACTTTTTTTTTTTTTTTTTTTTGCGGTACACGGGCCTCTCACTGTTGTGGCCTCTCCCGTTGCGGAGCACAGGCTCTGGACGCGCAGGCTCAGCGGCCATGGCTCACGGGCCCAGCCGCTCCGCGGCACGTGGGATCTTCCCGGACCGGGGCACGAACCCACGTCCCCTGCATCGGCAGGCAGACTCTCAACCACTGCGCCACCAGGGAAGCCCCCAAAATGTTACTTTTAACAGAGAAAAAGTAATGAGCACATTTACTGTGCCTCCATTTGCACTTCTTTGTCCACAGCTATTGGGGATGGAGGGAGACATTAAAAAACAAAACAAAACAAAAAAACTGTCTTTACTGTATCTACCAGCAAATAAAAATCAGTTTTCACTATCCAGCTATCTTAACTACAGACAGCAATACTTAGCTAGAATTCGTATATACTTTTTCTGACTGTAAAGCTAATAAACAACTAACTAGAGAATTAGAATGTAAACATCAACACAATTAATGAATTTTTAAGTACTGTATATATAAAGGAAATCCTCAATTTCCTATGCTCAGCTTTGACTAGCCTAACCTTTCTCTAATACTTTGTACACCGAAACCCCTAGTCTGAACCACCACTCATATACTGAACTGCAGCTTTCAACAGCTGTTAGATGAACATTCAAGCTCTGAGGAAAGTCCTGCTTTCCGGCCAGCATTCATTCATTCATTCATCCTTCAACAAATGTTTCTTGAGGGCCAACTATGTCAGGCACTGTGTGTGACTTCGTGGAGCAGACAATATAGGTGGGGAGACAGACAATAAAGCAAACAACACACTGTCTAATTTATGCTATGAATGAAAGAATCAGCGTACTCTAATAAAATAAATGGGAACACACCAGCAGCGACGAGCATACCTAGCACCTAGGTCTTGGTCTCTACTACCATTCTCCAATAAAAGGAACCGGGGCTGATTCTAGGCGTGGGGCAGGAAATATACAAGATATCCTTGCAGTGGCAGAAAGAAAGAAGGTGTTCAAAAATAAATACCTAATTGATGGGGCAAGATCAAAGAGACACAGGAACCAACTGAAAGAGCTCCTAATGGCCAAAGCTGGAACAACCAGAGCAACAAAATAAAATAGTATTGGATTATAACCCAACATATAAATATTCATGAGTCCATACAAATATGAATAATTGAATATATTAATAAATGAAGAAAAATCTCCCATACCGAGAAATTCCAAATAACTTATGTAGATACTCCACCCTAAAGGACTGGAGAGTTATGGCCCCGTTCCTTAGCTATAGGCTGTGCCTTGTCCCTTCCTTCCAAAGAGGACAGTAACTTTAGAGAAATCTGACAAATACTACTTCAGCCAAGTGATCAAAGTCAATATCAACAGTCATAAATCATGTTGACAGGAGGGACCCCTAATAAGATGTGACGAAAATGGCACTTTACCTGTGTAATTTTCCTCCCAAACCCATTATCCAGTCTAATCATGAGGGGGAAAAAAAATCAGACAAGTTTCAAAAGAAGAGCGTCCCACCAAAGCCCTAACCAGTATTCCTCAACACTGTCAAAGTCATCAAAAAGGAGAGTCTAAAAAACTGTCACAGCCAAGAGGAGCCCAAGGAGACATGACAACGAAATGTAATGTGGTGTCCTGACTAGGGTCCTAAAACAGAAAAAGGACAGAGAAAAACTAAGGAAATCTGAATAAAATATAGACTTTAGGTCTAGCTCATGTGAAGAAAGGAGTGTGTTCACAGCTTAGGAAACAGTATGTGTAAAAACCCTCCAGCAGGAAAGAAGCTGGTACATCTAAGGAATGGAGAGAATGTTAGCTTCCCAAAGTGGCATGAACAAGAGGGAGAGTGGTGAGAAATAAGGGTGAGGGAGTAGGTAGGAGACCACTCAACGCCTTGACTCTAGTAAGAGGAAGGAGCTTACTCTAAGTACAGTGAGAAGCAATAAAAGAAGGGCAGTGTCATCAGTACAGCCATCTTACTTAGCAGAGCAATGTTTGTTCAACTATGCAATATATTATATTCACTCATTTTATAAAAGTAAAAGGGAATTGAAATACTGAAGATAAAAACGAGAGGTTTTGGGCTTTCCTGGTGGCACAGTGGTTGAGTCCGCCTGCCAATGCAGGGGACACGGGTTCGTGCCCCGGTCCGGGAAGATCCCGCATGCCGCGGAGCGGCTGGGCCCGTGAGCCATGGCCGCTGCGCCTGCGCGTCCGGAGCCTGTGCTCCGCAGCAGGAGAGGCCGCAACAGTGAGAGGCCCGCGTACCGCCAAAAAAAAAAAAAAAGAAAAAACTAGAGGTATCTAAATAGACATTTCTCCAAAGAAGATACACACATTGCCAACAGACACATGAAAGGATGCGCAACATCACTAATCACTGGAGAAACGCAAATCAAAACCACAATAGGTATCAACTCACACCGGTCAGAATGGCCATCAGCAAAAAATCTACACACAGGGCTTCCCTGGTGGCGCAGTGGTTGGGAGTGTGCCTGCTAATGCAGGGGACACGGGTTCGTGCCCCGGTCCGGGAGGATCCCACATGCCGCGGAGCGGCTGGGCCCATGAGCCACGGCTGCTGAGCCTGCGCGCCCAGAGCCTGTGCTCCGCAGCAGGAGAGGCCGCAACAGTGAGAGGCCCGCACGTCGCGAGGAGGAGTGGCCCCCGCTCGCCGCAACTGGGGAAGGCCCTCGCACAGAAACGGAGACCCAACACAGCAAAACTAGATTAATTAATAAACTCCTACCCCCAACATCTAAAAAAAAAAATCTACAAACGATAAATGCTGGAGAGGGTGTGGAGAAAAGGGAACCCTCTTGAACTGTGGATGGGAACGTAAATTGATACCGTCACTATGGAGCACAGTATGGAGGTTCCTTAAAAAACTGAAAATAGAACTACCATACGACCCAGCAATCCCACTACTGGGCATATAATCTGAGAAAACCAGAATTCAAAAAGAGTCATGTACCAAAATGTTCATTGCAGCTCTACTTACAATAGCCAGGGCATGAAAGCAACCTAAGTGTCCATCAACAGATGAATGGATAAAGAAGATGTGGCACATATATACAATAGAATATTACTCAGCCATAAAGAGAAATGAAATTGAGTTATTTGTAGTGAGGTGGATGGACCTGGAGTCTGTCATACAGAGTGAAGTAAGTCAGAAAGAGAAAAACAAATACCGTTTGCTAACACATATATATGGAATCTAAAAAAAAAAAAAAAAGAATGGTTCTGATGAACCTAGGGGCAGGACAGGAATAAACACACAGATGTAGAGAATGGACTCGAGGACACATGGAGGGGGAAGGGTAAGCTGGGACCAAGTGAGAGTGGCATGAACATATAAACACTACCAAACATAAAACAGATAGTGGGAAGCAGCCGCATAACACAGTGAGATCAGCTCGGTGCTTTGTAACCACCTAGAGCGGTGGGGTAGGGAGGGTGGGAGGGAGACGCAAGAGGGAAGAGATATGGGAACATATGTATATGTATAACTGATTCACTTTGTTATAAAGCAGAAACTAACACACCACTGTAAAGCAATTATACTCCAATAAAGATGTTTAAAAAAACTATACCTTTACTGATGTCCCACAGACACTGTTAATGTTAGTGATTCAATATTAGTTCTTTTTTTAAATTTTTTATTGAAGTACAGTTGATTTACAATGTTGTGCTGATTTCTGTTGTACAGCAGGGTGATTCAGTCATACATTCTTTATATTCTTTTCCAGTATGGTTTATCACAGGATACTGAATATAGTTCCCTGTGCTATATAGTAGGACCTTGTTGTTTATCAATACTAGTTCTTGATGCCCAAACTCAGAGGCCAAACATCTTGTCTTGCTTTATTCAATCAATAATCATTTATTATGCCTCTCACTGGCATAATAAATGTCACACACAACACAATAAACAATATTAAAAAAACACAATAGGCACAATAAACAATATTAAAAAATCTGAGTTGAAGAGCTGCTCTCTTAGAAATTAAGAGTGTATGATATCCTAGTGGCCATCAGTGGCATTCCAGTTCAGTAACAACAGGTTGGGTTAGACCAGTCCAAGACAATTTTGTGGCAAAGTGTGTCTGAGATTCAAAAACCAACCTGCTCACAAATAATCTTTTAAAAAAATAACCCCTTTGTAAGTAGGACTATTTACTCAGAGTTTCAGTGCCAGGCACAGAACCAGTTGTTGGGGATTCAGCCCCAAATCTGCTGGGTTCCCATTCTAGTGAGGGATGAAATGGTAGAAGGGGAAGGGGGGCGACTATAGAACAAAACAAAAAAAGTCAATTAGGGCTTCCCTGGTGGCGCAGTGGTTGAGAGTCTGCCTGCCAATACAGGGAACACGGGTTCGTGCCCTGGTCTGGGAAGATCCCACATGCCGCGGAGCGGCTGGGCCCATGAGCCATGGCCGCTGAGCCTGCGCATCCGGAGCCTGTGCTCTGCAACGGGAGAGGCCACAGCAGTGAGGCCCGCGTACCACAAAAAAAAAAAGAAAAAAGTCAATTAGATAATTTCGGATGCTGACTGACCATGTACCCAATGTGTACTAAAAGGGTATCTTGCCTTAGGGTTTTTTCTAATTAAGGTACAAAGTTGCAAGACAGAATGGTATAGCAATAAAAAGCATGCAATGGATAGGGCTATAGAGCATTTGCTTAATTGCTTACTGTACTTCCTGGCATAGCATAACCTTTCAATAGTGTCAGTTATTATCATCATTATTTCCCTCCTCTCTCTCCCTTCCTATAAGTAAAACATGAAATTTTAGGACATATGAGCAATTAAAGACATGTACAAAAACATTCATAATAGTTTCATTCATAATAGCCCAAACTGGAAACAACCCAAACAGTAGAATGGATAAACTGTGGTATATTCATATAATGGAATACCTCCCTGCAATAAAAACTGCTGCTACACAGCAATTAACAACTTGAATCTCACAGACATACTATTGAGTGAAAGAAGCCAAACACAAGAGACCACATACTACATAATTTCATATATATGAAGTTCAAAGACAGGCAAAGCCAACCTACGATAACAGAAGACAGAAAAGTGGTTATGTTTGGCAGAAACTGTTAACTGGAAGGGGGCACGGGGGAGCCTTGTGTGTTAGAAATGTTCTTGATCTTGACCTGAGTGGTGATGACATCAGTGTGTACACGTATAAAAACTGAGCTGTTCACTACAGATCTGAGTGTTTTATGCATGTTATTCCTCATAATATAGTGCAATCAAGCTAAATAAAGAAGCACATTTGGGAATATGAATATTTCTTATGTAGTATCTCAGAAATTTTTAGCCACTGATGACTTCAGTGAATGGAAATGCTGGACCTTTTCTACTATAAATAGCTCCTTCATTCAATACGTATCTCCTGAGCATCTCCCAGCTGCCAAGCACCATGCTGGGTGCCCAGGACACATGAATGAACATAACAACACTATCCCTACCCTTAAGAGCATCCCTGAAATGGGCAGTCAAACGTGTAACCCACTACCCTGGGGCAGCTGGGGGCAGCTTCTCTTAATGTGGCTACAGGGTCCTGAAGCAGTTTACCGACTTCCCCAAGAGATACCTTAGCCCCTAATTCCAGTCCAATAACTGAAACACCATGCATGGTCATTTCTCCTGAGAAGCAACATGGGTAATAGATCATGGTACTTAATTGCAACTGACATTTCTAGGTCACTGGTGGTGATGGCAAATATCCTCCTGGAAGGCCCCTCATTTGCGACAACAGCAGAGGAAAGAGGCTAATTTTAGAGAACGTGGCCCAGCTTCCACCCCACAGAGGAACATCCAAGAGACGACACTCTGTTCTCCCAGCAGTGGCGGTGGTGTGGGAATCATGAAACAACTTCAGCAACTGCCTACAGCCCTCATCATGGGCCCCAGGATTCTGCGCTCCAGATGGTTTAAGAGTTGGCCCCATGCAGCATTCATGTATGAAACACGACAAACTCTTTGCTCTCGTTTCTGGTATGAATTAATAATTTAACGTATTTTAAGTTTTATTCTACAGGATTCAAATTAATTGATGGTTCATCCAAAAGAGCCCTGATCTTCTTACCCACCGTAGAGAAGCATTTTTACAAAGCTGAGTGGCAAAAAACGGGAACAAGTAAGGGGTCCAGGGGCTGTGTTGCCTTACAAAGAGGTCTGAAGACAAAACAAGTTGGATAACCCTGGAGCTAAAAAGGAAAAGGAAAAAAAAAAAAAATCAACCTCTGGAGAGAACACGAGAGCAAGAGAAAAGGGACTAGGAAGGCCCGTCAGTGATTCTGAACACCCTGCACTTCTCACCCTTTCTAAGGCTAAGCAAGTACTCCTGACTTTAATACTGACCAGACCAGAAAGGAAGCCCAACGGGACTAATATTTGGAATCTGCAAATGAAGAGTAAGAAGGACGACCAGATGTCCTGGTTCACCTAGGACAGTCTCAGTTTACATTTGTTATAAATACCAATAGCATCCCCTTTAACTCTCACAAGCGTCCTAGCTTGAACAATATACTATAGAGACACCTTATCAGTAAAAGAAGCAAGAGCCAGTGAACTGGAATTGGCACAGCCCTGGGAAAGGGACCAGGTCCTCCGATATGCTAGGGCCCATTCAGACAGGTACAGATTCCAGGACCAACAGACCCTGGGAGGAAATCAGTGCAAAGGAAGTGGACCTAAAACATGAAATTCTAACTCTACCTCACGGAGAAATGAAAGTGCAAAACTTCTAAAGAAGATAACTACTCAGAGAGGCTAAAAGGGCTTGGACCACAAAGGCGAGAGGAAGCTCGGCCACATGGGTGTTATACGAGTTTCCTAGGGCCGCCAAAACAAATTACCATAAACTGCGTGGCTTAACACAGAAATTTACTCTCTCGTGGTTCTGGAGGCCAGAAGTCTAAAATCAGGGTGTCAGCAGGGATGGCTCCTTCTGGGAGGATGCGTTCTATGCCTCTCTCCTAGCTTCTGGTAATTTGCAGCAATCCTTAGCATTCCAACATTCCAGTCTCTGCCTGAGCTTCACACAGCCTCTATCTGTGTCTCTATATCTCTGGGTCCTCTCCTCTTCTCATAGGGGCACCTGTCATTAGACTTGGGCTCACCTTAAATCCAGGACGATCTCATCATGAGATTCTTAATTACATCTGCAAACAGCCTTTTTCCAAATAAGGGACTTTCATAGGCTCCAGGGGTTAGGACTTGGACGTATCTTTTTTGGACCACCATTCAAGCCATTACACATGTGTACAAAATGGTGCCCAGGTGACTCAAAGTCCACCAAATATTCTTTTAAAAAAAATTTTAAAGTCCTTCTAAGCTAAATCTGGAGGAAGAAGAAAAAGAACTAGACTCCCTGCAGGAGAGAATATACAAGCAAACCAAATGCCCAATGAGTGGAGACCCTCCTCTGTGTCTCCTTTTGAGGCCACTGTGTCCAACAAGGAGAGGCTGGACCCCCTGACAGTCATTCCCCACCTCTCGCCTACGGGGCTTTCCCTGGTAGTCACTGTTGCTGGACTGTGACACTCCAACACAGGTCACAGGGCTGAAAGGAGCAGAGCTGCATCTGACACAGATCTGCCTATTCCTCAACCTAGATGCCCATCGACAGAGGAACGGATAAAGAAGATGTGGTACATGTATACAATGGAATATTACTCAGCCATAAAAAAAGAATGAAATAATGCTATTTGCAGCGACATGGATGGAACTAGAGATTATCATACTAAGGGAAGTAAGTCAGGCAGAGAAAGACAAATATCATATGATATTATATGTGGACTCTATAAAACATGATACAAATGAACTTATTTACAAAACAGACTCAGACACAGAAAACAAACTTGTGGTTATCAAAGGGGATAGTGGGAGGGGTGGGGGAGATAAATTAGGAGTTTGGGATTAACATATACACACTACTATATATAAAACAGATAGAACAACAAGGACCTACTGTATAGCACAGGGAAATATACTCATTATCTTCTAATAACCTATACCAGAAAAGAATCTGAAAAAGAATTTACATATATATAAATTTATATATATGCATATATATAAATTTATATATATGTAAGTCACTTTGATGTACACTTGAAACTAACAACACTGTAAATTAACTATACTTCAATTAAAAAAAAATCTGCCTCATCCTAAAGCCTCTGTACTGTCCACTTTTTGGTCACCAAATATACTGACTAGCCCCCCCACACACACACTCTGGAGGGATGCCAAAGCGAAGACTGGGACTCCTCAGGCCACAGTCATCAAGAACAATGGGTGGCTGCCATCTCAGAACTCCCCCAGGGTATTTTTAGACCAAGATCCCTCCTGACCAAATGAATTAAACAGCAACCACTGATACAATTTAGCATGTCCACTGTCCATCAAAAGCTGCAGCTGGGGCTTCCCTGGTGGCGCAGATGGTTGAGAGTCCGCCTGCCGATGCAGGGGACACGGGTTCGTGCCCTGGTCCGGGAAGATCCCACATGCCGCGGAGTGGCTGGGCCCATGAGCCATGGCCGCTGAGCCTGCGCTCCGCAACGGGAGAGGCCACAGCAGTGAGAGGCCCACGTACCGCAAAAAAAAAAAAAAAAAAAAAAGCTGCAGCTGTAAACAAGACATAAAACAATTACAATTATATTTAAAAAATAAGTTCTTACATACTCATCTTCTGAGACATAGCATCCCCCTGATCAAAGCATCCCTGACTGCCCACTGCGACGGCAGTGCTTTCCCAACCGGTTTCTATGTACTCCCAGAACATGGTGAAGGGCATGGACGGAAAAGGATGGAGTAGATTGGGCTCAGGGAAAGACATTCCGGATTCAAACGGCACCATCTTCAAGGCATTTCACACCTCTGTCCCTGCCCGCCATTCCTGCCTCATCTCTCATTAACGCCCTCCATGTACCACCGCCCCCACCCCCCACCATGGCGTCTTCTTTCTGGACTCCAATCCAACACGGCCTCTCGTTTCTCTGAGATCCCAGCACACCGATGATCTGAACACTCGGCCCACAAACTCGGGTTCTCTCTTAAGTGTCTTGCTCCCTTCCCACTCTCAACTAGCCCCGAGCCCTTTAGGGAAGGGAGTTCTCTGCACCTGCAGACACCCTCCACTTGGCAGTCTCTCAACGTCCACCACAAAAGGTTACTCGAGGGGTCGGGGTCGTAAGCAATTCCAGAGACGAGCTTTAACGGGTAAGGACAACTTTGTCTTTGGTTCTTTCTTATTCATCTCTTGTGCTTCTGATGCCAGAAGAAGTTTTCCATCAAGCTGACTTCTTTCACCTGGAGAGTTGCAAATGCCAACTGCTATTAAAACAACTGCTTTGTTTTCCAGTCACCTTCACACTGGACTTCACTCCCTTCCAAGCAGCTGGGGAGCCGAGATTTTTTTTTTTAATTGTTTTCCAGATTTTATCAGAGCTCTTCTTCCTCCTGAAGGGAGGTATGGCATATATTAAGCCAAAGCAAACTAAAATTAATTTTGCTTTGAGAATTTTTTAAATGTCTCAACACCTCTTGAGCTAACTGGAGACACCTGAGTATGTCACATAAAACGGGTTGAGACAGGAGAGAAGTTCCCTCCTAAATCAAACGTAGATATTCTCTCAGAAACATCTTTTTAATTCCTTTGACAAGAAAACAAGTAACATTCTAACAGGGGGCCTCAGATACTTCTTTTTATCCTTGGTTACCTTCCACCAAAACAAAGCACAAAAAGGACACACACCAAAAAAAGGAGGGGCATAAGTAGCCTAGGTAATTCTGGAAGCTTTCCTATATTTTTCTCTTTTCACTGTTTGGTGAGACAACAGGACTTGAAATTCTGGGGAGGAGGAAAGTGATGAGTAATGAGAAAGAAAACAGCTTTGTAATCTTCTTTGAAAGGTTTTATTTTGGACCATATTTTTTTTCTTAGAACAAATAAAATACCATGCTCATACCCTTACCTTGCTTAGGTTGCAATTTCAAGCAGTTACAATACTTAGAATACCATATGTTAGGCACCAATTCCAACAAATATTACATGCCTAGCACTGTGCTAGGTGCTAAAGAAACAAAACAAAGTATGATCAACTTTCACTTCTAGTCATGTCGACAGGCAGATGCTCTGAGGGATTCTTACATAAGACAAACAGGAGTCCTGCCTTCAGGGAGATTAGTCTAAGGGATAATGCTTGTCATTATTAAAAAAGGACCCGGGTTGGGGCCGGGGGAGGACACAAAAGCTCATTGTTCTGTAATGTTCGATACTCCCTGTCAGAAAAACTAAAGTGGGTCCACATGAGGGAGAAGTTCATCCTTTGAAGCTTCTAAAAAGTGAATGTTTAATGTCACTCTAAGAAAGGATGTATAACCAGTACAAGCATACCTCACTTGATTGTGCTTGTCAGATATTGGGGTTTTTTTGTTGTTGTTTTTTTCTTTTTTTTAGTAAGTTGAAGGTTTACAGCAACCCTGCATCAAACAGGTCTATCGGTGACATTTTTCCAAAAGCATGTGCTCGCTTCATGTCTGTCACGTTTTGGTAATTCTTACAATATTTCAAACTTCCTCATTATTATATTTGTTATGGTGATCTGTGATCAGTGATCTTTGCTGTTACCATTGCAAAAAAGACCGACTCCCTGAAGCCTCAGATGATGGTTAGCATTTTTTAAGCAATAAATTAAGATACGTAAATTTTTTAGACATAATGCTGTTACATACTTAAGAGAATACAGTATAAACATAACTTTTATATACACTGGGAAACCAAAAACCTCATGTGACTCACTTTATCATGATATTTGTCTTACTGCAGTGCCTGGAACAGAACCCACAGTATCTCCAAGGTATTCCTGCACACAATTCTAGAATACGTATTGCCGCTAGCTTCACAGAATGTTCTAGTTCAAAGGATTACAGAGATCTCTAGCTTCCTCATTACTATACAACCAAGGAAGCCGAGGCCCCCGAGGTCTGCATTTGTCTGAGTTCACAGCGGCCACCAGTGTAGACAAAGGGATTAGAACCCATGTCCTGGGTCTGAGGCAGGCGTACTGCCACGAGCAGCTGCCCTCTCCCCTGCATGACGCTAACGCTTCTTCCTTGGACTCTTCAAGGAGTTCAGCGGGGAGGGTGTGTGGGAGCCAAGAGGAGGGGGGACCACTCCTGTTCCCATTGCTTCCCTACATTTGCTACAGAAGGACAGAGAGGAGTGCAGGCTTCGGGGGATCTTCTTAATGACAGAGACACCACTGGCCTTGGGACAAGTCGTAAAAGGAGGAACGGGGGAGCCTCCTGGTCACCGGAACACCCACTAAACAACTGAATATCCGGCAAAGCTTAGGGCTGCTCTTCCCGCCCTGGCTGATCTCAAAAAACTTCTCTTTCCACAACTTGGGCCCAATTCCTACTTTTCTGTATCTCTAATAGAACATCGAGAGACAGAGAAGATGGGCCGAGACAGATGGGGCAGCATTCAGCACACTAAAAACCTTCAAACGAAGAGGCGATAATAAAGTAATTAAAGGAAAAGAACCAAGGGCATCATCGGAATGTCGCATATGAAACTGGACTGAAATTGAGTCCTGAATTTCCTCTATGAAGGAATGTCTCTATGAAGATATGTCTCTATGAAGTCCTTCACTGAGGCATATTTTTTCTGCTGAGCCCTCCCTTTTTTTTTTTTTTTTTTTAAAGTGAAGCAACATTTATTCAAGAAAATCTACTAAACTCGGAACAGTGAGAGCCAATGGGATCTGAACCACATCCCTCTCCTTCCCACTTCCCCTCTCCCAAGCTCAGCTTGACAGAAGCTTTACTATCTTCCCTTTTTTTCCTTTGCCCTATCCTGCCTCTCTCTTTGGTCCTGGCTGACCAAAACTGGAATTTCCAGAGTTTAAGTTTCTCTTCTTATTCTGACCAGTGGCCTTAACCCACCTGTAAACGGACAAGAAATACTGTATTTGGCTATGGAAACAAACTAGCTATAATGGTTGTCTTAAGAGCTACACAAAGAAACAAGCTATTATCATTATCTTTCATTCAGAGCCTTCAGATTTGCAAAGAAGAAAAGTGGTTTAAAAAAAAAAAAGCATGGACAAGATGACAAAGGAAAAAGCCCTTATCCGTAATCTTCTCCCTCACCATCATGATTTGTGGAATCACATTTAAGGTTGAGTCTACAGTCTCCATACGGTACGTTCATACGCAGCCAGACCCTGCATTTCATCTACCAGGACGCTAGTGGTAGCCTTCTGATGGAGGTGAAGCACCGCTCAGTAGGACAGGAAAGAGTTTGTTTTGCATAATCAATGTCCTTTGTTTTACAATCCTGTGTTTTTAGGACCCTCTGAGGCTGACTGGTATAAAATTCTTATATGTAAGAGGTACAGTGGCTTACTGATAAATCCATTATCAATAACAATTCCCTGATCTACAGCAGACAAAGAACCTGAATTAGGACAGACCTGGGTTTCAACTTTTTCCTTCTTAATATGTCGCTAGAGTCCTTCACTGAGGCATATTTTTTCTACTGAACCCTCTTCCTTCATTCTTCCATTTCTTTTTCTTCCTTTGCCCTGTCCTGCCTCTTTTCTTTCTCAGCCAAAGTCTTATTTACTTAACAAAAGGCCTTGAATACATTATGTTCCAGTTTTCCAGGGGAATTTTCAGGTGTTCTCATTTAATGATAATAATTCTAATAATTTTAATAACATTTCAAATTGGACACGGCAGATCAAATACACTTGTTCTTCTCTCCTCGTGAACTCCAAGGGAAGGAAATGAATTACCAAGAAAAAGTCACAATTCCACAAAAACAGAACAGAAAAGGAGACATCAACACATGAAAGATTCCAAATTGTTGGTTTAGTGAGGGGTGGTTGTTTTTAATTCAAGTATAGCTGGTTTACAATGTTTCAGGTGTACAGCAAGGTGATTTAGTTATATTTATTCTTTTTCAGATTTTCCATTATAGGTTATTACAGGATATTGAGTATAGTTCCCTGTGCTATACAGTAGGTCCTTGTTGTTTATCTATTTTATATGTAGGAGAGTGTATCTGTTAATCCCAAACCCCTAATTTATCCCTCCCCACCTTTTCCCCTTTGGTAAACATAAGCTTTTTCTAAGTCTGTTTCTGTTTTGTAAATAAGTTTATTTGTATCTTTTTTTAGATTCCACATATAAGTGATATCATATGATATTTGTCTTTGACTTACTTAGTATGATAATCTCCAGGTCCATCCATGTTGCTGCAAATGACATTATTTCATTCTTCCTTATGGCTGAGTAATATTCCATCCTATATATGTACCACGTCTTCTTTATCCATTCATTTGTCAATGGACCTTTAGGTTGCTTTCATGTCCTGGCTATTGTAAATACTGCTGCTATGAACATTGGGGTGCATGTATCTTTTTGAATTACAGTTTTCATCTTTTAATACATGCCCAGGAGTGGGACTGCTGGATCATATGGTAATTCTATTTTTAATTTTCTAAGGAACCTTCATACTGTTCTCCATAGTGGCCTACCAATTTACATTCCCACCAAGAGTGTAGGAGGGTTCCCTTACCTCACACCTTCTCCAGCATTTATTATTTGTAGACTTTCTAATGATGGCCATTCTGACCCATGTGAGGTGCTGCTTCATTGTAGTTTTGATTTGCATTTCTCTAATAATTAGTGATTTTGAGCATCTTCAAGTGCCTGTTGGCCATCTGTATGTCTTCTTTAGAGAAATGTCTATGTCCTCTGCCCAATTTTTTGATTGGGTTGGGTTTTGTTTTTGTAATCTACAGCTGTATAAGCTGTTTGTATATTTTGGAAACTAAGCACTTGACAGTTGCATCATTTGTGAATATTTTCTCCCATTCTGTAGGCTGTCTCTTTCATTTATGGTTTCCTTTGCTGTGCAAAAGCTTTTAAGTTTAATTAGGTTCCATTTGTTTATTTTTACTTTTGTTTCCATTACCCTTGGAGACAAATCCAAAAATATATTGCTGCATTTATGTCAAAGACTTCAACAAATTTTTTAAAGAGACAGCAGGTGGAGGAGGGTACCTGACTAAACAGTGTGAAGGAAGTTATAACCTCAGCAAGTTAAAAGTGAGGATGCCAGCCATAAGGGAGTGATTCTCTACCACAGAGCCCTGGAGAGGCTTAGGGTGCCAGGTGCACAGGGGGAGAAAAAAAAATCATGTCTCATACAGAGAAACAATCTAAGCAGCATCACACCTCTCATTACCTAGAAACCAATGGATTCATTCTTTCAAATTTTAGACATAGTTCATTTCAACTTAGTTTGACCAGGGAGAGAATTCTATCAACCAAGAATAAGAATAAAAGCATTTTCAAACCAACAAGAACTCAAATTCACCCTTTTTAAAGAAGCTACTATAGGATGTGCTACAGCAAAAAGAGGAAGTAAACTAAGAAAAAAAATACAGGACACCCATGAAAAAGGGATTTTAACCAGGAAAGTAGTCAATTAAAGGCCTCAGATCACTGGAGTTGCAGTCCCAGCCTAAAGAAAGACCCACCAGAGCAGAATGAAAGAGGGCTGTGAGAGGGGGAAATGGAACTTAGAGATTCTCTCCCCTGTTGAGGTGTTTGGAAAACAGTATTGATAGATATTTGACAGATCTATTGTAGAATCTTAGGGAGAAATTAGCAAAAGATACACCAAATGCTAAGCAAATTTTTTAAAAGGCAGTTACTACCTCTAGGAAAACAAAATGTATAAGAAATAGAATCAGAGTACACAATTTGGCTCAGAAGTAAATGATAACTACAGTCATAATAATGTCAATACTGACAAAGGATTTAACCAAAAATTGTGATATACTTAATACTGAGAAAATAAGGAGGTGAATGAAGCATAGGGTATAAGGACTAAAATTCAATCGGTAGCAGAAAGTTACTATGTAATACCTAACACATTGCAGCATGAGTATATCATTTTAAAATGAGGAAACAACTAAAAACATCTAAAGTAACTGCCTCTAAAAAACTGGCTTGGGAAATGAGAGGCAAAAGACTGGTTTTTTTTCTTTAGGACACTTTTAGTTGTATTTTATTACCACTATTTTACTTTGATTAAAAAGTTAATAAAAATCTAAATTTAAATTTTGTGTCCCATTAATATATACTCTGAATTAACATTTTTATAAAACCTGCAATTATCTTGTAAATAGCATAACTGCATTAGGTTACATTTAATTAAATGCTTTTAATTTAAAAATGCAAACATTTAAAATATCCCAGGGACTTCCCTGGCAGTCCAGTGATTAAGACTTTGCCTTCCAATGCCGGGGGTGGGGGTTCGATCCCTGGTCGGGGAGCTAAGATCCCACATGCCTCGTAGCCAAAAAACGAATACATAAAAACAGAAGCAATATTATAACACATTCAATAAACACTTTAAAAATGGTCCACATCAAAAAAAATCTTAGGGCTTCCCTCTCTGTGTCCTTCCCAACCATGGCGCAGTGGTTGGGAGTCCGCCTGCCAATGCAGAGGACACGGGTTCGTTCCCCGGTCCAGGAGGATCCCACATGCCACAGAGCGGCTGGGCCCGTGAGCCATGGCCGCTGGGCCTGCGCGTCCGGAGCCTGTGCTCCGCAACGGGAGAGGCCACAGCAGTGAGAGGCCCGCGTACCGCAAAAAAAAAAAAAAATCTTAAAAAAAAAATAATAAAGCATTCCACACAAAAGAACAGGACTGTTTTGAGATTTTTTGTTTGTTTTTCCCATGGTAAGTATATGTTTAATTTTATAAGAAAGTTTCAAAACCTTTTCCAAAGTGGTTGCACTATTTTTTATACCAGTTTTTTTTTTTTTAACTGAAGAATAGTTGACTTAGGGACTTACCCTGGTGGTGCAGTGGTTAAGAATCTGCCTGCCGATACAGGGGACATGGATTCGAGCTCTGGTCTGAGAAGATCCCACATGCTGCAGAGCAACTAAGCCCATGAGCCACAACTACTGACTAAGCCTGCGCTCTAGAGCCCACAAGCCAAAACTACTGAGCCCGGGCGCCTGGGCTCCACAACAAGAGAAGCCACCGCAATGAGAAGCATGTGCACCTCGACAAAGAAGAGCCCCCGCTCACCTCACGCAACAGAGAAAGCCTGCACGCAGCAAGGAAGACCCAATGCAGCCAAAAATTAATTAATTAAAAATAAAAAAAGAATAGTTGACTTACAATGTTGTGTTAATTTCTGCTCCACAGCAAAATGATTCAGTTATACATATATATACATTCTTTTTTTATTCTTTTCCATTATGGTTTAATCATAGGATATTGAAGATAGTTTCCTGTGCTATACAGTAGGACCCTGTTGTTAACCATTCTATGTATAATAGCTTACACCTGCTAACCCCAAACTCCCACTCCATCCCTCCCCCAACCCCCTCGGCAACCACCAGTCTGAAGAACATGACAGTTTTCTAACAGATATATCAGCTCACCTGATCTTAATGACCTGGTAAGTTGCATATTACCATTTCTTCCTTCAGATGAAGGAACAGAGGTCAACCTGCCCAAGGTCACAGGCTCAGAACAGAGTGGAGACCCTCCCCCCCTCCTGTCTCCAGCTGCACAGTAGCTGTCATTGATACCGCCTCCCTGTTCTAAGCCAGATCCCCCAACGCTAATACCCCCAGATTTTGCCTGCAAATGTGGAGAAACACATTGCTCTTCCCAAAGCCAGTTACAAGATCCATCTGCACTCCACCTTACCCTCTCACCCATGTCTAAAATCTGCCATCTCACCATTTCCACTGGACTACCTAGGAAAAGCAGACCACGCCCTGCTAAGCCTTTCAATCCCACAGAGAAGGCAGAGCCCTGCCCTGATCCAGGAAGGACAGAGAAGCCTCTTCCCACACCCGTGATGGCTGCCCCTGAAGGAGGGGAGAGCCCAGCCCCTTCACATGCCAGGTGCCTCAGCAGCCTCCCCCAACCTGCACAGCCCCGGCTCCCTTCACCAGCCTCTCCTCCACCTCAGCCCGCCCTCCCTTTATCTGAGACTGGACCAAACATGGATTCCTCACCAAGGATGAGGGCGCTTAGCAAATATAGCTGCAAAATGTAACAAAGCGTGTTAATGAAAACGTTTGCCGAGTGCTAACTGAAGGTGCAAGTGTCGCACAGAACACAGAACTTGGAAAGGACTTAGCCACCATCCCAGCCCACACCCCCAGGGGTGCCTCAGTCCCTGCAGGTGAGCCCAGTCTTCCAGCTGCCAGGACCCGACAGCCTGTCTAACAGAACCTCCCTGGACACCTCTCTGGTCCCGCTGGGGCCCTGCGAGACAGACCACAAGTGCCTGCTAGCTAACGCCTTCTCCGCACCCCCGCAGGCCTCAACGCAAGGCCTTGGAGGATCGGTGGATACGCGACACACACCCTCACAGGTCAGCCTGAGAAACTGGAAGCGTTTTCCACACTGTCCCCCAGAGGCTGCCCACAGCAACAGCCCTCTCACGACCCACCCTGTCCTGTCCCCCTCCCCACGCCTCCTCCAGTCCCTGTCTCGGGATGGGGGCCTCACACGAGGCCTGACTCAGCAAAATGTCTTAAGAGACCCACGTGCGCCAATTAATCGTCCTTGGGGACCTGCTATAGTTAATAGATAAGACTCACATGGGCTTCCCTGGTGGCTCAGTGGTTAAGAATCCACCTGTCAAGGCAGGGGACACGGGTTCGAGCCCTGGCCCGGGAAGATACCACATGCCGCAGAGCAGCTAAGCCCGTGCTCCACAACTACTGAGCCTGTGCTCCAGCGCCCTGGAGCCACAACTACTAAGCGCACATGCCACAACTACTGAAGCCCGTGTGCCTAGAGCCCGTGCTCCGCAACAAGAGAAGCCACTGCAATGAGAAGCCCGTACACTGCAACAAAGAGTAGCCCCTGCTCGCTGCAACTAGAGAAAAACAATGAAGCAGCAACAAAGACCCAAAGCAGCCAGAAACAAATAAAATAAAATAAATTTATTTAAAAAAAAAGACATAATTAGCACATCTGTTTTTTACTGCAAGATAAACATATTTAGAAAGTAAGGTTTTCGGGCTTCCCTGGTGGCGCAGTGGTTGAGAGTCCGCCTGCCGATGCAGGGGACACGGGTTCGTGCCCCGGTCCGGGAAGATGCCACATGCCATGGAGCTGCCGGGCCCGTGAGCCATGGCCGCTGAGCCTGTGCGTCCGGAGCCTGTGCTCCACAACGGGAGAGGCCGCAGTAGTGAGAAACCCGCGTACCACAAAAAAAAAAAAAAAAGAAAGAAAAGGTTTTCAGAAGTGCCTCAGAAAAGGCCCTTTCAGGTCTGTTCTCACTGTTGTTTCTTCACACCCTCCCTTCATCACCCCCTCTTTGCAAAGGCAAACTTAAACTGACCACAAACGAACGAGGGCTGAAAGAGTGAGGTTTTGTGATTCCTGATGTATTTTTATATCCTGGTGTTGCCTCTTCAGCAGCGTCCCCATAGTTGTCCACCAATCATTTCTCCCACAGAACCTGTACAAGACCCTTCAAACAGCAGGCCCAGCACTTCCCTCTGGGGTCAAACGTCACCAACACCGTCACCATCACCATCATTAACTGTTGCACAGCACTTACTACACACCGAGTGTTCTGAACACTTCACGTATGTTAACTCATTCGTACTACAAAGCAAGCATTATTATCATCCCCACTGGACAGATGAAGAGACTGGATCTAAAGTCACATAGGAAATGGAGAAGCTGAGATTAAAACCCAGGCTGCCTTACCTCCGAGCCCTAAGTCTAAGAGCGAAGGCAGACCTCCAAACAGAGTCCACCGGTACTGGCGGCATCCTCAGGTCTGGGAATTAGCCCCACGAGAGAAGCCCTTAAATAGCTGGGGCGGGGCGGGGGGGGGGGGGGGGGGTGAGGCGCACAAATGAGCCACAGGTGAAGCATTTTCAGTGCTCACAGAGCCCAGAGCCTGAACTTTACAACAAAGCTCCCTTCCGTAGGAGGACTTTCTTGTAATAAAATAATTTCACAAAACTGTATGGGAGATAGTAAATAATGTAATATTTCACAAATATTCTCCTCCACCCACAGATGCCATTGCGGGGGGTTCCTTTAATCCAGAAAAATATCTCTGAGATCCCCACCTTCACTGAAATTTAATAGTCGAAGAAATTGACTTCAGCTCCCCAGCTGAACTAAATATTGGATTTCGGCATCCCTCTTGGTCTCATGAGATGCTGACCGTTTTCTCCAGTCCTCTGTTGACCTCCCACCTCCATCTCCCAGCTTCCTTCCAGGGCCTCCTCCCCCCACCCTCTGCCACAGAAGGTCAGCACCCACTTTCGCTTCGTGCTTCGGGCTGAGTTGGTACAAAGGATGCCACTTTCATTGTCTCTGACTAACGAGAAGAGAACAGAGGCGGCCTCTGTGGGTAGATAATGCATTCAATCATGGCCAGCTGTTCAAACAAAGGTTTCTCAGTGGTTCAAACAGAAACAGGCGGCAGGATGGAGTCTTTGCAGGGCTAACAGCAACCTCAACTCAGAGTCTAAGCTGCGGCCGGCAGGACCGCGCTCATTCACTCACAGCAATTTCATTTTAGCAGAAAACATCATCCAGCACATTAAATTAATGTTGGTAATGTGAATTTTATTGATTTTTGTCATCTTATTTGTTTTTAATGTGTAAATCTCTTTGGGTTTTATGGACATATGAGTTTATACCTAGCCTTATTTTATACACATTTAAATAAAACTATAATAAAAATAATTTAAGTCAACTCTGGGGGTCCGTGAGAACTTTTTCCTTTTAACCACCACTCTACTCCTTACACACGGGCCTCTTCCTCAGATGTGAATGCCCCCTGGGGGTTTTCTGTTTTGTTTTAACAATGGGCAAACATATCTTTTTAATTTTTTATACAATTTTTAAGGGCTGATTTCCATTTACAGTTATTACAAAATATTAGCTATATTCCCCATGTTGTACAATACATCCGTGAGCCTATCTTATACCCAGTAGTTTGTGTCTCCCACCCCCACTGGTAACCACTAGTTTATTCTGTGAGTCTGCTTTTCTTGGTTTATTCACTAGTCTGTTGTATTTTTTAGATTCCACATATAAGTGATATCACACAGTATCTGTCTTTCTTTGTCTGACTTGTTTCACTCAGCGTAACTCCCTCCAGTGAATGCCCCTTTGTCGAGGTTGATCTTTGTATCCCCCATGGAACCCTGCTCCTAGCAGAACGCTCAACGAAGTTTGCAATTGATTGGGTCATTGAACTTTGCCCCTCATTCACCTGATCCCACTTTAATGTCTCAACAGTTTCTTGTCCCTTTCTCTTCCTTCTCCAGACTATACGGCCCAAGTTTTCAAATTTCCCTAATTCCTACTTTTCATCAAATCAAGGGAAAGTCGGGAATCCTATGCCTGGTATTCAAGGCTGTATACAATCTGATAACTCCAAATGTACTTTTCACTCTTTCCCTACAATAACGCTAACGCAGCTTTTCTGCTCACACCTGCTGTTACATAACACTGGAGCTTCCTCTGCCCTTCCTCCCCACCCACTCACCTCCTTCTCGGGATGTGCCTAGTCCACAAGCTCCACTCACACAGACCTTCCCTTTTCCTTTCTGCAGTAGCACTCACCCATTTTGGCCTTTCAATGCCTTCTAAAGTAACCAAATGTTCCACAAGACTCCCCAAGCTATAAGCTTTCGGAAGACAGGAAAAATATCCCACGACACTCCTTAATCCCATAACTTAGCCTGAATTCCCCACTAAAAGCAGAGTCTTTGCTAACAGCTTATGTTCATGCAGCAGGTTATCTGGGATGGATCCCAGGAGTGGGAGTGAAGAACTACGGGTGAGAGAAACACAGGAGGGGAGAGAGCCAACACAAAGGTGCATGAATGAGTGCTCTCTGTGTGGGTCCTTGTGTGGCTGACTCCATCACACTGGCCCCTCTGAAGATGAACAGAATATGGCTCAGAATCACCCATCCAAAGGACAAAGAAGGGAGCAATTCACCACCAGCTCCCGCCCCTCACTGGTAAGGGACAACCCGTAATAGCTGTTGACTCCTTTGCACGCCAACGGGCCTCCCAACGATGGTTCCCAGAAACCTATGAGCAGAAAGGGAGAGCCACGTGGTGCAGCTGAAGCACGATGCTTTCTGGTTACACCTGTGTGAGGCTGCTTGCCCAGTAATGGCTGGAGTAAAAGATGGGTTGAGAGGATGTGAAGCAGGACACAGAGATGTCTGATACAGACCCTCAGTACCTTAATGCAATGCTATACTTAAAATAGGTGTGCTGTCCTTAATGGTGAAATTAACTCACACACTTCCTCCTTGAGGACCTTGCACACCGATCAGTGGTATTCTGTGGTCATCTACTTTCAAACCTGGGAAACTCAAGGCTTCCTCTTTATACCAATTATAAACGTTCTTTGATCCCCATATTAAAATGCCCTTAACTGTGAAAACAGCAAGAAATATAATCATGACTTTAGATTTTTACATAGCATTTCTGAACACTTATTATCTAAATAACCTTCTCCCCCTGCCTGCTGTAGCACAATTAGCATACCCAGAAATCAGAGGTTAGAGAGCTCAAATGGTGGTTAAATGGTGACCAAATTAAAATGGTCTCTTCAATTCAATTCCACAAGCATTTGCTGAGTCCCCATTGTTTGCAATATGCCGTTATAGGTGCTGAAGAGATGAAATGAGTATGCCGTGGTCCCTGGCCTCAGGAAGCTTACCCTCAGACTGAAGATGGTCCAGCTTATCACCAAGGTAGACAACAAGAGGAGCCTCAGAGAAACAGATGCACTGGAGTTCAGAGGGAGGGGGCTCCCATTCCGATGGGGGGATTAGGAATGGCTTCCTGGAGAAGAGGATGTTGAGATGGGCTCTGACTGGTCATTCCACCTAGAAGGATGCTCCCAGAGAGGCATGAGAATAGGAATAAGAAGACTCATTTGGCTGGGCGATGTCTTCACCTGGGCCCTCCCACGCCCTTCTAGTCCAATGGTTATCAAGTCTGATAGTTTTCAAGCTGTGTTATGTGGAGTCCCGGGAACTCGGAGAACAGATGGACAGCAACGGGACAGATGGGACAGAGCACAGGACTCTGAGGTCCCCTTCCCACTTCAACTAGAGCAGCTGAGTTAGAAGAAAATGAACTCCACTGTTAAACAAGCATTTAAAAAGTAAAAACTGGGGCTTCCCTGGTGGCACAGTGGTTGAGAGTCCGCCTGCCGATGCAGGGGACACGGGTTCGTGCCCCGGCCTGGGAAGATCCCACATGCCGTGGAACGGCTGGGCCCGTGAGCCATGGCTGCTGAGCCTGCGCGTCCGGAGCCTGTGCTCCGCAACGGGAGAGGCCACGACAGTGAGAGGCACGCGTACCACAAAAAAAAAAAAAAAAAAGAAAGAAAAAAAAAGTAAAAACTGCTCTTGGAGCGGAAAGCACTGGTGCAGGAGTTAGGGACCCACCCTGCTACCACCAACCAGCCACAGGAGCAGGACCTGGAGCCTCGAGGGGCCTCGGTTTCCTCACCCTCATCCTCAGCACTTCTCAAAATGTCTCCAACTGTTCCTGCCATTGCAGCATTGTTAGACAGCTTCAGGGGAAGCTACGTAACATTTGGAAGCCTGGTGGGGTATTCACTGATAGCCAATGGTCTGCCTCTGGCTAAAATGCAGAGCAAGCTCCCAGGTCACAATACACTTCACCTCTTTTTCCTCCTCTTCCCCACATGAGGGGCTTGAGCAGTAAGATAAATGAAACGTGCTCCGTGGCCACTCACCCAGCAAAAGCCATTTATCACCCGGGCCAAGTGGGTGAGTGGGTATTTGCAGAACGGAACGCACGGTTTTGAGGGGTGTTCTCACTTCTCTGATGAACAAGAGAAAGACCTTTGCTGTTACCTCCCTGGAGTCCTTATGGCCACCCAGCTGCAGACCATGCAGAGATGTTCTTGCTAAAAGGTTAGGAACTGTGAAGTGGAAAAGAGAGGAGATTGCTGGTACCTTGACCTGAACTATTAGTAGATTTTTACATTCTAATCCAGTAATAAGACAGAGTCAGTGAGGTAGTTTCTGAAGATAAACTGCTTTGAGGCAAATAAATCTTCCAGAGTAGAATCAGCCCAAAAAGCATATGAAAATGTCCTGCATGTGTTAATTCTTCCTGATGACCTATTATACACATGGGCAAAAAAGAAAGATCAAATATCAACAAATAGCAGGAAAAACAATTATTGACTTTGTAAATTGTGCATCCTTAATACTTCTGATCTAGAGACTAATGTTTCTGGCTTCGTCATGAAATGCCAAAATTGTTAACTTTGTTCAACTACTTCTATAAATTAGTATACACACTTTAGTTTACTGAAGAGTGTAATCAGAATGAAAATATTGATATAAGCAAACACTCATTTCTGGCAATAGAAAAATAAATAGAAACACAGTCCACAGCGGCATTCATCTGTCCTACTCTCTTCTCTCCTCGGAAAAAGTTTTTATAAAGTGTTCCAGCACTGTTATGTCTGAGGAGGTGATGGAGAACCTTTTTGATTCTGACCCTTCCTCCTTCTCTTTATTTTTTTTAATCCAGAATTAGCATCAGAAAATCCCCTGACCCTTTTAAAATTTGTCTTCTCAGATTCTATGAAAGCGGGCTTCTCTCCACAGTTGAGGCAAGAAGAAGTAATCCATATTTGAGGAACTTTCCCTAGGCCAAGGAATTGTCAGCAAAGACACCATCTGTGAAGCAATCCTATATAACATAAATGGAAATTTAATGTATCAGATAAACAGAGGTTGGCAGATGTCACATTCTTCAAGTTGTAGGCAGTTTCACATGCCCGTGTTAGTCAGCAAAATACCACAGACTGGGTGCCTCACACAACAGACATTTATTTTCTCACAGTTCTGGAGGGTGGAAAGTCCAGGATCAAGGTTCCCACACGGTTCAGTTTCTGCTGGGATCTCCCTTCCCACTTGCAGATGGCCACCTTCTCGCTAAGTCCTCATGTGGCCTGTCCTCCGTGTGTACGCATAGACGGAGAGCCAATGAGCTCTCTGATGTCTCTTCTCATAAGGACACTAATCCTTTCGGATCAGGGCCCCACCCTCATGACCTCATTTAACCCTAAGTACTTCCCATTTAACCCTTGTACTTCCCAGTGTAGTACAAATATAGCTACACTGGGGGTTAGGGCTCCCACATATGAATTGGGGGGAAGGTGGGGAGATCATGTACATTCTACCCATAACAACACCACAACACCACCTATGGAGAAATCTGTTATTCTCTGGAACTTAGGTAAATTATTTACTCAGTCAGTCAGTATTTATTCAGTTCCTAGTATGTGCCAGGCAATTTCCTGATGTGAAAGGGAAAAGAGGGAAAAGGGGAAGAAATGTTCAAAGGAAAAGAAACAGTGAACACATGTTCATGTCCGAACAATGACTGCCTCGCTTCTTCAGATCTTCAGTTTTATATATTCACCTTTAAAGTGAGCTTATTGACTCTCAAAATGCTGATCTATACATTAAGTATGGTGCCTCAGGAGGAAGTAGTACAATTCAAATCACTATTTGTGTGTTCTTCCCAAGTTCTGATGCAACTGTATATTCTGAATTGTATTACTGAATTTCCACTACTTATTTATCCAAAAAGAGTTCTTTCTTCAATCAGTTCTTAATTCTGTAAGTCCTTGGGGGACAGGACTTTGCCCTGTTCCAATGAAACTCACAGCTACATAGTGTCTGACACGTACTGACATTCATACAGTTGCTGAATGAATAAAGAAACAACAATAACCTTGCTCAAAATTTTAAAACATTATTTTAATAAAATTGTTAAAGAAATAAGCTCCTAAAATCCAATCCTATCTTTCCTACCATATGCCTTCTTTTTCCTAGAAATTAACTTTCAAAAATGGTGCAGGGGACTTCCCTGGTGGCGTAGTGGTTAAGAATCTGCCTGCCAATGCAGGGGACATGGGTTCGAGCCCTGGTCTGGGAAGATCCCACATGCCGCGGAGCAACTAAGCCCATGCGCCACAACTACTGAGCCTGTACTCTAGAGCCCACAAACCACAACTACTGAAGCCCACGCACCACAACTACTGAAGCCCGCGCGCGCCTAGAGCCCGTGCTCCGCAACAAGAGAAGCCACCGCGCTGAGAAGCCCACGCACCGTGATGAAGAGTAGCCCCCGCTCGCCGCAACTAGAGAAACCCCACGCGCAGCAACGAAGACCCAACGCAGCCAAAAGTAAATAAATAAAATAAATTTTTTTTAAAAAATGGTGCAGGATTGTGTCTTTTAATCAACAGATCAGAGATATTGTCAAATCCTATTTGATTTTTGCTTAGGAGTCAATTTTGATTCCGTGTTGGCATCATCAAAATCCACAGGGCCCAAGTGGACAGTGTCTTCCCCATCTTGGGTCACATTACTACCATCAGCATGGGTCTTACCTTTCGTTCAACAATTATTTATGAAGCTCCTACAATTTGCCAAGCACTGACCTAGACACAGAGTGATGTAACCATGAGAAGAAACAGACACAGTCCCTGCCCTTATGATGCTTATACTCTAGTGAAGGAAACAATCATGATAATAAATGTGTAATTACTACCTGGATTAAGTGTACTGAAGGAGAGGAACCCAGGTCTGTAAAACCTAAGAACAGGAAGTCAGGTAAGAATTCAAAGGCCTTGTCATTACCCATAATGTAAGTCTTCCATAATCACAATTTCAGGGTCACACTCTTTGTCCACCACCTCCTGAAGTTTGCAGTTTACTCCCTCTAGTGACCCATCTCCAACAATTCTTTGATCCCACCAAGATTTACATTCCATCGATCCCATCACTTTTTCACTATCCCTCATCTCCTCCTGACCTTTCTCTTCACATTTTCAAGCTTAGATGCCACAGTCTCTTTCACTTCTTCATACTCTATTCTAGCGAACTCTCGGTTAACTCTAACTCTTTGCCTTCTCCATGCATTTGCTCACGCAGCAAAACACTCTAGAGAAAAACACATAATCATGCCATGCTAGTCTCGTGTTAAATGTGGAACCGCAAGCCTTGACTGAACCTTTAATGCTGCCTGCAAGGATACTACATTTCCAAGTCCAGCCCTTTGTCACCTGCTTCCCATCTTCACAGGTGATGATCTTGCATCCTGCAACACTGAGAACTGAGGCAATTGATAGAATTTCCACAAACTCCCACTACCACATCTGTCTACCTACCAGCACGTGCCTAACTACCACACATTCTGCCTTGCCTCCTGTTACTACAAATGAGCTGCTCGTACACCTGTCTGATGCAAACTTGTGCACTAGATACCATCTCCGTGTGCCTACTCAGTGACATCACTGTAAGGATTCTCCCCCTCTCCCACATCCACAAATTTCCCTTCTCTATTGGACCATTCCTGTTATCATGCAAATGTGTTATTTCTCCCACCTTTAAAAATCCCTTTCCTAGGCCCACTTCTCACTGCAGCTAATTCTCCATTTCTCTACCACTTTTATGACAAACCATAGTTAACTAGAGGAGTTATTTATACTTGAGTTATTTATACTTATTTATAGTTGAGTTATTTATACTTTATATTTATCCAATATCTCCTCTTCCATCCTCTCATGAACCAACCCAACTGGGCTTCTGCTCCTCTACCAAAACAACCAGCAATGACCTCCGAATTGTCAACCCCATTGGGCAATTCTCACTCTTCATTCCATTTGATCAACCAGCAATATTTGACACAGACTACTTCCTTCTCCTGGAAATACTTTATTCACTAAATTTCCAGAATATACTGACCACTCCTTCTTGGTCTTCTTTCTCCTGGACCTCCTTATGTTGTAGTGCCCCAAGCCTCAGTCTTAGGACCTTTAGTCTTCTCTCACCCACTCCCTTGTGGTCTCATCTAATCATAGCTTTAAACACCATCTATGCTGATGACTCTCAAGTTTATATCTCCAGTCCAGATTGCTCGGCTGAACTCCAGACACATATATCCACGTGCCTACTCTGCAACATCTAACAGCCATCTCCAACTTAATATCCCCAAAAACCAAAGCCCTTATCTTCCCAAAGCCTGCCGAATCATTGTGGTCTCCATCTTGGTTGACGGCAACTCCATCCCTGGTCAACTGAAAACTCTGGAGCCTTCCCTGAGTCCTCTCTTTCTCTCACATCCCTCATATCAATCCAGGTTCACTTTATCTTTAAAATATATCCAGAATCCAATCACTCGTCACCACTTCTACCGCCAACACTCTGCCCCAAGCCACCATCACCTTGTCTGAGTTGTGAATAGCCTCCTAACTGATCTCCCGGCTTCTGTTGTTGTCCCCCAAGTCTGCTATCAACACAGCAATCAGAATGATCCCAGTGGCTGCGATCCCATCTCACAGTGGAAGCCAAAGACCTTACAATGGCCCTACATGAACACATCTCCTGCTGCTCTGCCCCTCACTCACTCACTCACTCATTTCACTCCACTCCGCTGGCCTCTGGCTGTTTCTCAGGCAGGCCAGGCATACTCCAGCCTTAGAGATTTTACATGGCTACTTCCTCACTCTTCCTTATCTTTCCCTAGAAATCTATATGTCTCGGTCCTTTATCTCCTTCAATGTCATCTACTTGGTGAGTCCTTCCCTGTCTGGCCTCTTTCAAATTGCAAACCAGTGCCCCACTCCTTATGCCCCCTACCTTATCCCATTTTTCCCAAAGCACTCATCAGCTTCAAACACAGTATATCATTTACTTATTCTGATTATTATCTCCCTGCTAGAATGTAGGCTCGGCCAGGGCAGGGATTTCATTTATTTTTTACTCCTGTATCTCAGGTGCCTGGAACAGTGCCTGGCACATTGTTAGTGCCCAATGAATATATGTTGAGTGAATACATACAACAAGAGGCAGAGACACGGTCACTCAATGGCCACAATTAAAATACTCAAAGCTTATCCTGGAGTGAAGAGGGTGATGAGTAAAAGGACGACTGTGTTCCCATTAATGAGTTAGCATTTATTAGTGTATTTACACATACGTTCTTATCAAATTATCCGATTATTACTTTGGAAAGTGGCCTGAGGCCAAAAGAAGGCTTAAGTATTTCTAAAACTCTCTTACAACCCAGCAACCTACTCCAAAGAGTAAATGACTGGGAATTTGTACTCCTAGAGTAAATGAGAAGTGGGCATGGCCCACCAAAGCCCTAAATGTCTTTAAAGTGTCATGTTTTAGCTTTAAAAGTCATACACATTTTGTACTTCTCTCTGTAATACATCCATTTGTTTTAATATAAAAATAATGTTAAATTGTTTAATTACTTGATTTCCCAAACACTCCTAGAGTAAAACTCACAAATGACAAAGGGGTACCATGTTTGTCCTGGGTGTCACATACTCCTAGGGAGTACAGGAACTCCACTTTGATAATCACAGGGCACTTTGGAACTACCGAATAGCAACCAAGAGGGTTGCAGAGCCACACGGAAGCGTCAAAACAAACTGGCCTGTTTCATAATTTTGCCTTGTCGGACGCTAAGTGACCCTTCTTAAAGTTCCTATTGAGAGGTTCCTTTGAATTAAACAGACTCTGTGTAAATTTCTGTCTTTGCCTTCACAGCCTTCTAATGACCACACACTTTGTTCTAGAGAGAAGTTCTGTTATCTTTAGAGAAGCTGCATGTCACTTTTTTTTTTTTTTTTTTTGCGGTACGCGGGCCTCTCACTGTTGTGGCCTCTCCCGTTGCGGAGCACAGGCTCCGGACGCGCAGGCTCAGCGGCCATGGCTCACGGGCCCAGCCGCTCCGCGGCATGTGGGATCTTCCCGGACCGGGGCACGAACCCATGTCCCCTGCATCGGCAGGCGGACTCTCAACCACTGCGCCACCAGGGAAGCCCTGCATGTCACATTTTATGTTTTCCCTCTAACATCCTTTAGCAGCTCTAACTTGGAAGAAGTCATTACAACCGATGAGAGAAATTAAGGAGGAGAGTAATTTTAAAGAAAATGATATTAACATGCATTTCCATTTGTGGCTAAATAAAGCAAAAGGAATAAAATATTCCATCTTTCAGATAAAATCTTGGGGTGGAGGCTGAGCCAGGCGCTACAGCTCAGCCAGCTGGTCCTTCCCTCACCACATTCTGATTACTACACTTATCCCCTCTTTTCTCTTTTCCCTTCCTCTTCCATCATGTCCTAACATTTAGACAAAAAGCCACATTGGGGTTGGGGGTATAAGTCTGACTTCAGTGCAACTGTCCTCAAAGCGCATGGAGAGTTCTGACTTTCAGCCCACGTTATAAGCTGAACTGTGTCCCCCAAAATTCATGTTAGAGTCCTAACCACTGGTACCTTAGAATGGGACTGTATTTGGAGACAGGGTCTTTAAAGAGGTATTAGGTTAAAATGACATTATTAGAGTGGGCCCTAATATATACGACTGACATCACTGTAAGAAGAGGAGATTAGGAAACAGACACACACACAGGGAAGATGGTGAAGACACGGAGAGAAGATGGCCATCTACAAGCCAAGGAGAGGGGCCGCAGAAGAAACCAGCCCTGCCAGAACCTTCATCTCGGAGTTCCAGCCTCCAGAACTGTCAGAAAATAAATTTCCGTTGTTAAGCTACCCGGTCTGTGGTACTTTGCTACAGCAGCCCTAGCAAAGGAATACAGCCCATAAACCGTAGGTGCAATTCAGTAATGATGAAAGCAAGGGTAGGAAGGCGTGGAGGTAATTGATGATGGTGCCCAGATGGCAGAAATAGAGCAGCAGGCAGAGGGAGAATAAAACTCTGGAAATCTGAGTATGTTTTTAGACCTAGAAAGGATCCTTGTTTTGTTAGACAGCAGTTACTCCCTGGCACCTAGTAACACATCCTTCCACCTGAAAAGGAATTTCACCTCTTCTGCTGCCAGTGGAAGGCGTTCCTGAGCCCCACAGGAGCCCTAGGTCAGCCCTTCTAGGTTCACTGTGCATAAAATATGGGCTGAAAACAGAGATCCCTTTGCCCCCACAGTAGGAACCAGGACAGCCCACTTCCTGTGAGCCTCCAGGTAAGACAAAGGCTTTGCCACCTGCCCAGATGCTCTTCCTGCATCTCGGGAGGCTGGGGGAACATGAATTCTGTTTGCTTTACATTCAACACTGGTCAAATTTCTGACTTTGCTCAGATTCAACTGAAACACTGGTAGCAAGAGCTTGAAAAATGAATGAATGTGTTCTCAGTTGTGCATCGCCAGGTGGTGAATGGAGAAGAAACAAAGAAAATTGTTTCTATTCTGATACCCAGTTGCCCCAAGTGAGGAAGACTCTCTTCTCTTCAACAGTGATTATGCAGAGGATCTGTGAAGTATCCTGAGTCCAGTCAACCCTGTTTTCCTTTGCTATGATAAGGTTTATGAGGGAAAACCCATAATTCCCGCACTAACAGTTAGTAAAATCTGCCAATAAACCTTCAAAGAAAATCTGTCGGCAATGCTGTTAGTAAATGAGTGGAACAACATACTGCGTGCTACAAATTCAAACAACACACCTCGTTACCGCACAAATTCAGGTTTCTTCCAAATCAAATCTTGTCCCCTAAAACGGTGTGAAAGCCAACACCACCCCTAGTCCTCCATCTGAGCCCAGCGTTAAAAGTTCCCTCAATCATTCAACCAACGTTCAGAGAAAACCTACTACATGCCAAGCAGGGTGATAGAAATGGAGGTAGACAGATGAGATACAGCCTCTGCCTTCAAAGAATTCATTATCAGGCAAATTAGACAGACAAATAAATCAACAGATTAGAATGTAGTACGATACGTGCTACACTAGAGGCAAAGTGAAAGAGAGATGGAAACGGAGAAAAAGGTGGTCCTTGTATTCAGGATTCTGGAGGCACCTGAATTGTGACTTCCAAGCCAAGAGGATGAGAACCACAGAGCACGCTGGTTTTAATGCTTTATGATCTCAACTCAGTCTAACAATCTATGTCCACCACCAACTGCTCCTCTCTTTCCTGATCCCATGGTCCACGTCACATGATTCAGCAGGTCTAGACTGGTCTCTGCCTCCCAAAGTCCACAGAAAAGATGAGTTGGCACCACCTGGGGAGCAATCAATTTTTTCTCTCCCCACTTGAAAGAAAACTAGGTAGCAGGGAAATGACAGCTATAAGAGTAGAGGAAACTCACAAATGGCATGGAGTGCTATTCTGGGTATCTCTGGGCCCCTGGGGATAGCAGTAAAGGTAGCTAGTGGGCTGTGATGGAGAGAGTTCCAGATGGAGACTCCAGAGTCCTGGCTCCACCCACCTCAGCCACTTAACTGGACACATTTTCTTTAATGCCATCAGCTTCAACTTTCTTGTCTGCAAAATGGGGTCATACCATCTACCCTGCCTACCTCACAGGAAGCTTAGAAAATCAAAGGAACTGTGATAAGTAGAAATGTTCTTAAGCCTGAAAAACACTGTACAAATATGAGAGGGTTATAATTAACCTAGCCACAAAGCTGCCTTAGGGCTTGATTAAAATATACTGTACCCCTCTGGATCGACAAAGTGTGAAGACGGTTAAAAAATAGGGACAGCTACTCCTAAACAGAGACAGTTGGTGTGTGGGCAAACCCCCATAAGCATTTTCCACGCCAGGAAACCTGCATATGCTTAGAAACTAGCACGTTTCTGTTGGCCTTATAGCAGCAGTGTAGGAGAGCTCACGAAATGAAATCTGCAATAGGCCAACACCACTGCCAAACACAACTGTCCCAACACTCAAGAAATATGTTGAACACCAACCTCTATCAATGGAATAAAATATACCCTGCACTATTAGATAAAGAAACCCCATTCAGAGGACATACACAGGATAAATGCAGATAGAACCTCTAGCAAAGTAACCATGTTTTGAACACTGACTGTTATGGACCAGATGTTTGTGCCTCTCCCACCCCGAATTCGTATACAGAAACCAAACCCCCAATGTGATGGTACTGGGAAGTGATTAGGTCATGAGGGTGGAGCCTTCATGAATGGGATTAGTGCCCTTATAAAAGAGACCCTTGTGCCGTGTGAGGACACAGCAAGAAGATGGCTGTCTGTGAACCGGGAAGTAGGCTCTCACCAGACATCAAATCTGCCAGGGCCTCAGTCTTGGACTTCCCAGTCTTTAGAACTGTGAGAAATAAATGTTTGTTGTATAAGCCACCCTGTCCATGGTATTGTTGCTACAGCAGCCCAAACGGACTAAGACACTGACCTATACATTTCAAAGCTTATGAGTAAAAACCCTTTCAAAAGATTTCCAGATAGTGAAACTATTTCCACAACCTGACAAATGATTCCCAAAAACAGTACTTTTTCTATCTGATTACAGTAAATTTTCCGATACAATGAATGCTTTGTTTGGCTGAACCATTTAATAGTCATTCACACTCTCTAATGAAACTACTAATTACAAAATCTCTGCATTGCAGGCAATAAAAAGGGGTTGCTAACCTCTTCACAGTGCTTTAGTTCTGCCATCAAGTAGCAATTACTCTTCAACGGCCCTCGCGCTTTTTCACTGATTCTCACCTCAAACATCCCAATCAAACCTACTGAAAAACTAAAACTCACTCAGACATACAGGTAGGCATGCAGCGCGCGCACACGCACGCGCGCGCACGCGCGCGCACACACACACACACTCACACACTCACACACACCTCCTACATACACTATCCAGGAACTAGAAGAAGAAAAATAGAGGTAATGACAAAGGTGGTAGGGGACCCTCACACTCAGGTTATTCCTTTGCAATGGCTGATTCAGGAAGAGCAGGGCTTCAGCTCTGGACACTGGAAATGTAATTTTTAGTAATACTGTCATTAAAACTAAACTCCACTACAACAAAAATATTGGATACCTAATAGAGGAGGTTGTATCAAAATATGCTACATATATTTTTATTTCTAGATAGCTATCTGTCATCCATCAGTCTCCCCAGCTGCTGTCACCAAACAAGAGAGAAGAAAGCACTATGACATAATGAGATAGATATGTCTGTTTCAGGCTTGTTACCATTACAGCAGCTTCCAAGCCACCAGAACCACCTCAGAGAGCTACACACCTTATGCCCCAAGCTCCAAGGGCATCACCACCTGTACTAGGAAAAACACAAGTTAATAACTTCAACCATTTCCACTAAGGCTCTTTAAAGAGCAGTGAGGGCCACAGCTGAAGAAATCAATGTTTACTACATGAACACTGGCAAAAAGAAAGAGGTGAAAATCTATTATTCTAGTTTTTGAAGGTTAAAGGGAAAAACAGAAAGGCTACATAAAACACTTTACTGTAGTTCATTAATTAATCCATCAAGAGTTAGACAACAGGCAATAGATTTGGAGTAACTTTTGCCAAACCCAAATTAGGTTCAAAAGAGCCAAAATATTTTTTCCCAGATTTGCAGATTACAGACTTAGAACTGGATGCCTTATCTAATGTTTCAAAGAATGTATCTCAAAGGATTATTTCAATAACTTACAAAGTACTCGAGTCAAGCCTATGGAAGTCAATTTTTCTCCTTTCCAAAGATCCATGAAAAGGAGTAAGAGCTTTGAGGACACGTAAGTCAGAACCTGTCTACTTATAAAGCAGCCAAACTATTTAAAGGCATCTGCTTGTTTAAACAAATGCAAAATGTATACGATCACTTGATTGTCCCGTAGAGCCCTTTAATGCTTTACCTTTGAGGTCAATATAAGTATGCCACTGCTCAAAACACTTCTGGAATGTTTCTTTTGAAATAATTGTGAGAATAAGTTTATGAGCCACACAAGAAAATCAGCTTATTGCCATGCACTATGCATGCACTCAAATGCAATCCACCCTCATTTATATCCACAAGAAGAACTTCAGAGTGAATGATGTAAAAATCATTTCTATTTGGTTGAGCATGCTTTTGTATTTTCCTGTTAGAATGTAGTTGTTTTGGAACGTCTATAAATTTATTTCAACTGAAATAACAAACCACATAATGATGGGGGGCCAGACTGAATCAGGAATACCTGGGAGGCTGACCACGTTTCCTGCACTCTCCACAGAACCCAGCTTGCTATCTACTCGAAGCTGGTTATCAAAAATGCTAGGGCTTCCCTGGTGGCGCAGTGGTTGAGAGTCCGCCTGCCGATGCAGGGGACACGGGTTCGTGCCCCGGTCCGGGAAGATCCCACATGCCGCGGAGCGGCTGGGCCCGTGAGCCATGGCCGCTGAGCCTGCGCGTCCGGAGCCTGTGCTTCGCAACGGGAGAGGCCACAACAGTGAGAGGCCCGCGTACAGCAAAAAAAAAAAAAATGCTAGCGTCTCTCACACTTTACAGTACAAGGAGAAGGTATGTGTATGAGTGTTTGCACTTACAGAGAGTGCAGACTAAGAGCTTTCAGAAAGAAAATAATGGCTCAAAAGAGCCAAAGGACCTTAAAAATGGACCCATCCAGTAATTCCCAATCCAGTCTTATTATAGACCACCTAGCCCACTCAAACACACTAAATTAGAAGTTATAGAGTTGAGGTCTAAGAAGCTGCATAGTTTTAAGCTGCCCAGGTGATACTGACTGCAGCCTGAATGAAGAGACACCATTTTCATTTTACAGACAGAAGCCATAAAACAAAGGAGGCAGTGACCCCAGGTAAATGGCAGAGCTAGAAGTAGGATCCAAGGCTTTGATTAAACCTAGCACAGTGATCTTTCAACTAAATGTCACTAATAGCTGTGATTAAGGACAATAACACGTTGACACCAGTTGATACACATGAAATTGTGATTTGCTATGAATCTACAACAGGACAAATCAAGCTACTGTGCCCAATCAAGAGACTGGAACGTTACTGAGGATGGGAGCTCTATTCTGATTTGCCTCCCTCTTTGAAGGCCTCAGCTTATGGTTCTTTAACAATAAACTGCTAGCCACATTTAAGTCCATTCAACAAGACTACAATTCAGTGCAGAATAAATTAACATATAAACACTTAATCAGAGCCGAGATATGTAAGAAAGTGGAAAAAGGTAGCTATTTATAAGGATGTTAGAAAAGAATATGTGACCACAAAATATTCATCCCATCTAATTGCTAAAATTTCACATTAGAAATGTATTCCTTTAGCTTAACACTTCTCCTTATCTGTAGCAAGTTCCTCTGGGAAGGCCTAGGCATTGAGCTTTGTTGGACATTTATAACTGATAGTAAAGAACCTACTCAGATTCTTTCCTCAGATGAAGAGTTATGATAGGAAGGAAAGTAGATTAATGTTTTAATAGACAAAAATGGGATTCTATCAAAGGAGGAAAAGATTCTGAAAGGGGACACAAGGGTATCTAAAGACAAATTTCACAGCTGTGCCTAGTTCCAGTTTTGATGTGGATGGTGTTGTATGGTCAAGCTGGCTTTAGCAAAGTTGAAGAATTTTGTTTTGGGGTTTTTTAACAGATTTTTTGTTTGTTTTTGTTTTGATCTGGTTTTTGTAAATAAACATGACCAGTACTGGGATCAAAAATGGATTCTTAAAAGAGCAAACATCATCTGCTCTTGAAAGATGAAGAGAAAACCCCAAAGAAATTAAAAACTGGAGACTTTCAGACATCTGCTTACCCATAAGGCACTTTTGGCCACAGAGATCATTTTGACAATTATTTAATACCAGAGACCTACATATAATTTATCCTGTTTAATCCATTCTGTTTTCTTGCAAGTTTTAAATATGATAATAGCCAACTGTCACTGTGTGCCAGGAACTGTTCTTAAATCTTTACTTGGGGGAGACAGGGAGAAGATGGCGGAAGAGTAAGACGTGGAGATCACCTTCCTCCCCACAGATATATCAGAAATGCATCTACACGTGGAACAACTCCTACAGAACACCTACTGAACGCTGGCAGAAGACCTCAGACCTCCCAAAAGGCAAGAAACTCCCCATGTACCTGGGTAGGGCAAAAGGAAAAAGAATAAACAGTGACAAAAGAATAGGGATGGGACCTGCACCAGTGGGACGGAGCCGTGAAGGAGGAAATGTTTCCACACACTTGGAGCCCATTCGCGGGCGGAGACTGCGGGTGGCGGAGGGGGTAAGCTCCGGGGCCACGGAGGAGAGCACAGCAACAGGGGTGCGGAGGGCAAAGCGGAGAGATTCCCGCACAGAGGATCGGTGCCGACCGGCACTCACCAGCCCGAGAGGTTGTCTGCTCACCCGCCGGGGCGGGCGGGGCTGGGAGCTGAGGCTCGGCCTTCGGGCGGAGCGCAGGGAGAGGACTGGGGTTGGCGGCGTGAACACAGCCTGCAGGGGGTTAGTGCACCACGGCTAGCCGGGAGGGAGTCCGGGGAAAAGTCTGGACCTGCCGAAGAGGCAAGAGACTTTTTCTTCCCTCTTTGTTTCCTGGTGCGCGAGGAGAGGGGTTTAAGAGCGCTGCTTAAAGGAGCTCCAGAGACGGGCGCGAGCCGCGGCAATCAGCGCGGACCCCAGAGACGCGCATGAGACGCTAAGGCTGCTGCTGCCGCCACCAAGAAGCCTGTGTGCGAGCACAGGTCACTCTCCACACCCCTCCTCCAGGAGCCTGTGCAGCCCGCCACTGCCAGGGTCCCGGGATCCGGAGACAACTTCCCCGGAAGAACGGCGTGCCTCAGGCTGGTGCAACGACACGCCGGCCTCTGCCGCCGCAGGCCCGCCCCGCACTCCGTGCCCCTCCCTCCCCCCGGCCTGAGTGCGCCAGAGCCCCCGAATCAGCGGCTCCTTTAACCCCGTCCTGTCTGAGCGAAAAACAGACGCCCTCCGGCGACCTACATGCAGAGGCAGGGCCAAATCCAAAGCTGAGCCCCTGGGAGCTGTGCGAACAAAGAAGAGAAAGGGAAATCTCTCCCAGCAGCCTCAGAAGCAGCGGATTCAAGCTCCACAATCAACTGGATGTACCTGCATCTGTGGAATACATGAATAGACAACGAATCATCCCAAATTGAGGAGGTGGGCTTGAGAGCAAGATTTATGATTTTTTCCCCTTTTCCTCTTTTTCTGAGCGTGCATGTGTATGCTTCTGTGTGAAATTTTGTCTGTATAGCTTTGCTCTCAACATTTGTCCTAGGGTTCTATCCGTCCGCTTTTTTGTCTTTAAAAATTTTTTTTTCTTAATAATTGTTTTCTATTTTAATAACTTTTATTTTATCTTTATTTTATCCTTTTCTTTCTTTCTTTCTTCCTTTCTTTCTTCCTTTCCTTCCTTCTTTTTCTCCCTTCGTTCCTCCCTCCCTCCCTCTCCCTCTCTCTCTCTCTCTCTCTCTTTCTTTCTTTCTCTCTCTCTCTCCCTTTTATTCTGAGCCATGTGGATGAAAGGCTCTTGGTGCTGCAGCCAGGAGTCAGTGCTGTGCCTCTGACATGGGAGAGCCAACTTCAGGACACTGGACCACAAGAGACCTCCAAGCTCCACATAATATCAAATGGCAAAAATCTCCCAGAGATCTCCATCTCAACAACAAGACCCAGCTTCACTCAAAGTCCAGCAAGCAACAGTGCTGGACACCATATGCCAAACAACTAGCAAGAGAGGAACACAACCCCACCCATTAGCACAGAGGCTGCCTAAAATTATAATAAGTCCACAGACACCCCAAAACACACCACCAGACATGGACCTAGCCACCAGAAAGACAAGATCCAGCCTCATCCACCAAAACACAGGCACTAGTCCCCTCCACCAGGAAGCCTACACAACCCACTGAACCAACCTTAGCCACTGGGGACAGACACCAAAAACAACGGGAACTACGAACTTGCAGCCTGCAAAAAGGAGACCGCAAACACAGTAAGATAAGCAAAATGAGAAGACAGAAAAACACACAGCAGATGAAGGAGCAAGATAAAAACCCACCAGACCTAACAAATGAAGAGGAAATAGGCAGTCTACCTGAAAAAGAATTCAGAATAATGATAGTAATGATGATCCAAAATCTTGGAAATAGAATAGAGAAAATGCAAGAAACATTTAACAAAGACCTACAAGAACTAAAGATGAAACAAGCAATGATGAACAACACAATAAATGAAATTAAAAATACTCTAGATGGGATCAATAGCAGAATAACTGAGGCAGAAGAACGGATAAGTGACCTGGAAGATAAAATAGTGGAAATAACTACTGCAGAGCAGAATAAAGAAAAAAGAATGAAAAGAACTGACAGTCTCAGAGACCTCTGGGAAAACATTAAACGCACCAACATTCGAATTATAGGGGTTCCAGAAGAAGAAGAGAAAAAGAAAGGGACTGAGAAAATATTTGAAGAGATTATAGTTGAAAACTTCCCTAATATGGGAAAGGAAATAGTTAATCAAGTCCAGGAAGCACAGAGAGTACAATACAGGATAAATCCAAGGAGAAACACGCCAAAACACATATTAATCAAACTGTCAAAAATTAAATACAGGGCTTCCCTGGTGGCACAGTAGTTGGGAGTCCGCCTGCCGATGCAGGGGACGCGGGTTCGTGCCACGGTCCGGGAAGATCCCGCGTGCCGCGGAGCGGCTGGGCCCGGGAGCCATGGCCGCTGGGCCTGCACGTCTGGAGCCTGTGCTCCTCAACGGGAGAGGCCACAGCAGTGAGAGGCCTGCGTACTGCCAAAAAAAAAAATAAAATAAAATAAATACAAAGAAAACATATTAAAAGCAGCAAGGGAAAAACAACAAATAACACACAAGGGAATCCCCATAAGATTAACAGCTGATCTTTCAGCAGAAACTCTACAAGCCAGAAGGGACTGGCAGGACATATTTAAAGTGATGAAGGAGAGAAACTTACAACCAAGATTCCTCTACCCATCAAGGATCTCATTCAGATTTGATGGAGAAATTAAAACCTTTACTGACAAGCAAAAGCTGAGAGAGTTCAGCACCACCAAACCAGCTTTACAACAAATGCTAAAGGAACTTCTCTAGGCAAGAAACACAAGAGAAGGAAAAGACCTACAATAACAAACCCAAAACAATTAAGAAAATGGGAATAGGAACATACATATCGATAATTACCTAAAATGTAAATGAATTAAATGCTCCCACCAAAAGACACAGACTGGCTGAATGGATACAAAAACAAGACCCATATATATGCTGTCTACAAGAGACCCACTTCAGACCTAGGGACACATACAGACTGAAAGTGAGGGGATGGAAAAAAATATTCCATGCAAATGGAAACCAAAAGAAAGCTGGAGTAGCAATTCTCATATCAGACAAAATAGACTTTGAAATAAAGACTATAACAAGAGACAAAGAAGGACAATACATAATGATCAAGGGATCGATCAAGAAGAAGATATAACAATTGTAAATATTTATGCACCCAACATAGGAGCACCTCAATACATAAGGCAAATACTAATAGCCATAAAAGGGGAAATCGACAGTAACGCATTCATAGTAGGGGACTTTAACACCCCACTTTCACCAATGGACAGATCATCCAAAATGAAAATAAATAAGGAAACACAAGCTTTAAATGATGCATTAAACAAGATGGACTTAATTGATATTTATAGGACATTCCATCCAAAAACAATAGAATACACATTTTTCTCAAGTGCTCATGGAACATTCTCCAGGATACATCATATTTTGGGTCACAAATCAAGCCTTGGTAAATATAAGAATACTGAAATTCTATCAAGTATCTTTTCTGACCACAACACTATGAGACTAGATATCAATTACAGGAAAAGATCTGTAAAAAATACAAACACATGGAGGCTAAACAATACACTACTTAATAACGAAGTGATCACTGAAGAAATCAAAGAGGAAATCAAGAAATACCTAGAAACAAATGACAATGGAAACACGACGACCCAAAACCTATGGGATGCAGCAAAAGCAGTTCTAAGAGGGAAGTTTATAGCAATACAATCCTACCTTAAGAAACAGGAAACATTTTGAATAAACAACCTAACCTTGCACCTAAAGCAATTAAAGAAAGAAAAACAAAAAAACCCCAAAGTTAGCAGAAGGAAAGAAATCATAAAAATCAGATCAGAAATAAATGAAAAAGAAATGAAGAAAACGATAGCAAAGATCAATAAAACTAAAAGCTGGTTCTTTGAGAAGATAAACAAAATTGATAAACCATTAGCCAGATTCACCAAGAAAAAAAGGGAGAAGACTCAAATCAATAGAATTAGAAATGAAAAAGGAGAAGTAACAACTGACACTGCAGAAATACAAAAGATCATGAGAGATTACTACAAGCAACTCTATGCCAATAAAATGGACAACCTGGAAGAAATGGACAAATTCTTAGAAATGCACAACCTGCCAAGACTGAATCAGGAAGAAATAGAAATTATGAACAGACCAATCACAAGCACTGAAATTGAAACTGTGATTAAAAATCTTCCAACAGGGCTTCCCTGCTGGCGCAGTGGTTGAGAGTCCGCCTGCCGATGCAGGGGACATGGGTTCGTGCCCTGGTCTGGGAAGATCCCACATGCCACGGAGCGGCTGAACCCGTGAGCCATGGCCGCTGAGCCTGTGCGTCCAGAGCCTGTGCTCCGCAACGGGAGAGGCCACAACAGTGAGAGGCCTGCGTACCACAAAAAAAAAAAAAAAAAAGTCTTCCAACAAACAAAAGCCCAGGACCAGATGGCTTCACAGGCGAATTCTATCAAACATTTAGAGAAGAGCTAACACCTATCCTTCTCAAACTCTTCCAAAATATAGCAGAGGGAGGAACACTCCTAAACTCATTCTACGAGGCCACCATCACCCTGTTACCAAAATCAGACAAGGATGTCACGAAGAAAGAAAACTACAGGCCAATATCACTGATGAACATACATGCAAAAATCCTCAACAAAATACTAGCAAACAGAATCTGACAGCACATTAAAAGGATCATATACCATGATCAAGTGGGGTTTATTCCAGGAATGCAAGGATTCTTCAATATATGCAAATCAATCAACGTGATACACCATATTAACAAATTGAAGGAGAAAAACCATATGATCATTTCAATAGATGCAGAGAAAGCTTTCGACAAAATTCAACACCCATTTATGATAAAACCCTGCAGAAAGTAGGCACAGAGCGAATTTTCCTCCACATAATAAAGGCTATATATGACAAACCCACAGCCAACATCGTCCTCAATGGTGAAAAACTGAAAGCATTTCCACTAAGATCAGGAACAAGACAAGGTTGCCCACTCTCACCACTCTTATTCAACATAATTTTGGAAGTTTTAGCCACAGCAATCAGAGAAGAAAATGAAATAAAAGGAATCCAAATCGGAAAAGAAGAAGTAAAGCTGTCACCGTTTGCAGATGACATGATATACTATACATAGAGAATCCTAAAGATGCTACCAGAAAACTGCTAGAGCTAATCAATGAATTTGGTAAAGTAGCAGGATACAAAATTAATGCACAGAAATCTCTGGCATTCCTATACACTAAGGATGAAAAATCTGAAAGTGAAATCAAGAAAACACTCCCATTTACCATTGCAACAAAAAGAATAAAATATCTAGGAATAAACCTACCTAAGGAGACAAAAGACCTGTATGCAGAAAATTATAAGACACTGATGAAAGAATTTAAAGATGACAGAAATAGATGGAGAGATATACCATGTTCTTGGATTGGAAGAATCAACATTGTGAAAATGACTCTACTACCCAAAGCAATCTACAGCTTCAATGCAATCCCTATCAAACTACCACTGGCATTTTTCACAGAACTAGAACAAAAAATTTCACAATTTGTATGGAAACACAAAAGACCCCAAATAGCCGAAGCAATCTTGAGAACGAAAAATGGAGCTGGAGGAATCAGGCTCCCTGACTTCAGACTATACTACAAAGCTACAGTAATCAAGACAGTATGGTACTGGCACAAAAACAGAAAGATAGATCAATGGCATAGGATAGAAAGCCCAGAGATAAACCCACGCACATATGGTCACCTTATCTTTGATAAAGGAGGCAGGAATGTACAGTGGAGAAAGGACGGCCTCTTCAATAAGTGGTGCTGGGAAAACTGGACAGCTACATGTAAAAGTATGAGATTAGAACACTCCCTAACACCATACACAAAAATAAGCTCAAAATGGATTAAAGACCTAAATGTAAGGCCAGAAACTATCAAACTCTTAGAGGAAAACATAGGCAGAACACTCTATGACATAAATCACAGCAAGATCCTTTTTGACCCACCTCCTAGAGAAATGGAAATTAAAACAAAAATAAACAAATGGGACCTAATGAAACTTCAAAGCTTTTGCACAGCAAAGGAAACCATAAACAAGACCAAAAGACAACCCTCAGAATGGGAGAAAATATTTGCAAATGAAGCAACTGACAAAGGATTAATCTCCAAAATTTATAAGCAGCTCATGCAGCTCAATAACAAAAAACAAACAACCCAATCCAAAAATGGGCAGAAGACCTAAATAGACATTTCTCCAAAGAAGATATACAGACTGCCAACAAACACATGAAAGAATGCTCAACATCACTAATCATTAGAGAAATGCAAATCAAAACTACAATGAGATATCATCTCAGACCAGTCAGAATGGCCATCATCAAAAAATCTAGAAACAATAAATGCTGGAGAGTGTGTGGAGAAAAGGGAATCCTCTTGCACTGTTGATGGGAATGTAAATTGATACAGCCACTGTGGAGAACAGTATGGTGGTTCCTTAAAAAACTAAAAATAGAATACCATATGACCCAGCAATCCCACTACTGGGCATATACCCTGAGAAAACCATAATTCAAAAAGAGTCATGTACCAAAATGTTCATTGCAGCTCTATTTACAGTAGCCTGGAGATGGAAACAACCTAAGTGTCCATCATCGGATGAATGGATAAAGAAGATGTGGCACATATATACAATGAAATATTACTGAGCCATAAAAAGGAACAAAATTGAGCTATTTGTAATGAGGTGGATAGACCTAGAGTCTGTCATACAAAGTGAAGTAAGTCAGAAAGAGAGAGACAAATACCGTATGCTAACACATATATATGGAATTTAAGAAAAAAAAATGTCATGAAGAACCTAGGGGTAAAACAGGAATAAAGACACAGACCTACTAGAGAATGGATTTGAGGATATGGGGAGGGGGAAGGGTAAGGTGTGACAAAGCTAGAGAGAGGCATGGACATATATACACTACCAAACGTAAGGTACATAGCTAGTAGGAAGCAGCCGCATAGCACAGGGAGATCAGCTTGGTGCTTTGTGACCGCCTGGAGGGGAGGGATAGGGTGGGTGGGAGGGAGGGAGACACAAGAGGGGAGAGATATGGGAACATATGTATATATATAACTGATTCATTTTGTGTAAAGCAGAAACTAACACACCATTGTAAAGCAATTATACTCCAATAAAGATGTTAAAAAAAAAAAAGAAGATGTGGCACATATATACAATGGAATATTACTCAGCCATAAAAAGAAATGAAATTGAGCTATTTGGAATGAGGTGGATGGACCTAGAGTCTGTCATACAGAGTGAAGTTAAGTCAGAAAGAGAAAGACAAATACCGTATGCTAACACATATATATGGAATTTAAGGGAAAAAATGTCATGAAGAACCTAGGGGTAAGACAGGAATAAAGACACAGACCCACTAGAGAATGGACTTGAGGATATGGGGAGGAGGAAGGGTAAGCTGTGACAAAGCGACAGAGTGGCATGGATATATATACACTACCAAATGTAAAATAGATAGCTAGTGGGAAGCAGCCGCATAGCACAGGGAGATCAGCTCGGTGCTTTGTGACCACCTAGAGGGGTGGGATAGGGAGGGCGGGAGGGAGGGAGACGCAAGAGGGATGAGATATGGGAACATATGTATATGTATAACTGATTCACTTTGTTATAAAGCAGAAACTAACACACCATTGTAAAGCAATTATAATCCAATAAAGATGTAAAAATAAAAAATAAAAAGTAAGGTAGAGAAAGTAGTTCCACAAAATAATAATAACAACCATAATGCAGTAATGGTTATTATTTATCTAAGCTTATCATGTGCCAGGCTCCATATTAAGCACTTTACATGCATAATTTAATTTGATCCTTGCAACAACTCAATAAAATAGAGACTATTCCAGTTAAAAAAAAAAAAAGAAGCCAGAGCAAGAACCTGGCTAAGATGCTAATCATGTTGTATAGAATGTAGTTCTGAGTCTCTTCCCTTCTTGATACCACATCTGAGGCTGTCGATGCCCGTGGAGAGATAGGGCTTGATTGCCTAGAGCCACCATCAGCGCTTGCACTTCCTTTCACCCATCTGGTCCCTCTTATGGATGCAATGATGAAAGAGAGGTAGGAGTACGAAACAGGAAAATATACAGGCACACCCCCAATTCAACCCAGCACTATGAGGCAGCATCCTGGTGTGTAGTGGTTGAAAGAATATGGAAAAAAGCAATAGTCCTTGTATGGTTTCACTATTTACTAGTCAGGCAGCAGATGATAAACTTTTTTTGAGTCTCATGTGCCTCATATGTAAAATGATGGGAATAATTATATCTGCTCTATAGGCCCCACATATTGGTGAGGTGCCTCAGGGTTTATCTGGTGAAAACAAGTCCTGATGAAAGGATATACTTGAGAGAATAAGCAACCTCTGAAAGAGAGAGAAAAAGTAGGTGATAGAAGATTAGGGAGGAGAGCAACCTTTGAATAAACCTATTACTGTGACAGTTGTGAAAGAAAGTGGCAATAACCTAATCAGGAAATATGATAAGCTTAAAAATTTCTAAGAGCTTGAAAAAATAAAATTGGTCACGGCATACACCCTGAAAGATATTTTGTGGAAATTCAGAACCTACTTGCTTCTAGATGGAACCAAATGTACTCCCAGCCACAAGCCAGGAGGGTAAAGATAAAATCAAAAGTTACATGCAATTTTAGGTGGCAAAGAATGACATTTCTCGCATGGTTTCCAAACTGGGACCTAATTTCCTCCCTATTTCTGAGTAGGAGGCAAAGGTGAAATTATACACCACCTCTCCCCTAACTTGCACCTGTTACTCTTTGTCTCTAGAACTTATACAGTTTTTCTTAGATTTTTGAGTCTTTACAATCTGCAAAGAAGAAATCAAAGAGGCTAATGACATCCACACCTTTTCAAAAAACATGCAGATAAGTGATTGCCTATAAATTCGACTCATAATTTTTTCACGACATCCAGACTCTTTTCTCCCCCAAGAAAGGGAGATTTTGTGACTTTAGTTCCTACACTAATCGTAGAAAATATTTGCTGCTGAGAGGTTACCAGAAATTCTTGGGCTTTGTTTTCCAGAGAAACTTACAGCGTAATACACAAAAAAGACTAATTCCACACCACCATAGGTCTTCACTCATTTAACCAGTGGCTCTGAAATGCAGACACAGTGCGGCATTTTTAGGATGACAAGGCAAGAGTGTGTCTATTCAGCCTGAAAATAAAGCAGCTTTATCTCAAAAATGAATGTCATCAGAGTCAAAGCATCCTAAGATCCTAATTAGAGTGATGGTTTAAATGAAAATACTGCAGAAGTTGTTGGTTAAAAGATCACTGCAGGGCTTCCCTGGTGGCGCAGTGGTTGAGAGTCCGCCTGCCAATGCAGGGGACACGGGTTCGTGCCCCGGTCCGGGAAGATCCCACATGCCGCAGAGCGGCTGGGCCCGTGAGCCATGGCCGCTGAGCCTGCGCGTCCGGAGCCTGTGCTCCGCAACGGGAGAGGCCACAACAGTGAGAGGCCCGCGTACCGGGGAAAAAAAGAAAAACTATAATGGAAAGGAATTTTAAAAAGCATGTAGATATACACATACATACATATATATATACACACACACACACACACACACACACTCACACATATGGATAACTGAATCACTTTGCTATGCACCTGAAACTAACACAACATTATAAATTAAACTATACTTCAGTTAAAAAGTACTAAATAAATAAATAAATGATAATCTCAGATTTTTACTTACTCACTTAAAACATGTGTTTCTTCCTGGGCTACATGGGCTACATCCCTTTCCTTTCACTCTTTTCTCTGTCTTCCTTTCTGCCTCAACCCTCTCCAGCAATTGCTCCAGCAATTCTTCCTTCTTTTTTCCCTGTACCATCAGTTTTGTCCCTGTCTACTGTGTCATTCCCATCAGCCTACAGTTACAGTAATATTTCTCTGATTAAAAAAAAAAGTTCTTAAGTCTCTCTTAATCTAAATTTCTCACTCCAGCTACCACTTCTCTCCTCACTTTTACATGGAAAACCCTTTTAAAAGTTGTCTAAACTCAGTGCCTCCAATTCCTCCCCTCCTCCCATTCACTCTTGAATCTACCACTGGAATCAAAAACTTCCATGTTGTAAAATCCAAAGTTCAAGTCTCAGCCTCATCTTACTCGACCCACAGGCAGCCTTGCACACCGTTGATCACTTCCTCTTCCTCCTTAAACTACTTCCTTTACTTGGCTTCCAGGACACACTGCTAATTTTTCCCTCACTACACTAGCTGTTCTTTCTCGGTCTCTTTTGCTGATTCTTCCTCAACTCCCTGAGGTCTATAAAGCCCGTGTGCCCCAGGATTCAATCCTTAGACCTCCTCTCTTCTCTATTTACATGCACTCTCTAGGTGATCTCATTCCGTCTCATGACTTTAAAAATACGATAAGCTGATGACTCTTAAATTTACATCCCAAGTGAGACTTCTCCCCTGAACCCAGGCCAACATATCCAACTAGATATAGACATTTCCACCTGAGCATTTAAAAGGTATCTCAAATGTTATCATGTCCAAAAGTGTGGATTCCCAAATCGAGATCTTCCTGCAGTCCTGGCCATCATATTTAATGGCAACTCCATGCTACCAGGTCCTCAGGCTAAAAACCTTGATGTCATCTTTGACTTTGCTTTTTCTCACCCACCTGTGTCTGATCCATCAGCCAAAATCCTGATAGTTTTTCATTCAAAATATATCCAGAACCCAATCTCTTCTCCCCCACTCTAGTTCCATCCATTACCTATGTGGGCTAGTCTCCCTGCTTCCATATGTGTCCCACTGCATCTAATTATTAACACAGCAACCTAAGTGATCCTTTTAAACCATGTCTAGTCTAATCATGTCACTCCTCTTCTCAGAACCCTATGATGGCTTCCCATCTCACTCCTTCCTATGGCCTTCAAACCCTGTGGGAGGTGGCTCTCTACTCTGCTGACATCATATCCTACTACAATCCCCCCTTCATTTCTTCCTCCCACCCAGCCATTCTTCCATCTTTGTTATTTCTCCAACATGCTAGCTGTTCTCCCACATCAAGGCCAATGTCCTTGTTACTCCCTCTGTCTGAAATCCTCTTGCCCCAGATCTCCCCATAGCTAGTTTCTGCATGCCCATCAGGTCTTTACTCAAAGTCACCTTCTCGGTGAGGTCCTCCCTGGCCACTCCATCTATAATTCCAACCCTGCCTCCTCACATGTCCTTTCCCTTTCCATGCTTTGTTTTTTCTCCCTAGCACTAAACACTGTCAAATATATTACATATTTTACTTATTAATCTTTTTATTGTCTCACTGGAATATAATCTCCATGTGGGCAGGGGGTTTTGCCTATTTGGTGCACTACTATACCCTAAGCTCCTAGTACAAATCCTGACATAAAAGTATTCACCAAATATGTGTTGAATAAATGAATATATAATTTATTCCTGCATCATGAAGGAGAACCACTGAGTAGAAATTATCACACACAAACCGGAAAAAGTCACCATCCTCTCTGACGCCATATTCCTAGGAACTCTCCTGTATATAAGTACACTCAGCTCAGATATAACCTTGACTCCATGTGTCCACAGCCTTCAAGTCAAGAACCTTAGCCAAGGAGCTCTGTGCCATCTTCTGGAAGTTTCCACCACCCTCAAACCCCAGCCATATCACTTTGTGTTAGGGTCACTACTTTTCCCAACTCCTCACTGATGCTGTATACAAGCCCACCCAAGTCTCTTAAAAATCAGTGTTAAAATTATAAGAAGACTTTTTTTAATTAATAGGACAACAAAGTTGCAGAACAACTACAATCAAGGCATGTTTGAGGCCAAGAAAATTAATTCTGTACTTCTCCATCTGGGAAGTCTTCTATTAAAACAAACTGAATTTGTTTGGAACAGAAGATCTCCTCTGGACTTCCCTGGTGGCGCAGTGGTTAAGTATCTGCCTGCCAAGGCAGGGGACATGAGTTCGAGCCCTGGTCTGGGAAGATCCCACATGCCTCGGAGCAACTAAGCCCCTGTGCCACAACTACTGAGCCTGTGCTCTAGAGCCCGCAAGCCACAACTATGAAGCCCACACACCAGAGTCCGTGCTCTGCAACCAGAGAAGCCACTGAAATGAGAAGCCCGCGCATCGCAACAAAGAGTAGCCCCCGCTTGCCGCAACTAGAGAAAGCCCGCGCACAGCAACGAAGACCCAACGCCACCAAAACTTAATTAATTTATTATTCTTTTCTTTTTATTTTTTTTAAAGAAAATCTCCTGGAGTATATGTTTAGCATGTTAAAGTCTTTATCATAGGACTCATCACCTTGAGAGAGTCCACTTCTCTCTTCTAAATAATAAGGCTCTCAGTACAGGGATATCACTGTTGTTCCTAGATGCACTTCACTACCTGGAGACGATCTATCTTCTGTGAAGAAGCCATTATAGTCTCTGATGCATCTCCCCTTTTAGCAACTTATTGATCTACAAGCACCCAGCCAGCCACCACACCACTACGGATATGTGTAATAAAAGCTGATACAGGCGTGCTGCTGGCACAGGAGCACAAAAGTCCTTTTCTGAAATGTTAACAATTCTGCTGACCCAAAAAGATGAAATGCCACCTTCCAGTTTGAAATAAACCGCTGGGTTCCTACAGGTTTTAAAACAAGCATATATGACAAAGAGACAGTTTTCTAGGGTAAGGGCTACCCTCCATTTTATAAGACCCACATTACTGCATAGATCACTAACAATTTTTATAATTATTTTTTACAATTAACCCAGCTCTTCAAAACACAAGTTTAGTGTTTAGTTGGAAGGCCTACCCAATGGTTACTACTGAATGTACAATCTAAATTTTGGACTATAGCACTTTATGCAACTTAGGCAGAAGGCGCTGGAAATCATTTTTCTAGGTTAAACCCAGCATAGACTTAACTAATATAAATCCAGGAGATACAGTGGTCATAGAAGATGTTTCCTTGATATGAATCATTTATTCAACCTAGTTTAGAGAACCAAGCAATGTAGCTGAGTGTACATTTATCTGCTGAAAACAAAAGAATTACTCTACTAATCCGAATGACAGCCCATGGCTCTGCCCTTAGTAAATCACATGGCTAAAGAAGAGGTCCTTAAAACCTTCCCCATGAGATTATCAGCCTGAACAACAGTCACTGTCATTCCGGAAGAGAATCCACTTCCCAGTGACACCCTGAGAGTGAACTGAACTGGGACTCGGTGGTCTTCATAAGCCAAGGTGTACTGGTCGGTCATGATGTCTTTCTGGCCCCAGACCCTCTGTAGGGGATGGATGTTTCCTGTGAGCAATGTTGCTCACCAGCCACAATGGGGCCAGATGCATCAGAGACCTGGAAATAGATACTGGCCGTGTCTTCCCGGCATCGCTGACCCACCCCAGCTGGAAGTTATGAAAAGCGAACTGAGGTATGAACCAGAAGGGAGGCAGTCACAAAAGCACATCCTCTGTCTTGTGGCCATTATCTGACCAAAATCTCTACTAGAAGAGATTTGAGAAAGCTGCCCTAGATAAACAGTTGAGAGGGGGGCTTCACTGAGACAGCCTGAAGACATGCCTGGTGATAAACACTGCGAAACTTGAGGGAATGGTCACATATGCCTGACCCAGAGGTAAATTTGGCAATTCTAATATCCATGATGGGGACAAGAAATGGAGCTAGGCTTCTCTTTATCCAATACACTACGGGTGGGAGGACCTGCCTAAGGAAAGCATGCTGAGAAGAGAAAGCAGGTACGATCATAATGAAGAGGTCTAGTCCAGGAAAAATGGAACAGTCCCCACTTGAAATTCTCCTCTTGTGAATCAGAGATATGAACACTTGAAGCAAATACAAACCTTAACAAAGAAAATAAATTGAAGTTGATCGTGTGCATTACAGAACAACTCACAGCAGGTTTCCTTTTAACAGTGAGTTTCCCTAGTCCAATGAAATTATGGCTCTTCGTTAAATGAGGTTTCCAGGTCGACTGCATTAACTGAAATAAACCTTCATTCATTCAACAGCTATGTATTAAATACCTATTGTGGCCCATGCATTATGCAAAACACTGCAGATAAAAAATGAATAATAAACAGGTCAAAAATAGTCTTTGAAAGGAGGGAAACATATGGGGAAGCAAAATGTCACTGGTGCTAGGAGGGGAAAGATGTCTAGTGTGTGACAGAGGGCTAAGGGGGAAGAAGGCAATTCTCCCTGGGAGATGGAGGTGACAGAACCCCAGCCGAGACTAGCAGGAGGGGCTGAAGGCTGACGCCTAAAGCATGAGAAGGTGTTGGCCAGGCTGGCTTGGGGGTGGCCGTGAGCAGGGACAGGGACCTTCAGGAGAAGGAGGAAGCTTCATAAACAAAGGCACCAAACAGCTTAGCCTGCTTGGGGACCCAGGAGTCCTTCATCTCTCTATCTCTCTATCTCTCTATGGAGAGAAGTAGACAAAAGGATGAGATGGGCAGGCTGGGGGGTGGGGAGGGGAGAATGTTGCCAGACCTGTGAAGCCTTATGTGCCAAGGTGAATGAAGATTATGGACCTTATTGTGACAGACAGGCTGCGAGGAGCCACTGAAGGGTTTTGAGCAAAGAGATAACATGATTAGATTTACATTTTTTAAAAAATCACTCTATATAGAAAAGCATTTACGGGAGATGAGATTAGAGTACAGGGAAACCAAATAGAGAATGCTACAAGAATACAGGTGAGGAGGACCTCACCTCAGCAGCGATACCCGAATAGCATGGGGAGATGAATGTATCAGCAGGAAAAGTGGCTTGTTCACTGCTTGGATGAGGAGGGCAAGAATGAAGAGATCCCTAAGGATGACTCTCAAGTTTCCGGTTTGGGCAAGGAGAGAGGAAGTGATATCATTCCCCCAGATGAAGGAAAATGAAAGAGGAATGACTCTGGGGGAAAAAGAGAAAATAGGTTCTTCTGGACACATGGAACCTCCACGTGGAGATATCCAACAGGCGAGATGTTTGGGTGGAAGGTCTGAGTGAGAGATTCCCAGTGCAACAGGTTGTGAACATCAAGGGCTGAAATTGGCCCGGGGCATGAGTGAGATGGCTCAAGGAGAGGGCAAAGGGTGAGAAGAAAAAGTGGTACCCTGGAGAACACTCACACGGGCTGAGAAAGAAGAGCCAATGACTGAGAGGGGGTAAGAACCAAGACAGAAGCAGACCAAGAGAGAACGGTGTCCTCAAAGCCAGGGGAGGTGAAGTTTTCACAGGGAAGGAGTAGTCCCAGCTTGGGGGTCGGGGAGGAAACCCATTGGCAGAGGCCTCAAAGTGCACTGAAGGTGAAGGTGAAGAAGACAAGAGACCCAGGCAAGGAGGAGAGGCCACACCTGAAAAGAAAAAGGGCCAAGCAAGATGATCTTCTGTTTCGCTTGTGTTAACCCATGCCAGGAGGAGGGAGAGAGAGGGAGAGGCTGGAAACACAGAGGCCAGCCCTTCCCAAAGTCGTTCATTTAAGGGTGGGCAGGAAGAGCATCCCAGCGGAGCATAATGAATAAAGCAGCTCATCTACCTGGGACCTGGCGATGCAGGCCTGCCCAGAGCTACACGTGGGCATCTCTTTAGCCCTGTGGTTACTAAAACGTGATCGTTATTCAGCTTCAACACCCCTGAAACCCCCTAGGACTTTCGTGATCCCTAGTAACCTCAGGCCTAGCTTTGGTGTTTTAAAAGCATTATCAGGTGAAAATGGAACCCTTGCTGTAATTCCGACGGGACTTTCCTGTTCCAGCTGGAACTTGTATGGCATGGGAACATACCATTACCATAACAGACGGGCTCCTGGCTGAAGTCATCCCCACAATTTTAAGACTACAATTCTGATTCCTTCTTAGCAGTCCTTAGCTTTTCCTTTCCTAGTTTATGCTGAGTTCCTCCCTTAGGGCTCACACGCCTTTCCAGGTGTTCGTGCTCAGTCTCTGGTTTGTCCCGCTCTCTCTGCCTCCATGCCTTAGCTATTAACGTTCAATGTCTGATCAAGTTCATTGGAGGGGTCGCTTTGGTTTAACTTTCTGGCCCTTAGAACTCTTGGTTTTTCTCCACAAGCTGCAGGAAATCTACAAAGCAGGGAGTGACATGTACACTAGTCTCTATCTCACAAATAAGTCATTTTAAAGCCCTGATTTCCTCTTCTTACATTACATCAGAAGGGAGTAAAACATGATTTTATCCTTTCTAAACCCTTCCCCGGGAGCTACTTTCGGTGAAAATTGTTGGTTAAAGGTTACCTGATTCTCCTCTTTGCTACTGCTACTTACAAAAGTCAGTCACAGATTGCCTCAAAGCAAAGTTTTCCAAGAATTTTCTTTAAAGGACCTTCCTCCTGAACACTGAATAGTACAGTCTGAATAAAACGTTAACTTTTTTTTTGTCAGAACGGCAACAACTTTCCAAATAGCTTCAGTGTGCATGAATGTGTGTGCCCCAGTTCCTTCAGATCTTTTCTGCTTTTCAAGAAATAAAATATCACAGATGAAAGCACCGCCCCAATTCCATTTCTTTTCTTGCCCTGAGAAAGATAAACACCATCCTTCATTTTGTGTTTATCAGTCACATGCATATTTTTATAAACACAAGGCAAATAAACAATATCTAATGTTATCTGATCTGTTTTTGAGCTTCATATAAAGAGCACCATACTCTTCATTTCAATCTGCACCCTGCTCTTTTCACTCAAATTTTATGTTTATCCATTTGGAAATATGTACATCTAGTATATTTATTTTAAATACACAGTGGTAGTTTCCACTGTATGAACATACCATGCCTATTACCCATTCTCCTATTAATGAATACAAGTTTTTCCTTTTTGTTTACTTATTTATTTTATTATTATAAGACAGTGATGCCATGGAGTGTCTTGGATGTGTTCCATGGACTCATGAGTATACAGCCAGGGGTAGAAGCGCCAGGCGACAAGGCATGTGTGTCTTCAGACTCACAGGATAGTATCCGATGCTGTATTAGTTAGCATACAGCAGCGTATGAGCCCAGAGCTTCTTCAAGGCAAAAATCACCCTATCCCATCCAGGTGTGCAAAATACTCCAGAGCCTTGGGGAATAAGAGTTGTGTCTGCCTAAATAGAATTGCTCTTATAAAGATGAAAAGAAATTGAGGGCAAAACTGCATGAGAGATTGCTCTAGAGCAAATAAAGTGTCCAACAGAGTGAGCTTCAGGATATAGAACAGCAGGGCATTTTCAAACGTAGGAAATGATATAAATTTATGAAGATGACCTAATATAAAGTAAATTGCCTTTTCTTGGCAAACTACTTGGACACCAAAAAAAAAAAAATCAATTGAAATAATTCAGATACTGCACTCTCCCATAAAAGCAGCAAATCTGTCAAACTTCTCTGAATGCCCACAGCAGCCTCCACTTAAAATAAACATCACCTGTAGAAGCTTCCTAGTGACTCCTGGAATGGGCCTCTAACTATCATCTCTGTGTGTACGAATTTACAAAAAAAATAAACTTTTTTCATCCTTAAATCCCCTGTTCATTGCCTGACCTATATTTATACTTGCTGGTATTTTTAAATATTGCTGAACAGAATATCTCTGATGTGATTTCTTAAAATCTGGTAGCAACAGCTGCCTCTTCGGAGAGGCACTGGGAGTCTGGGGGACAAAGGTGGGCGGAAAGCAGACGGGACAAGTTATTACTTTGTCATTATTAATTAATCATTTTTAAATGAGGCTAAGACTTCACCTTATCAACCCACAGTCAACCTCTCTAAGTACATGTTAGGACTAGATGTCCCCTTTTCTGCAAAGCTTCCTCTAACTCCTCCAAAACTCAAGAATCACTCAAGCCCCCAACACATAAATCTCTCAAAGAACCAAACTTGGATCTCCAAAATAAACAAACAGCTCATGCAGCTCTATGTCAAAAACACAAACAAGCCAATCAAAAAATGGGCAGAAGATCTAAATATACAGTTCTCCAAAGAAGACATACAGATGGCCAAAAAGCACATGAAAAGATGCTCAACACCACTAATTATCAGAGAAATTCAAATCAAAACTACAGTGAGGTATCACCTCACGCTGGTCAGAATGGCCATCATCAAAAAGTCTACAGACAATAAATGCTGGAGAGGGTGTGGAGAAAAGGGAACCCTCCTACATTCCAACAGGTGGTAATGTAAATTGGTACAGCCACTATGGAGAACAGTATGGAGGTCCCTTAAAAAACTAAAAATAGAACTACCATATGACCCAGCAATCCCACTACTGGGCATATACCCTGAGAAAACCATAGTTCAAAAAGAGTCATGTGCCACAATGTTCATTGCAGCACTATTTACGATTGCCAAGACATGGAAGCAACCTAAATGTCCATCAACAGAGGAAAGGATAAAGACGATGTGGTATATATATACATTGGACTATTACTCAGCCATAAAAAGGAATGAAACTGGGTCATTTGTAGAGACGTGGATGGACTTAGAGATTATCATACTAAATGAAGTAAGTCAGACACAGAAAGACAAATATCACAGGGCATCACTCATATGTGTAATCTAATTTTTAAAAAAAAAGATACAGATGAACTTATTTACAAAACAGAAGCAGACTTATCAATATCGAAAACAAACTTCTGGTTACCAAAGGGGAGACGCAGTGGGGGAGGGATAAATCAGGAGCTTGAGATGAACTCATGCACACTACTATTGCATAGGATAGATGACCAATGGGGATGTATTGTATAGCACAGGGAACTCTACTCAATATTCTGTGATAACCTATAAGAGAAAAGAATCTAAACAAGAATGAGAATATGTTTATGTATAACTGAATCACTTTGCTGTACACCTGAAACTAACACAACGTTTTAAATCAACTGTACTCCAATCAAATTAAAATATTAAAAAAAAAAACTTGGGGTTTGTATTTGTTTCTCTTCTTGTATACTACCTTTTTTTGTCTCTCTGAGGACAGGAGCTCTGTATTTCACTCAGGATCCTCTGCCCCAAGCAATGTGCCTGAAATTGTTGGTACTCAATAGACATCTTTAGAATAAACACAGTGAAGCGTTCTTTACCATACAATGGTTTTAAAATGACCCGAGGAATGTATTCATTACTTTTACTTGTTTTACATACTGGTGCTCTTGAAAAGTTTTGTTTAGGAAAAAGATACAATCCTTGAAGGTGTTTCAGGGTAAGCCCTATGAGAACAGGGATTATGTCTGTTTTATTAACTTCTGTGTCCCAAACATATCTGAGCTAGTGCCTGGCACACAGTAGGTGCTAAAAAAATGTGTTGACTAAATGAAGATCCTCAGTTTTGAAGCATTCTACATACCAGGAATCCAGTTCCTCTCTGTATTAAGTTTTTTAATTCTTTTAATTCACTTATTTATTTATTTTAATTGTGTTAAAACATACATAATATAAACTTTATCATTTTAAGCATTTTTAAGAGTATGGCTCCGTGGCATTAAGTATATCCACACTGTTGTGCTACCAACACCACCTTCCTCCATTAACTTTTCAGATTTTTAACCCCAATCTGCAACATGGCATTTCACATCATTAGAAAGAGAAATAGTTCATTCTTATTACAAGGTCCTACATTAGTATGAAATTAGCTGCTTTGTTTTCCACCTCTTCCTTTTACAAACTAGCAGCCCGCCATGATCCCTTCAGAAGCATCTGTCTCTGTCTCTCGATTTGCTCTCTTTCTCTCCCTTTCCTCTCCCTGATTTCCCATCCCTCTCTTTCACCTTCTCTCAGCCATTCACCCTTTATTTACTCTCTATCACATAAACTTAACTTTCTCATCAAACGTGAAAGGGTTTGATGTGTTTACAATCCAAACCCACTCTTTTTTTTTTGGTGGTACGCGGGCCTCTCACTGCTGTGGCCTCTCCCTTTGTGGAGCACAGGCTCCGGACGCGCAGGCTCAGCAGCCATGGCTCACAGGCCCAGCCGCTCTGCAGCACGTGGGATCTTCCTGGACCGGGGCACGAACCCATGTCCCCTGCATCGGCAGGCGGACTCTCAACCACTGCGCCACCAGGGAAGCCCCCAAACCCACTCTTTTACACATGAGGAAACAAAGTCCTTTAAAAGAATGTATGCATTCTCTCAAAAACAGCAGACATCCAATCAAGATGTTAGAATAAACGTTCTGTCCACTCATCTATCAAGTCACGCACTCCCTTCTCTCTCTGTGTATTTTTTGGGGTAAGTAGTTATAAAAGTATGTGCATCTGAATGAACATTTGTGACTCTACTGTCTAATGTCTAGATGCATACCTGCGTGTGTGCGTGTGTGTGTGTGAAGGGTCAAACTAACCCAGAGTGTGTTTAGGATTCTGCCTGAAGGCCTAAGATCACCTACAAATAGCAAAGAAGGAGAAAATATATATATTTTTTTTAGGAGAAAATATTTTTAACTGACAATCCAAAGTGGAATGTACAGAATCGATCCTCTAATTGACCCTTACCTACCCTACAGTAAAGGAATAAATAAACTCACCTTCTGCAACAGAAACAAGACCCTTGACTTTGTTGGTTCAATAAGATGAGCTCACCCTTGAGTTCCCTGACCAGCTGATTCCTGATCCAGTTGATACAGACGTGACCTCCTGCAGAAGAGCCTGATCCACCCAACACGTGACAATGAACTTGGGAAACAGTGAGCTGGAGCGTAAGCTCCCTCAGGACAAGAACCACACGATGACTCTTTGTTCTCCTCCAACACACATATAACACATACACACGGGGATGCACACCTTATACAGAGACCGTGGGTTTTGTGTGTGTCTGCCTGTGAGCAGGTAAAGTCTCTGGATATTATGAAACCAAAACTAATAGAACTATTTAATTTTTGGCTTACTTGTCCACCTTCCCCTTTCTGCTTCCCAAGGGCAAAGACACTTCATAGCATTCACTACTGCACATTATATTATATATTGATTAGTTCATTCGATATTATTTTTATTCCATCTGTATTTATTTATTGTTTGTCTCTCCCCCCATGGAATGTAAGCTTCTCCACAATACCCAGCCTCCAGGCCATCAATAAATATTTGTGGAATGAATGTGTACGTCCTTCATGTCTATAACCTCAGCACCTACCACAGTGAACAAAACAAACACTCAAAAAAAAAAAAATACTCAAAATCACAGAACAAAAGGTGGACAAGCTTCTGTCCGGGGGTCTCAAGGCAAAGTGAGATGCTTTGCTTTGAAATGACCTTCCTCTCAGTGCTAAGCTGGAGTCCTCCAGCAGGTCTCACCTTTGTGGATTCTAAAATTACTTCCTATTTTGTTATATCTTTGAAATAGCAAGTTTATTTCTTATTGAAGTTGATTTACAAAGTTATAGTTGATTTACAAAGTTGTGTTAGTTTCAGGTGTACAGCAAAGGGACCCTATTTCTTTTTTAGTTTGGGGAATCAGTATACCAGCTTCATCTCCCCCCACCCCTGCCCTGACAGACTCTATGGTGACAGTAGAGTGGGGTGCGTGAGTCTCCAAACCAGGAGCCAGAATTCAAATCCTGACAACTTCATTTCCTTATCATGAGCTGTGGCAAGTTAATGAAGCTTTGTGTGTCTCAGTTTCCTCAACTGTAGAATAGAGATAAATAATAATACTACCCACTTCAGAGCAGTATTATGAAGAATAAGTTAGGTAATATATGTAAAGCTTTTAGCAGAGTACCTGGCACCAAGTCTGATTACTATTAATCTTCCCACCCAGTCAACTTTGCAAGTTACTTTAATGGAGTCAGGAGAGGGAAAGGAGAGAAGAGAATTCTGTGAGTCAAACATGGAAAATTAGCGGCTTCGCTGGTGGCACGGTGGTTAAGAATCCGCCTGCCAATGCAGCGGACACGGGTTCCAGCCCTGGTCCGGGAAGATCCAACATGCCACGGAGCAACTAGGCCCGTGCGCCACAACTACTGAAGCCCGCACGCCTGGAGCCCGTGAGCCACAGCTACTGAGCCCGCGCGCCACGACGGGTGAGGCCACCGTATTGAGAGGCCTGCGCACCGCAGCGAGGAGTGGCCCCCGCTCGCCACAACTAGAGAAAAGCCCGCGCACATCAATGAAGACCCAACGCGGCCAAAAATAAATTAATTAATTAATTAGTTAATTAATTAAATTTATTTAAAAAGAAAAACATGGAAAATTAATAAAACATAGATTTAGCACAACTGACCATGAACTAAAACCTTCTGTGAAACATTCAAGTAGCAAAGTTTCTTCAGGTGTAGAATAATACTCTTAAATTTAAGCCCAAGTTACCATGTTCAATTATCCCTCATCTGAAATAAAGTATGCGCTTGCTCTTAGAGGCTATAGGCTCCATGTCGCCCTGTCCCATAGAACTTTCTGTGGTGATGGAAACATTCTCTAATCTGCACTGTCTGAAATGATGGCTACTAGATACATACAGCTACTGAGCATCTGTAATGTGACCAATGTGACTAAAGAAGTGATTTTTTTTTTTTTTTTTTTTTTTTTTTTTTGCGGTACGCGGGCCTCTCACTGTTGTGGCTTCTCCCATTGCGGAGCACAGGCTCCGGACGCGCAGGCTCAGCGGCCATGGCTCACGGGCCCAGTCGCTCTGCGGCATGTGGGATCTTCCCGGACCGGGGCACGAACCCGTGTCCCCTGCATCGGCAGGTGGACTCTCAACCACTGCACCACCAGGGAAGCCCAGTGGTGATTTTTAAATTTTATTTAATTTTGGTTATTTTAAGTTAAGTAGCCGTGTGTGGCTAGCAGCCATCCTATGGGCCGCACTGCTACAGGGGATCTGAGCTCACAAGCTCCTTGACTTGGCCCTCGCCTGCTCTCCAGCTGTTGGTCTGCTCCTCTCCCTCGCCCCAGAAATCAACACTCACAAGGCCAAACTGCTGGTTCACACCTCCATGGCTGTGCATATGCTGGCCTCTTTGCCTGAAATGCCCTTCTTCCCCATCCACCTCCAAACTTCATGAAAATCTTGTTCAAATTTCATTTCCTCAGGGCAACTCTCCCTAACTCCTTCCCGCCTGACCTCATCCCACTGCCGACACAGTCCAGCATCACCTCCTCTGTTTCTCTGCATCTGTTTCTGTTGCTCTCAGTGTTTTGTACTTGTCACTTATTCTATGTGACACTAACAGACTATGGGAATTCTAAGGACCAGGTCTTATTCTCTCTTCTTTCTAGTGATATGTGCCCATCCCATAATACCTGTGCAGTAAATATTTGCTGAGTAACATTATTAATTTGTGAATACGTGCAATGTTCCATTAAAATATACTTCAGAACATTGACCATCACTCCATGATTATGAAAACCATTTAGGTCAAATTCTATTATAAGGCTTATTTTCAAATAATAAAAAAGTTCTTAGAGTCTCAGTTGAAGGTCTGCTGATTTCAAGCCATATCAATATAAGATTTCAGTACTAACCAAAGAATATACATGTTCCCGGGAACAAAATCCTACCTGTAGCTGGTCCTCCTAAGGGTCTGGAAGTCTCTTGGATTTCAGAAGCTGATCCCGCCATTGATCTGTCCCCAGTGCAGTGACTTACTAGGGAGACACAGATGAGGTTGAAAAGCAGGAAGACAAGAGGACATGAGTATGGACACAGATGGGAATTCAAGAGTGACTGATCCTTGCTGCACCCTCTACCCAAATCCTACCCTCGAGAAGGAAATAATTAAAATCTTATCTAATGTGAAAAATAATGATTGTGCGTGATATGTGTTTTTTCAATGACACGTGTTATCCAAAACTACGGTGTTACCTCTATTCCTTAGCAAAGCTTTTGCTCAAGAAATCCTCCTTGTTAAATTATGTAGCCTCTGTTGCAATATTAACCTGCCCTGAGAGCTACACTGGTTCATTTCCTATCACAGTTTTCTGACTAATCCTTTATTTGGATTCCCATACAGTGTTCCTACAATTAGAATAAGCTCTTGATGGATAAGTTTCTGTGAACCTAATTTGTATATTTCCCAAGTACCAAGTAGATGTATTTTACAAATGATTATCTTTCCTGCCCTCCAGGAACTTATTGTTCAGTAAGACAAACAAATAAATACGCAGTGATCAGAAATGCCTTTTTGTGGGTACAGTCATGTCAGCAGGGCAAGAAACGGATTCCAGAAAGAACATGAATCCCAAGGACTTTATCTTCAAATCAGATATGGATTTGTTTTGTTTTCTTATTAATTATGTGGTTTTATTGTAAAATGCAAAAACAGCACTTTCTAATGTAATGAACATTGATTTAACAAATGACTGAGTTCTTTAGGGCTATATGATCATTTAGATAAATCTCTAATTTTCCCATAATATTGACAGATTTTAAGCAGTCTTTTCTCTGATTTCCCTTTCCCCCTGCCCAACACATATCTCCAGAATTTTAATCGAAGATGTTTCCAAAAAAGACAAAGGCGTAAGATAGCTTTTGAGGCTGCTAATGAATACCATGAGAGAAATATCTTTCCCTAAGGTGTCCTAAAAGTAAATATAGGGATATCAATTTATTTTTTAACTTCCTTCTAAAATCTGTACTTCTAGGAGGAACATTAAGTCTAGAGGTTACATTCTATGTGCCATTGGAATTGCTTGTGAATTCTCCTAATATAAGATGCACTTATTTCCAAAATGTGTCCATCACTACTTAGAAAAAGCAGATCTGGCTTTGAAAGATTATGTTTTGAGATTAAAAATGAAGATAGTGCCCTTAAGTCTCTCAAGATTTGTAAGGCTGGCATACCATCTATCTCAATAATAACTAACAAGAATGTCAAATGGACAGAAACAGCCATGGTAAGCAAGGGCTTGCAGCTGACAGTGACTGCTTTATTTTGGGTGATGGGGAACAGCGTTTGCATTAGTTCAAGAGAAATACAGTGCCCTCCCAACTCTAGGTATCAGTGTATTCAATCCCCCTGCTGGTCCATTTTCTGTTGCTTCAATTAAAAATCAGTCGATACAAAGTCAAAATGTTGTACATCCTTCCCCTACCCCTTTCCCTGTCACTGTGTTTCCAGCTTCACCGGAAGAACATGTCACTATGGTAACCAATCCCTCTGGTGCACAGACCAAGTCAACCTTTCTAGTCGGATCGCCAAGCAGAGCAACATGGAATCAAAGCTCTCAATGGAACCACCAGAAGCCACGAATTCCATCCCCCTTTTTCTAAGTGGGGTTAACCAGTACCAGACAGAAGGATACCAGTCTTGTTCCAGGAGATGTTCAAGAAAGGAAATTCAAGAATGTCCTTCAGCAAGTCCTACCAGTGTTTGTCAGTCATTATTAACATGAATTCTTCCTCACATGTCAGCTAACTTCCTACCACTGCAATTTTAATAAAAGCAGAAAATGACGGATAAAACAACATTTTCTGAATCTGAGAATTTGAAAACTGCTACGAAGTCACCCATTGTCAAAAACTCTTCCGCTTCCTCTTGTTTTCCCACTTCTAAATCCAAACCCAAGTTGTTCTCTTCTGCAATTCTCCAATATCCTGTACAGCTTGACAAAGTTGTAGAGCTCCAAGCGGGACACCCTGCTCTAATAAGAGTCTAACCATGAAGCAGATGTGATATTTGTAATAGTAATACATTCTTAACTAAATCAGCTAAAATCCCTCGTCATTCTACAGAAGCTGTAAAACAAACATTAAGATGGATTCTCTTTCTGGACCTACCCCACCTAAATCTAAATCCATATCCACTGTTTGCCTTTCTTAAACAACTGACTTTTTTTTCAAATTAACAATTTTTTTCTGATCCATGTCAACAGTTTTATAAATCAAAGAATATCAGTTCTCACATGTAAGATTTTAAAACAGGAGAAACCTTGCATTATAATTACTGAGACATTAAGAAACTGCTTGGTATCTTGGCCACAGAGACTTTGCAGATAACAGCATTGTTTTCACTTTGGTATCACCACTTAATAGATGAAGAAAATGAAGGGAGGTGCGGGGAACAAGACATATAGAATCGCACCACATCTTCCAGGGTGCAGCTACCATCAATGCATATTCCCTTCTTCAGAGCAATATTAGTATACATTGAAACAACATCTCAGTAGGTTAACGGAACAGGATAGTCCCCAAAGTATAAATCATGCAAGATTTACAAACTGCATCAGATGAAGAGACTTTTAAAAATTTATGTGATCATATTAAAGTATCAAATAAATTTTTATCATTAGCAAATGCAGTTTGTTTTCTGTTTTGGTATACTTTGGGTATTTTTTATACAAATCTTCTGAAAATAGTATTTTTTTGTCTGAAGTACCCACTTTGGCGCTGCTGGAAGAACTACTTTTTGTGTGCTTATTAGATCTTGTTCATGTTCAATGTCCGTAAGACACTTTTGTCAACCACTTTCTCAAAATGAGAAATCAAGAATTGTGGCATGATGCTACAGGTCAACGGGCTTTGGGGGTGAAACAGGGCAGGGGCTGTGATTTATTAATGTTTATATGACCAATGCCTGCAGTATGCCCGGTATAGCATAGCACTTAAACGCTTCCGGCATGAATAAGGCCTTCTCTGTGAGATGTTTTCCCAAATTTCCCTTGATGAATCAGTTCAACAACATCTAAAACAAAGATTAAAACTAGGAGTGTGTCTACACCGACAAATCACTCTTAAAGGGCTTCCTCTACTAAAAGCAGAACATTATAGACTCCCTTGCTTTTCAGAGACTACTGAAGCCATTTCCCTGTGTAAAAACCCTGGACCGTGAGATTCTACTGGAATCCCATCAGACAAAACGCAAGGCAAGAGGCCGGGTAGGGAGAGGTAAGCCTCCATTACCAGCTACTCGGCGGCAAGATCTGGCCACTGCAAGCCTCAGCCGAGCCTGAATAACCTGACCTCCTGGAACCAGGAGGCCTGCGAGACTGCGGCCGCTCAAGGGAGGAGAGGGCGGCCCGGCCCAGAGGCGCCGGTCTCTCCGCAGCGCCACGCGTCGCGGCGAGCGCTTACCTTTCCGAATCAGGGCCGCGATCTCCGCGTCGAAGCCCTGTCGGTGGCACTTCCTCCAGAGGCCAGTGTTGGTGGAGTTGTACTGCCGGCTGCACTCGTCGGCGGGGCTCATGGCGAAGAGCTGCCGGCGATTCCGGGCCCGGAGGAGTGTGCCCTCCCAGCGGTCCAGGCGCGAGCGGCTGGCCCGGAGTGGCAAGTTGTTGTTATTGTTGTAAATGAAGCCAGGGTCGACCCGGCGCGTGTTGAAGGCCTTGCACCTGTCCCTGTGCTTCCTGGCGTCCGTCTCGTACCAGTGGTCTGAGCAGACGGCCACGGCCAGCATGCCCAGGGCGCAGAGCGCTAGCGACAGGCCCGTGTAGAGCAGGAACCTTCCGGCAGCCATGCCTCCGCTTCGCGGCTACACCGTGGGCATGACCCGCCGCAGCCTCGCCTTCCCTCCGCGCGCCCGGAACACAGCTGCGGGCGGGCGGGCTGCCGAGCCAAGGAGGGGGAGGGGGCGGGAGAGGGGGTCGCGCAGCGGCGCCCCCTCGGCCCCCGGCTGCCGGTGCGCAGCCCAGGGACTGCGGGAACGCGGGCGGGCAGCCTAAAAAGTTCTCATCCGGAGAGGCTCCGGCAAGCCTCTGCGCATCCTGCGGAGCAGGTGCAGCCTCAGGCGGCGGCGAGCCAGACACGGCCGCCTCCCGCCCCCTCCCGGCTCGGCAGGAAGCGACTGCTCCGAACCCGCCGCGGCCGCACTCAGCCGGGCTTCGGGCGACGCTGCCCTCGGGCCGGAAACCAAACACCGAGTGCCCTCGGCTGCGGCGGGGCTCCTTGGGCTTTCTTTGTGTAGCGGGGCGATGGGACCCACTCGCTTGGCTTTCTTGGGAGGGGGATGGGGGTGGGAGAGTGTCTATCAGGAGGAGCCGCTAGACGACTGGATGAACTGCAACACCCGCGATGCGGCCGGCCCGCGAAGGAAACCTCCAGATGCCAGGGCTGCCTGCCCTGCGTCCCGCCTGGGTCTCCCTCTCAGCCACTCTCCCCCTTCCGGTCTGCGAGAGAAGAAATGTTCTTCCTCTCTGGGTCGGGTCTTTTAAAAATCTCTGTCCTCTGGCCACCAGCAGGTCCTTTGCTTCTTCTGGCCAGCGCGCTGCGCTCAGAGGCGGGCTCGCAGTCGGCGCACGGTCTCGGCCGACCTTTCCCCGCGAGCTCCCGGGTCGTCTGCCTCTTGCTTCGCCATTCAGGCGGCCCCTCGGGCCGACGGTGCGGTCACCCGGACGGCGTTACCGGACGAGCCTTGGCCGGGGGTTTGCGGCGACGGGGCGGCAGCTCGCGGGCGCGAGAGGCGGGCTGCGCCGGGGAGGGCGCACCCGGCAGGGCGCACCACGCGGGGCTCGCGGAGCTCGGCGCAGGGCGCCTTCAACACCATGGACAGGTCGCGCGATGGCTGCTCCCCGCCAGCCAAGCAGCCAGCCCCCGGGGCGTCATGCCGCCCTCCCCAGTGCCGTCTTCTTCCTGGAGTGTCCACCCTGCCACCTTCAGACCCGCCTCTCCCGCGGCGCCTCCGCCTCACTTCATCTGGCTCCCGGGTAGCCCCGGGAACGTGCTGCCCGGGAGCTGCTGGTACCCAGAAAAACAACTGCCCCGGCCCTTCAACACAATCCGCCCCCTTCTCCTTACACCTGAGCCCCGGCACTCTAGCACCCCGTCTGCGCTGCCCAACTGGGGTCAGCCGCTCTCAGATTGCAGCATTTTCTTCGCAGCCCACCCAGGAGCTGAGGTGCCGGCTCGCTCGGCAGCGTGCAGAGAATCGCATCCCAGCCTCGGCGTTCCACGATCAGGCTCCCGGCGAGGTGGTCGCCGAGGTGAATGGGGCGAGGGTGGGGGAGGGAGGCTGGGTCGCTCAGCTTCCCCTCCCGGCCTCCTCCTCTAGCCGCGGCGGCTCCGGGGCCTTGCGGTCTCGGCCGGTGCCGGGGAGCGAGAGCCCAGGCTGCGCCCGGGAGGCTCGGGAAATAGCATCGCCCGATTGCGGGCGCTGTAGGAAGCCGCTGCTGTGCTCGCTCGGGCGCCGGGCGCTGCAGCCTTGGCTAAAACCCACAGACGAGAACACGGAGCGCGCAGCCAAAAGCTAGTGATGTCATCCGTGCAACGTGAGCCTCATCTCTTATTTTTCTAGCATTCTTAAAGATAAAGTGCACCATTTCCCAGGCAAAATGTCTAAGCCTTATTCTTTGACCAGGCAAGTCAATGGTGTCTAGAGAGGTTTGTGCCCAACCACATCCATATTTATGCACATATACATATATGTGGTATGTAGCATGTTTACACGCATTAGTATTAAATTAGGGATGTTGCCTCCATCTCCTGTTTATCTCTTTTCAGTCGTGGAAAATTCCCTTAAATAGAAGAAAAGACTGCTTATTGCGGAGTCGGCATTCAGAGGGGCTGAGGAAGTTCCCTGCATCCCCGGTTTCGGTCGCAGATGTCCTGGATTGTATTTGATCTTTGTTTTCCCTAGAAAGCCACAGGCGCTATCCTATTAGCTACAGGCGTTTCCACCCGGGGCTGAACGCGTGTCCGCGGGGTTGTCACCGCCAGCCCCGGTCCAGCCCCACGCCAGCGCCAGACACCCGACACACACCCACCTCCACTTGCCTCCACCTCCCTCCTCAGCGGGAGAAGAAAAAAGAAAATTGACTGATCCTTTCCAGACAAGAGGAACAGAATTTTCATGGGTGGGGGGGTGGTGCTTAATAGACATTATGAAAACGCCCAGGGCCTCGCGCTTTGAGGAGGGGAAGTGGTGTTAAACGAAACCTCGGTGCGGGCTTTGTCCTTATCCGGGTGGGGGCTGGATTTGGGCTCTGCGAGGGCTCTGAGAGGTGTCGCGGGTAGACCCCAGACCTTGAGCGAGTGGGCCCCGAGCGAGCCCAGCTTCATCCCCACACACACACCGCCCGGCTCACGTGAGACGGCGCCGCAGGGCTGGGAGCCTCCCTCCCAGGTCGAAACCTTAGGCTCTTCACTCTAAGCCTCGCCCCTCATTTTCACCCTCATTCCAAAGTCGAGGGCCTGCACTGCCGGGTAAAGAGCTACCCTGGGGAGTAAGAGAGGGTCCGGCACCCTGCTTTGAACAACTGGGCCTGCGATGCAAAATGAGCGCACCTCCACCATATTCTTTTTGTCTTTTTTCCTCCTTCCTGCATTTTGAAAATCGCGAACGAGGCGTTTCAGTGCCATCTAGTGGGGGAGGGGTGTGCCTCGCTTTTCGTCCCTGATGCTGCAATGGGACTCGCTGAAGGGACAGCTGAACCCGAGGATGTCCGCTCGGGTTCCTGGGTGCCCCACTGGTCGCGGGCTGCAGGCATGTCCCCTCTGCCAGATCCCGGTCCCGGGAGCTAAGGCGGAGCTAAGCGACTTTGGCCACAATGTCTTCTCACCTTTCTTTCTACACTCCTCTTACCCGCTCTCCCTCCGTCAACCGTGAAAAAAACAGAAACAAGTGCAGACACTTCGTACACAGGCAGGCAACGTCTTAAATTTCTGGAGCTATTTTCTTCGGTAAAGCCCAGAGCACTTTTAGCTTAGCAGTATGCCTGCCTTTGACAATAGGAAGGAGGCAGAAAGGCGAAATGACATCTACAAGGTCACTGGGGAAGCTGGGGCACAGCCAGCAGTAGAGCCTCAGTCTCCTGGTACCCAACTCTCCTGCCCCTGAGAACCAGCTGAAAGAGGTGCGCCTGAGACCTCTGGAAGCCCAGGCAGCTTCTGTTCACAATAAATGTACTTGTTCATTTTGTCTGTATTCTTCCTCTCTCTGCCATTATTCCACTCCTTTCTTGCTCTTGCTTTTTAACTTTTTCTCCTGGCCTGTGCCTTAGGCCTGCTTCCAATGATGTGCCTTGCCCCTCCCTCATGGTCCTCCTGAGCAGTCCTGCGGGGGGAAGGGAGCAAAATGCACAATGTCATCTTTTCTGAACATCATTAAAATTGTATTTTGAAATGTTTGTCCTCCATCCCCAAAATCCTATGAAAGACACTGATTAGAGGCCTTCTTTAAAGTGCAACGTTCTTGGACAGCCCTAAACCATTTGGAGATGATCCTGGTCTTTGGGGCTAAAAAGATGGTGGATTCTTCCTCTAGACTATATGACTACAGGATTTTCTTTTCTCAACTGAGTGATCTACATTTCTTCCCTCTGTCTTCTTCCAATTCCTCATTAGTTACGGCTTCACAGTCTCTGTATTTCCAACCTAATCCTTCCCATTCGCACCTACACTGGCCTAGGATCACAGAAGCTCAAAATTGGAAGGAACTTTAGAGTTACCCACACAATAACACATGAATCTCTTCAAGAACATTTCCAAAAAAAGTGACTGACCGGCTTCTGCTAGCACACTTGCAGTGATAGAAAAATCACTGTCTTGGGGGACTTCCCTGGTGGTCCAGTGGTAAAGAATCCGCCTTACAATGCAGCGCATGCAGGTTCGATGTCTGGTCAGGGAACTAAGATCCCACATGCTGTGGGGCAACTAAGCCCGGGCGCCACAACTACTGAGCTCGCGAGCCTCAGCTAGAGAGCCCACATGCTGCAGACTACAGAGCCCACACGTCCTGGAGCCTACGCACCACAACTAGAGAGAGAAAACCCGTACACCACAGCTAGAGAGAAGACTGCGCTGCAACAAAAGATCCCGCATGCCTCAAGGAAGATCCCGCGTGCCACAACTAAGACCCGACACGACCAAAAATAAATAAATCTTTAAAAAAAGAAAAAGAAAAATCACTGTCTTGGAAAGCACTACTGGATGGTGCACGTGGTTACACAGGTCTTCCTTATCCTAAGTCTTATCCTAGGTCCCTGGAATTCTACCCATTGGCCTTCGAGAAGCCCACAGATACCTGATCCCTCTTCCATATAATGGTCTTTCTCATATTTGACATCAGCCACCATGTTCTCTCTAAGCCTTCTTCCCTCCAAGCTAAATATTCTTTCTTCATGTCCTCCTTGTGCTTGCTCCTACTGGGTTTCTAATACCTCCTGATTTTTAGTGCTTCCTGCATCAGATCGTGCTCCTGGATCTAACAGTCATGGCATGACCCATGTAGAACCAAAGATCCTCACCTCCTCTTCTAGGAGACTACAAGTCATCCCTTTGGAATGCTATCCTAGGATCTTGCCCCAAAATGACATTAAGATCATTTGCAATTTGTGAAATCTACATTTTTGAAATTTGGAATTCTATTTGCACACACACACACACACACACAGGCATACACACACATCTATTTTTTTTTTTTTTTTTTTTTTTTTTTTTTTTTCGGTACACGGGCCTCTCACTGTTGTGGCCTCTACCGTTGCGGAGCACAGGCTCCGGACGCGCAGGCTCAGCGGCCATGGCCCACGGGCCTAGCCGCTCCGCGGCATGTGGGATCTTCCCGGACCGGGGCACAAACCCGTGTCCCCTGCATCGGCAGGCGGACTCTCAACCACTGCGCCACCAAGGAAGCCCACACATCTATTTTTAAGTTCACATTCTCCAGGCTTTCTCCAAGGTCAACATCAGAGATTCAGAGATATCATTAAAACTTCTTTCAGTTTCCTGGGGTACAGCTCACACAGAGCAGATAGATGCTCTCCTATAATTTTTTCACCCATTGTGAACTATCTTCAGTTATCATAGTTGTTCTACCCTACACCCCACCTTCAGTCTGAAAATCACTCTCCTTGACATTGTCAATTGGAAGCAAAATAAAGGTTGATGAGGTGTGCTTTCTCTTAGCCGTCCATCAAGATTACATCATTGCCCAGAGAAAAGGCCCTCTGTATATTCTTATTTCTATTGTCCTAATTAACTTTGGACATTATTTGAAACCCAAAAGTTATCTTCCACTTTAGCCCTCCTGACAAAGTCCCCCAAGTCTGTGACGCGTTAGTACTTATGCTTGAATAGGTACACTTCTTTCCTTATGAAGATCTTCTTCCTAAATCTCTCCTCATCAGAGTCATATTGGTGTGATACCTACCTTCCTCCTTTTTTTCCTTATTAGGGTCATTATGGCAAAAGGCTATTTTCATCTCACCCCTGGGTTTCTAAGTCCACTCCTTGCTTTTATTTTCGTCTTCCTCCACCACAGCATCATATTAATCTTCTTAAATTCTACAGTCCTTTACTCAAAATTCTGCAGTGATTTCATTTTGCCTGTACAGTAAAGCTCAAACTCTGTACCCCCCATAAAGCCCCACAAAGCTTCAGCCAGTTTTCTAAAGCTGACCATCACATTCCCTTAGACACATCCTCTGTTCTAACCAGGCAGCCCTCTAGACATATTTTGAAAAACCCCACATTGGCATCACTCCTTTTGCCCATAAATATTTAATTGCTCTGCTTCTTAAAGTTCTTACAATTACAGGTGCCTCATATCAATAGGTCAAATAAATATCATTTGATCATCTCACTAGAAGCTGAAAAGACAACCAATTAAACCCAACAAACATTCTTGATATTTAAAAGCTCTTCCTATACCAGGAATGGTTTAAAATGAATAAGATCATCTCCTGCATAAAGAAGTATTTCAAACTAGTAGGAATAAAACAAATAACACAACAGGAAACCGGGCAAAGGTTATAAAAAGACAATTTACAGAAGAAGAAATTCAAATGGGAAATTAACATATGGGAAAAAACTCAATCTCACTAGTAATCAGGGAATACAATTTTTTTAAATACTGCTTTTTACCCATCAGATGGGAAAAAAGTACATGTCTGTTAATGTCAAGTGTTGGCCAGGGCATAAGGAAACGTGCTCCCATGCAAGGCTGATAGGAGAGTAAACTGACATTGCCACACTGGAGGACAATTCGGAGGAGCTGTTAAGATGAAAAATACAGGCTTGTTATGACCCAATGGATGTGCTTCTAGGTATTTAGCCTGCAGAGCACTTGTACAACAGGCAAAGAGTATATTCATTATACTACCTATATTAGTTTCCTAGCATTTCTATGACGAAGTATCACAAACTATGTGTCTTAAAACATCAGAAATGTATCGTCACACAGTCCTAGAGGCTAGAAGTCCAAAATCAAGTTGTTAGCGGGACATGCTCCCTCTAGAACCTGTAGGGGACAATCCTTCCCGGCCTCTTCTAACCTCCAGGGTCTGCTGGCAATTCTTGACATTTCCCAGTTTACAGATGCTTCACTCCAGTCTTTGCTTGTGTCAGCACATGAACATCTTCTCTCACATCATCCTTTCCTCTGTCTCCAAATTTCTCTCTTCTTAGAAGGACACTAGTCTCATTGGATTAAGAGCCTAGCCTACTCCAGCATAACCTCATCTTAACGAATTACATCTACAATGACACTGTTTCTAAATAAGGCCATATTTTGAGGGCATGAGGATAAGGACTTCAACATACCTTTTGCGGGGGGACACTATTTAACCCATGACTTTACCTTTCATGTAAAAAAGAAAGGGACATAAGAAAATATTCATGTGCCTGCTTATTTGTGCAAAATTAAAGGATGATGGAAGAACCAAGAAGCCAAGCAGGCAACAGGAAGTTGATAGCAAAAAGCCACTACCACCCTGCAGCTGAAGGCAGGCTCACCTCTAACAAGGAGCTCAGGACGAGCATACAAATGGAGGCCCACATACCATATGTCTAAATGTTTAAAAGGCAGAAGTCAAGTGAAAAATTGTTAACTAAGAATTTTCTATCGTTCTACCTTTATGATGACAGAAATTTCAAATATGTGTAAAGTTATGGTTTTTGTATGAAAAAAAGTTGGCAAAATATCAAAGACAACCAAATTAATTATTATTGCTCATGCATTGATGGGCCAACAACGTGAAAGTGAGTAAAATAAAGACTTCGTAATTAACTTGTAATATGTGTATCATAAGACTTAACCTTCTTGACTTTTGTTTCAGAAAAATCATTCTATTGTTGTAACCAGGATTTTCACATAACATTATATTCCATAGATGATAATGCCAAATGTTTCTGACAACTGTTTTTGATTCACTGTAGTTTCTAGTTTTTTTTTAATTAATTTCAATTTGGAGAAACTTTACTGAGGCAATAGCACTTATATTGGAAGTGTCAATAAAATTCTTAAAGCAATACTTGCATTTGGAATTTTACATGTTACATTCAAGCATTGTAACAATCACATATGACAAATTATTGTTAATGCAAAAAATACTATATTACTTTCACCATATAAATCATTATCACATACAGCATGATTTTTACTATCTCTTAAAGTAACATCTATATCCACACAATATTTATTAAGTTCTTCTTTCAAATATTTAAATGTCAGAATGAAGAAAACCAAAAATTGCAGTACATTGCTTAATTTATTCAAATCTCTCTACAAGACCATAACTTGATCAATAATGGTTGGAAAATAGTTACTACAGACATTACTTTGGGATTAATTGTATGTGAATCTTCCTTAAAATCATAAAAACATTTGCATTTCCTTGTTCTAATTTCCCTATATTTTTTTGGAATATCACTTTTGGTTCTACATAGTTCATTTCTACTTAGAAAACCATTTTCTTTACAATTTTAAAATATTTTAATCCCTTTAAGTGAGAAATTGCAAAATTTAGATATGCTTTTTTATATTAAAAATAGCAAGCAACAGTTCATATCAAAAACTTTTCGATAGCACAAATCCAAAGTTAATTTCATTTTCCACCAAAGACCACATTTTGCTCTGTATTTAAAGATCTTCTATTGTTTCATTTAGCTATCCTAGTATATCTTATACCCTCTCTCAATTAAATTTAATGGCTTTAACAACATTTAATTGACATTTCCATTATATGTCTTAAGTGGCTATAAAGTCAAATTTAAATGTATTTCATCTATGGATAGATTCAAGACATATCATAAATAATCTTTGAGTTTCCCCAAAGAACTTCATGACTATTCGCTCAGTTGAGGTCACATCTCTAGAAACAAATTCAAACTATGTTCCACACAAGAATATTTCTGGATCGGGGGCCAAAATTCAGATTAGGTCTACAGAAATACACTGGTAGTTTAAGAGCAATACGAATTGCAAGAGCATAATGTTGTAAAAAGTTCCTCAGTTACTGTGTGCTACTGTTCAAAATACCATGCTAATTCATGTGTAACTCCAGAGCCATGAATTGGAACACAAAGGGAAGCAAGAAAACGGATGCTCATCACTCCTGGGAAATGATACTTCCTTATTCAAAAATCTACTGTGGGCCTGCTCTCTGGGAGGAAGACTTTGACAAGTTAATCATTTCATCTTTTCTTTTATCAACGTGCCTCCACTCTCAGATCCTCTCAGCACTCCAAAGCAGTATCTATCGCCAACATCAGCAGCAACTCAACCCGCATAACTTAAAGCCATTCAGATGCAGTTGCCTTTTGTCTTGAGGACACAGGGCAAGAGGTATAGATAAGCATCTCCTTGGGGCCTGTTCTGTGTTAACCAGAAGAACAGATGTTTTGGGTTGCAAGCCATGCTATGCCAGTACTGATGCCGGATCCCAAGACATAAAGGCAACCATGAGGTCTTCAACAGTTATTTTGTGTGTGTTTGTGATATGTGGGCCCTCTAAAACAAGGGGTCTAGGGCAAGGGCGCTCTTGCTGGGGACTGACGGCAGCCTAGCTGGAGGAACAAAAAGAGGTCCTGAGGCCAGGAACCAGATTCACCCAACAGATGCTGGAACCATGGAAACACTTGACCGGCCAGAGATGGAACCATGAATTGAGGCAGCTGTGGCTGGAGTTGTTACCTGCGGCAGAGAATAGGGGAGAGATACTCTGGATGCTCCCTTTCTTTTGTTCGTTAATCTCTTCCCAGGACCTCCCATTGGCTGAACCCAGATGGACACCAGCTGACATGGGAGCCTCAGGATATGTAGCCTACAAATGTCAGCCCCCTGCAGTAGAACTGAGCAAGGAAAATCAAGGAACAAATCTGAGGGCAAACAGGCCAGGATGGACTGGCCCAGAGGGGATATTTCCATAAAATCAGGACAAAGACAAGTATGCTCTCTCTACCACCACTATTTAATATTAGGGCGGTGAGGGGTGGTAATGAAAACTCAAAAGAAAAAACCCAAAAAACTATTAACACCAATAAGGGAGTTCAATAAGATCGCCTGATATGAGAAACATACACAGGAATCAATACATTCTAATATAATAACAACTAATTGTTAGAACAACTACTGGAAAAGTATCCTATGCACAGTAACAACAACAAACAAAAGACACCCTATAATATACTTAAGTGTAACAGTTACAAAGAAAGTGAAGGCTTTAAAACCACAAAATTTTATCGATAGACATAAATGACCTGAAAAGATGTAGAAACCTACCATGTTCCTGAATGAAACAACTCAATACTGTTAAAATGCCAATGCTTTACAAAATCATTCATATATTTATCACAGTTCCAATCATAATTTCAATAGGTTTTATTGAAACCTAGGTATTTATTGGAAAATAATTCTAAAGTGCATCTGTAAATATCTACTAGTGAGAATAGTTATTTTTCTGTGATAATTTCTCTCTCATAAGTATGTATGTATGTACGTATGTATGTATGTATTTTTGGCTGCACTGGATGTTCGTTGCTGCGCGTGGGCTTTCTATAGTTGTGGCGAGCGGGGGTGGGGTGCGGCTATTCTTCATTGTGGTGCGCGGGCTTCTCATTGCGGTGGCTTCTCTTGTTGCGGAGCACAGGCTCTAGGAGCGCAGGCTCAGTAGTTGTGGCTTGCGGGCTCTAGAGCACAGGCTCAACAGTTGTGGCGCACGGGCTTAGTTGCTCTGTGGCATGTGGGATCTTCCCCACCAGGGCTCGAACCCATGTCCCGTGCACTGACAGGCAGATTCTTAACCACTGCACCACCAGGGAAGTCTATCTCATAAGTATTTTTAAAAGCCACAATATTTTAAACTGTGTGATTATCTGCTTCTCAGACTCTGTAATTCTTCCCCAGGAGCCCCAGGATTTTTTTTATAAATAAAAAGAATAAGAAACCTGATCTAATCATTCACCAAAAATCATGGCACACGTGATTTGTATGAAATTAGACCTCTTGGGGACAACAATTCCACAGGATCTGGAAATGTGATGAGTAGACACACTTCTCCCAGGCAGGCTTTGACCAGTACAGGTGCACTGCAATGCCACCCAGCCAATGCAATACCCTGAGGTTTTCCAGGCATCAACCTCCTGGACTGAGGACTCCCTTTGGGAAAAGGAATCACTCTTCAACTAAGGCCTGTGCAAGACTTGAAGGTACTGCCCAGGATATTGCATTACAGGGCGCTCACATGGCTACAGCCTGTAATAGGCGACACAGACACAGAAACCACTCCTTCATAACATAAGCAAGCTAACATAACAAAAGCGAGCTGCCTTTGTCAAGTTTACCATTTCATATGCGCCAAGCAACTAAGCCCACTGGGAAGAGCCCCCTCCTAGAAGGTAATAAAAAGCATCCTACCAGAGAGCATCCTCCACCCAAAGCATCTTTGGTCCTTTAGCCCCACTGCAGTTGATCTCAATGGTACCCCATGGACGGCAAACCAGAGCTTCACGAACAGCCAGAGGACCTTGGAAATATAAAGTGCTCACAAAGAATCTATTTGAAGGGTATAACTGGATAAGTACTCAAAAATGAAAGTTCAAATACTTACACTGAAGTATTATTTCTAATAGGATTCACAAATGTCCAGCAATAGGGGTAGATGAGTAAATCATAATACAGTCATTCAATAAAATGGTAAGCAGCCATCAAAAATAATGTTTTGGAGGAATATTTTTTTTAACATCTTTATTGGAGTATAATTGCTTTACAAAGTTGTGTTAGTTTCTGCTGTATAACAAAGTGAACCAGCTATACATACACACATATCCCCATATCTCCTCCCTCTTGCATCTCCCTCCCACCCTCCCTATCCCACCCCTCTAGGTGATCACAAAGCACTGAGCTGATCTCCCTGTGCGATGCAGCTGCTTCCCACTAGCTATCTATTTTACACTTGGTAGTGTATATATGTCAATGCTACTGTCTCACTTCATACCAGCTTACTCTTCCCCCGCCCCACGTCCTCAACTCCATTCTCTACGTCTGCGTCTTTATTCCTGTCCTGCCCCTAGGTTCATTAGAACATTTTTTTTTTAGATTCCATACATATGTGTTAGCATACAGTATTTGTTTTTCTCTTTCTGACTTACTTCACTCTGTATGACAGCCTCTAGGTCCATCGAGCTCACTACAAATAACTCAGTTTCATTTCTTTTTATGGCTGAGTAATATTCCATTGTATATATGTACCACATCTTCTTTATCCATTCGTCTGTCAATGGACACTTAGGTTGCTTCCATGTCCTGGCTATTGTAAATAGTGCTGCAGTGGACACTGTGGTACATGACTCTTTTTGAATTATGGTTTTCTCAGGGTATATGTCCAGTAGTAGGATTGCTGGGTCATATGGTAGTTCTAATTTAGTTTTTTAAGGAACCTCCATAGTGTTCTCCTGGAGGAGTATTTTTAAATGTAGAAAGACACTCCAGAGATACTGGTAAGTGCAAAGAGTAGGATATAAAACCATGGATTTTCCAAATTTCATAAAGAAAAACAAATGACAAGGACATACACCAAAATGTTAGGATTATTTCTGGATTATTTTCTCTTTAAAGGTTTTTGTATTTTCTAGGTTTTATATAATGAGCATGTATTACTTAATTACCTAAAACAGTCATATTAAGACAGTAAAGGTACTCAAATTCAAACTTTTATATGTATGATTAATTGCCCATGCAGATAGGCTTCCCCAGGTTCCAAAATGAACAAATTCATTCAAAAGTACAAAACCAATCAAAGAGTCACTGACATCCAAAATTAAAAGTATTCTCCTTAGAGACAATTCTGCTTCTAAGTGATTTGAACTGTATATTTTCACCCTATTCTTTTTGAAAGTGGAGATTCTTTTCAGGAAAAAATTACGAGTCGTGGTTTTTCCAGGGTTCTCTGCTCATTGCAAGCCAAAAGCCATCTCCTCCCTCAACTGGATCCTTATGTATCAGTCTGACAAGCACATGCCATAGAGAAACACAGGTATGGTACAGGACCTGAAATGATTTTGCCAAGGTTAGAAGGCAGGTTACTGAGTGACCTGATGGGAGTGGTGCTCTAACCCAAGCCAAGTGACAGCACCCAGAACTAAAATCACAGGAACACAGTCAATAAGCAAGTTGATGGGACCCAAAACATCCACTAAATGAAGGAGGACGAACAGCCAGAAGCAGGAACTGTGGTCCAAAAGCAAGATTCTAGACCAGGACAAGGATAGTCCTGCAAGGAAAATCAGAACCTCTGCAATTAACTCAGATAACTGGAAGGGAGGGCAGGTCAGAAGGACAGTTATGAGCATCCAGCCCCCCATTTGTTGCCTGCCTAATTTGTGCCAAGCATTGAACAGAGGACTTTTCATTTGATCATCAAAATTCTATAAACCTGTATTATGTACTTTTGTCAGATGAAGGGAGCCACTCAGTAATTTGCCCAAGTTCATCCAGGTGGTAAATAATGGATGTTAGTAACTAATCCAAGTCCATTTTCAAATAACACTATACCACTTCATGGGTAATCCAAGTACTTTATAACAGGGTATTTCCAATTCCTCATAATCCCACTGTCATTCATTTCACTATGCATAAGCTACAATCACCAAATACCTTGTTTCTATTATTATTTTGAGCAAACTTTATGTTTGCTTATTATGTTAGATTAAGAATGAGAAAAATAAAAGATTTATATTACCTTTATTTATTCCTTCTCTAATGCTCTTCCGTTCTTTATGAGGCCCGAGTTTCTGACCTGTACCATTTTTCTTTCTAAGAACTTCTTTGGCTGGGGAAGGGGGTCGGGTTACAAAGGGAGGGTTCTTGAAGAACTTCTTTTAAGAAGAAGGTGGGTCTACTGGCAACACATTCTCAACTACCGCTAACCAACCAATCACTTACTGGGCAAATTATTTAACTTGTCTCATTCCGCGGCTTCTACAAATATGAAATTATCATCAAACATTTTTCCTGTTCTGAATTTCCAGAATTCTAAGGACAATTTTATAAATTAAGTCAAATAGCTTACTCACTAGGGTAAATATTAATGGGAAACACAGAAAAGGCTTTGTTTCAAGTGAAAAATCTTTTTTATACAAATAATCACTCCTTCAAATAGTCATTTCATAAATATTACTTCTCAAATACCAGCTTCTCTTAAAGTGAAACTCATTTAAATGACTCTGCTTTTCCTGTATCAGTAAGTACAGAAAATCTACAATGTAAAGGTCAGTAAACTGTGGACTTTAGAGAAAGGTTTAAAAAAAATTTTTTTTAACTAAAAAAAGGAGGTGGTACATTTCTAATATTTTCACTTTGCTTTAGTGGCTAGCAAATATATTTGGACCCAGAATTTACTCTGGAGCATGGATGTTGGATATGAAGGCTTTTAAAGGAAAAGTCGGACTTGATGAAATGGAAGGGAAAGGAAAACATTGCAGTAGGACAAATTAACACAGTGAGGCAATATAGTTAATCCTTGACATTGCAGATTTAGCATTTGAGGTTTAGTTTCCTCTTTAATGATCCTAAAGTCTGCATCCTGTAGTAATAGATAATTTTGCTAAAACATTAATTTGCAGAATCCTGTGCCCCAAGCAGCTGGTGCATGATCCCAGCACCCAAATTCCACTGCAGCATCTTCAGTCCTTGACTTGTCATTATGGACGTGTGCACTCTCACATGTGCATTTAGGAAGGAATTATATGCTACAATGGCAATTAATAATTAGGGATCCATGAAGGTCTCTAGGAGATCTCAAAAAACATGAAGCTTTACTCTATTTTTAAAAAGAAAAGGAAATAGATAATAGATAGATTTGTTAAGATTTTTTTTTTTTTTTTTTTTTTTTTTTGCGGTATGCGGGCCTCTCACTGTCGTGGCCTCTCCCGTTGCGGAGCACAGGCTCTGGACGCACAGGCTCAGCGCCCATGGCTCATGGGCCCAGCCGCTCCGCGGCATGTGGGATCTTCCCAGACCAGGGCACGAAGCCGTGTCCCCCGCATCGGCAGGTGGACCCTCAACCACTGCGCCACCAGGGAAGCCCTAAGATAAATTTTTTAAAACAGTGGTACAAGCTACCATGAATAATACAAAGCTCCATAGTCTGTTTTGCAATGTCAGGTAACTGTCCTGTTGCAAGTGACAGAAACTCAACTCAAACTGGCATCAGCAAAGGGTTTTGGTTTGTTATTGAAAAGTCTCAGGATGATTTTCAGGCATGATTTTCAGTGAGCCTGGAGCCCAAATGATGTTATCAGGATGACAGCGTTTCCTTCCCTCTTGGCTCTGCTCTCACTGTTGGCTTCATTCTCATTCTCCACTCGGCAGCTCTCTGGGCTCCCATCCTCCCTACTGTATTCTAGCAGAGAAGACAGTGCCTTTTTCTAATACCTCCCCTATGAGTCCTGGGTTCACACTGATTGGATCAAGTTGGGTCACTGTCCACTCCTAATGAGTCAGGCTTTGGTCATATGTTCCACGCCTGGGGCCAGAAAGGAGCCTCACCCAATCCAAAATCCACAGGGTTGAGTCACGGGGAAAGGTTCACCAGAGGAAATTCAGGATGTCCTGACCCAGAGGAAGAGCAAATGTGTGATGGGTGACCAAAACAGTCACCGTTGCCTAGGGATGTTTAAGATAAAACTGAAGTAACCTGTGGCTGCTATGGTGAGAGTTGGATCCTAAACAACTGTAGTTTCAGTATCAGACTCTCCTGTTTGGAAAGCAAGGGAAGGTCCAGGGCTCTGGCGAACGCGAGTGTTCCAGGAACTGTGGCAAAATGTAGCTGCTCCATGGATTTCCCAAGAAAATGTCCCAACACCCCTTTAGTATCTGTTGCCTCTCTGTGTTCAGAAATTTAACTATTAATGTAATTGTCAGAGAAGTCCTGCTGATGGTCAAGCCTTCTGTGTGTATTGGTGACCATGTTTTTTCGCTAAGCCAGCCTTTAGTGAAGTCAACCCTTGAATACAAGTTGTTCATACACACACAGATTCTTTTCAGTAAATGAGCACTACAGGACCACACAATACAAGGTTAGTTGAATCTGAGAATAGGGAACTGGGGATTTGGAGGGCTGACCATAAAGTTATGCATGGATTTTCCACTGTGAGGAAGGTCGCACCCCTAACCTCTGCATTGTTCAAGGGTCAACTGTACTTCCACATTTATTTGTCAATGTGTTTATTTTTGTATTACTAGCAAGACCCAGGAGTGCCTACATTTATTACATGTTCATTTTTGTATAAAAGCAACTTGGGATAAAGAGCCAAATAAATTTTAGGGGGGAAAACTTATTTTATGTTATTAGAATTTTTGGACTAGCATTAGGCTATGCAGAAAACTGACACTATGTTTTAAACTCCCCGGCCTCAACCGGGAGAAAGTCCACTTGCATCTCAAAAGGATGAGTGGGGCTTCCCTGGTGGCGCAGTTGTTGAGAGTCCGCCTGTCGATGCAGGGGACACGGGTTTGTGCCCCAGTCCGGGAGGATCCCACATGCCACAGAGCGGCTGGGCCCGTGAGCCATGGCCGCTGAGCCTGCGCGTCTGGAGCAAGAATGAGTGACTCAGAGTGTGAAGAACCACTGGCTTAAGCCCATGACCCGCAGAGCACCATTTTGCCCGTCTCACTGGGAGGGTGATTGGGCATGAGAGTGACATGCAAGGGCTGTGGAGACAGATTCAGAGTTAACCCAGCTCTACTCTGTGACCTTAGGCAAGTTATGTAGTCTCTCTGTGCCTCATTTCTCTCATCTGTAACATAAGAATAAAATAGCTCCTACCTCAAAGGATTGTGGTAAGAATTAAAGGAGATAATTCATGGTGAGTATTTTAACCAGTAACCAATGTGTAGTAAGTATTAAATAATTATTAATATTATAACTGTATATATTGGTTTTCATGTTTCTCTTCTCTGAGTTTAAAAACTCTATTTGTAACAATATAACTTATCCACAGTTCATCCAACCTCAATGTCAATCACCCACCATATGTATTTATATAATGAGAACTTATGCACATGGAATTTGGGATTAAAATTTTTTTAATAAAAAATATTTTATTTAATATACATATATATAGCACTGACTGTGTATTGAGACTGTTATTAAATACTTCACTATATCAAACCATTTAATCCTCATAATAATTTTATGAGGTAGGTTCTACTATTATCTAACTTTATAGATGAGGGAACTGAGGCACAGAGAAGTTAAGTAACTTGCCTAAGGCCACACAGCTAGTAGAGTTTAGATTTAGGATCTAAATCTAAACCCTGACAGTCTGATTCCAGAGTCCAGGTCCTTAACCACTTTACCATTTACTTTTCGTCTTTGCTATTCAGTTGACAGAGAAGGAAGTGTTGAAAGAGAGAAAAATAATTATCAACTTCTCACATTTATTAAGCACCTACTGTGCTGGAGCTTTCACACCTACTTATTTCAATACTTTAATCACCATTAGTACTTTTAAGAATAACCATAAAAAGATTTTTATAGAGTGCTTAAATACCAGAATTTATTTCATTTAATCCTCTAACAGCCCTATGAAACAGACATTATTATTATTGCCATTTTACAGATGGAGAAAGTAAAGGTATAAAAGGTTAAGTAACTTGCCCAAAGTCATGTGGGTAATAAGTAGTAAAGCTGGGCTTCAAACCTAGGTTGTCTGGCTCTAAAACTCTTGTGTTTAACCGCGACACAAATACTCTCCTATCTCCTTAACCGTGTGGGGTAGGTACTACGATGCTATCATTAATAAGTCACACGAATACTTATTCAGAATCCACTCAGAGGATACTGACCACTGGCACTATTATCTATCACTCTGAAGATGGGGAAATGAAGCCACAGAGACTAAATAGATACGAGGCTGCCACAATGAAGCGTCAGTCTCGTCACTGGGAAAGCTAACTGCAGGCAAATTTGTGAAGCAAATGAGTATTTCCTTTTGGGTTTCTAAACTCTCTTTCAAACCCTTTTCTCACTAGTAACTCTGATTCCCCACGGTGCTATTGGAAAATAATATATTCTCTCCAAATTATTATGACTCAGTTAAGAACTCAAAATGGGTTGGAGAGGATATGATGAAATATAAATGTGGAGTTCCAAGAATGCTAATGCTGTCAAGTAGACAGTTCAAAGGCAAAATGTTTCAGTTAAATAAGAATTTCTAACATTCTGATGTATGGCTGAGGACAAGAACTCCTGCCACCCAGGGCAGAATAGTGGAGGAAACTAGAAACTTTGAGAGAACTTCTGGATTCAGAAATTAAGAAATATGGAAAACATTCTAAGAGCAGACAACTCAGAGATTCGGATATAATGATAACAAATGTCCAAGTAAAGTTTAATTTCTGTTGACCAAGTCCAGAGATACATACCAAGGTTTAGGTAACTCCTAGGAAGGCAGGTTCAACCTTAAACTGAGAGGAATGAGTAATGGCAAACACCATGTGGTTCACACATTATATTTATTAATTCTCACGATGGTCTTGCTAAATAGCCATTACCAACCTGTTTTATTGATGAGGAAAATAGCTAAAAGAGTATCTAGATCTCTTAAGTACGGGACATAGGATTCAGACCTAGTTCTATCTGATTCCGAAACTTTTGTTTTTAACCATGCTGCCCCCTGGAGCAGAAAAAGAGCATGCCTCTTCGAGGATCGCAAAATCCACCCCAATGGTGGGATACAAAGGGGAACTTCCAAAAGCTAGAGTGAGAAGGAGTGGGTCAACGCAGCAGACAATGAGCCAAGCTAACATAAGAGTGTGTGCCTAGGGCTTCCCTGGTGGCACAGTGGTTAAGAATCTGCCAGCCAATGCAGGGGACATGGGTTCGAGCCCTGGGCCGAGAAGATCCCACATATCGTGGAGCATCTAAGCCTGTGTGCCACAACTACTAAGCCTGTGCTCTAGAGCCCGCGAGCCACAACTACTGAAGTCCGCACATCTAGAGCCTGTGCTCCACAACAAGAGAAGCTGCTGCAATGAGAAACCTGCACACCACAATGAAGAGTAGTCCTCACTCGCCACAACTAGAGAAAGCCTGCTCGCAACAACAAAGACCCAATGCAGCCAAATAAATAAATAAATAAATTTACTTATTTTAAAAAAATACATTAACCAATTAAGAAAAAGATAAAGAGTGCGTGCCTACAATTTACACAAGGCATCATGCCCCTTAAACAAGAGACCTTCTAAATGGCCCATGGGCTATGCTAGACTGTGTTGATTTCCTGTGCAAGTGATCTAAATGATAAGATTCCTGGTCACTAATGGAAACATGTTTTTCAATAACCTCTGTGATGACAACATCTTTGGATCCTTTTTCTCTGGTATTGACAGGTGTGACTTTTTGCTCTCTCAGAGTTATAACAGTTCCAGGATTTGGGTTTGGGTTTAAGAGTCAGAAGGCCATATTGCCCCAGATTTGGATATTCATGAGTCATCAGGCCAAATTACCATGATAATGTTACTGCTTATTCACACTGGTCCCGAAAAAGGCTGATTTTATTTTAAATAAGCAAAAGAAAGTCCCAATCTTTTAGACATGTATGCTGAAATACATGCATGTGAAATCATATGCCATCTATGATTTGCTTCAAAATAATATTAAAGGAGGGGAAGATGGGCCATGAAATCGGGTGATGGGTACATAGGGGTTCATTCTGTCACTCTTTCTGCTTGTGTATATGTTTAAAATTTTCTATTAAAAAAACTTTTAATACATTCTTGCCACTAAGTTTTTGTTTACAATATTGTATCAGCCTGCTATGCACTTCCCTTCCTCTTTCTGAAAATGCAGGTCCCATCTTCTCTGATTCTTTCTCTAGCTATGCTAGCTCACAGGGTTCTCACCCTCCTCAGAAGTCATCATTTCTTTAAATGCACATAGTAGGAAAGAAGACAGGTTTAAAATCAATATGCTAAGGGGCTTCCCTGGTGGAGCAGTGGTTAAGAATCCACCTGCCAATGCAGGGGACACAGGTTCGAGCCCTGGACCGAGAAGATCCCACATGCCATGGAGCAACTAAGCCTGTGCACCCCAACTACTGAGCCTGCATTCTCGAGCCTGCAAGCCACCACTACTGACCCCATGTGCCATAACTAATGAAGCCTGCCTACCTAGACCCCGTGCTCTGCAACAAGAGAAGCCACTGCAATGAGAAGCCCGTGCACCACAACAAAGAGTAGCTCCCACTTGCCGCGACTAGAGAAAGCCCGTGCGCAGCAACAAGGACCCAATATAGCCAAAAAGAAAATAAATAAATTTACTAAAAAAAATAATGAAGTAGATTAAAATCAATATGCTAAGCATCCACATTTATAAGTAGTAAAAACCAAAAAAAAAGCAACAAATTCAACCCAAACAGAAAAGAAGATAATAAACATAGATGAAAACAATAAAATAGAAAACAAACATACAGTAGACAAGATTATCTAAGCCAAAGGTTGGTTCTCTGAAAATGGATAACCCAGGGCCTACTGTGACAATAAAAAGTTAGGCTACATGGAACACTAATGATGAAAAATCTGGAAGATAAATTAAGGAAACACTCCCATTTACCACTGCAACAAAAAGAATAAAATACCTACGAATAAAACTACCTAAGGAGACAAAAGACCTGTACACAGAAAACTAAAAGACACCGATGAAAGAAATTAAAGATGATACAAACAGATGGAGAGATATACTATGTTCTTGGATTGGAAGAATCAACACTGTGAAAATGACTATAATACCCAAAGCAATCTACAGATTCAATGCAATCCCTATCAAACTACCACTGGCATTTTTCACAGAACTAGAACAAAAAATTCCACACTTTGTATGGAAACACAAAAGACCCTGAATAGCCAAAACTATCTTGAGAAAGAAATCTTGAGAAAGAAAAACAGAGCTGGAGGAATCAGGCTGCCAGACTTCAGACTATACTACAAAGCTACAATAATCAAAACAGTATGGTACTGGCACAAAAACAGAAATACAGATCAATGGAACAGGATAGAAAGCCCAGAGATACACCCATGCACATATGGTCACCTTATCTTTGATAAAGGAGGCAAGAATATACAATGGAGAAAAGACAGCGTCTTCAATAAGTGGTGCTGGGGAAACTGGACAGCTACATGTAAAAGAATGAAATTAGACCACTTCCTAACACCATACACAAAAATAAACTCAAAATGGATTAAAGACATAAATGTAAGGCTAGAGAGTATAAAACTCTTAGAGGAAAACATAGGCAGAACACTCTATGACATAAATCACAGCAAGATCCTTTTTGACCCATCTCTTAGAGAAATGGAAATAAAAACAAAAATAAACAAATGGGACCTAACGAAATTTAAAAGCTTTTGCACAGCAAAGGAAACCATAAACAAGACCAAAAGACAACCCTTAGAATGGGAGAAAATATTTGCAAATGTAGAAACTGACAAAGGATTAATCTCCAAAATATACAGGCAGCTCATGCAGCTCAATATCAAAATCACAAACACCCCAATCTAAAAATGGGCAGAAGACCTAAATAGACATTTCTCCAAAGAAGATATAAAGATTGCCAACAAACACATGAAAAGATGCTCAACATCACTAATCATTAGAGAAATGCAAATCAAAACTACAATGAGGTATCATCTCAGACCAGTCAGAATGGCCATCATCAAAAAATCTACAAACAATGAATGCTGGAGAGGATGTGGAGAAAAGGGAACCCTCCTGAACTGTTGGTGGGAATGTAAGTTGATACAGCCACTATGGAAAACAGTATGGAGGTTCCTTAAAAAACTAAAAACAGAACTACCATATGATCCAGCAATCCCACTACTGGGCATATACCCTGAGAAAACCATAATTCAAAAAGAGTCATGTACCAAAATGTTCATTGCAGCTCTATTTACAATAGCCAGGACATGGAAGCACCCTAAGTGTCCATCAACAGATGAATGGATAAAGAAGATGTGGTACATATATACAATGGAATATTACTCAGCCATAAAAAGAAATGAAACTGAGTTATTTGGAATGAAGTGGATGGACCTAGAGTCTGTCATACAGAGTGAAGTAAGTCAGAAAGAGAAAAACAAATACCGTATGCTAACACATATATATGGAATCTAAGAAAAAAAAAGGTCATGAAGAACCTAGGGGTAAGATGGGAATAAGGACACAGACCTACTAGAGAATGGACTTGAGGATAGGGGGAGGCTGTGACAGAGTGAGAGAGTGGCATGGACATATATACACTACCAAACGTAAAATGTATAGCTGGTGGGAGGCAGCCGCATAGCACAGGGAGATCAGCTCGGTGGTTTGTGACAGCCTAGAGGGGTGGGATGGGGGGGTGGGAGGGAGACGCAAGAGGGAGGGGATATGGGAGCATGTGTATATGTATAACTGATTCACTTTGTTATGGGGCAGAAACTAACACACCATTGTAAAGCAATTATACTCCAATAAAGATATTAAAAAAAAAAAAGAAACTAACACAACACTGTAAAGCAATTTTACTCCAATAAAGATGTCAAAAAAAAGGGGGGGGGGAAGCAAAAAGCCATAATCTGATAAATAATGTCTACAGTAAACCTCAGCAAGCATTATATTTAATGGTAAAGAATTGGAAGCTTCCTCTTTCTGAAATCAGGTGCAAAATGAGATTCCCGTTATCATTTCTATTAAACATTTTATTGAAGTTCTTAAACTGTGAAGAAAGACCAGAAAAAAAATAATATAAGGATGAGAAAAGAAGAAATTAAAGATACGTGGGCTGTTAAGGAAACTAACAATGGATGGTGAAGCATCCCAACTGCCAAAACAGAAGGCTATTACTGCCCATAGGCCTGGAGGGTCCAGAGCAGGAGAGCAGTTAGCATAGCTCAGCAAGAGCTGTGACTGTAGAGGAGGGCTGCCCAATGGCTTTGGGTAGAAGACGTAGCCACCCAGGCTGGGGAAACTCAAGGGAATAAATACCCCCGCCCTCCAATCTCTTGGTGGTGCCTCCCAATGCCTGGGCCCAATGAAACGCAGTCCTAGGAGGTCAGCTCCTACAGCACAGGGCAGGGTGGAAAAGAATGGAGAGTACATATGGAGGTGCAAGTGGGAATACCCAGCACATGGGCTTTGAGGTAGTGGTAGGACACTCAGGTTAAAAGTTCCCAGCCCATCCTTAAAGATATGGGTCTGGAACTCAAAGAGAGTGCAAACAAGACACACTTCCTGCTCTCAGAGAAGCTAAACTGCAGCTAGAGAGGGGGAGGCCAAAAGACTTCATTACATAATTGGGTTAAATGACGTGGGTCAGATTATAAGTACCATACAAATGTAGAGAGGAGGGATATCAGTAAGAACAAAAAACAGTCAGGATGCATATACATGCTACTATGTATAAAAGAGATAACTAATAAGGACCTATTACAGAGCACAGGGAACTCTTCTCAATATTCTTAATGACCTATATGGGAAAAGAATTTTTAAAAGAGGGGATACATGTATATGCATAACTGATTCACTTTGCTGTACAGCAGAATCTAGCACAACATTTTAAATCAACTTTATTCCAATAAAAATTAAAAAAAATAAAGGATGATTTCAAGTCAGACATGGAACTTAATCTGAGCCTTCAGGATAGATGGCTTGGTTAAATAGAAAGGAGGGGACAGGACATTCCAGGAAAGAGGAATAACAGTATAATTATAATAACAATCAGCATTTACTAAGAGCTAACTATTTATCAGGCACTGTTCTAAGTGCTTTACCTATAATACTACATTTAATACTCAGAACAAGGGGTGGGATAGGGAGGGTGGGAGGGAGGGAGACGCAAGAGGAAAGAGATTTGGGGATATATGTACATGTATAGCTGATTCACTTTGTTATAAAGCAGAAACTAAAACACCATTGTAAAGCAATTATACTCCAATAAAGATGTTAAAAAAATTTTTTAATTTAAATTTTTTTAAAAAAATACTCAGAACAATCCTATGAAACAGGTACTAGCATCAGTCTGATTTGACCGAGGAGGAAATTAAGGCACATAGAGGTTAAATAACTTGCCCAAGATTTAGGCACAGAAGGGTTAAATAACTTGCCTGACGTTGCACAGCTAGTAAACGGCTGAGCCAAAATTTGAATCCAGGGAATCTAGCTTCACAGAATATGCTCTTATGCTCTTAACCACTCTGCTATAGCACCTCACACCATAAGAACCACTGTAACAGGCTTGGGAATGAGATTATTTTGGAACAGTAAAATAGGTCTGCTAAAGCTAAGCTATGTGGCATCTGCCCTGTTTTAGATGGGCAGTGAGTGGGATTGAAAAATCACTTAAGGATGATGATGATGGTGATGGTGATGCTTATATGCTGCTGCTGCTGCTATGATGACAATGATGATGATGATGATGGGCTTCTAGAATTCCTATGAGCAGATAGCAGACAAGATTCACTGTGAAGGGATGAGGTAATTTCCCCATTAGTAAAGTTTTAAGAAAAAGAAATAGGGAAAAGTACTGAACAAGCAAGTAGTGGGAAGGAACCGTGATGTGCTGATAATACAGTGTTTGATTAAGAGAAATTGGCTAAGAAAGAAAGAAAAGCAATTCAATTAATAAAATTAGAAATAGCTAGAGAAGGGCTTCCCTGGTGGCGCAGTGGTTGAGAGTCTGCCTGCCGACGCAGGTGACACGGGTTCGTGCCCCCGTCTGGGAGGATCCCACATGCCGCGGAGCGGCTGGGCCTGTGAGCCATGGCCGCTGAGCCTGAGCGTCTGGAGCCTGTGCTCTGCAACGGGAGAGGCCACAACGGTGAGGGGCCCGCGTACCGCAAAAAAAAAAATAGCTAGAGAAGAACACTTTTTCAGTCAGACTGGCTTCAAGAATATCTTCTGCATTTACACACACATTCCTTCACATTTCTCAGTTTGAACTAGTATAAATAAGGCTGCTATGAACATAGCAGTGGTGGAGTGGAATTTTGGGGAATTCTGGTAAGGATATACTTAACATAATAATTTGCCATATTGTCTTCCAAAGTGCCTGTACCATGTTCCAATTCCACTAGCTCCACATCCACACCAACACTTTTATTGTCTGTTTTTAATTTTAGCCATTCTAGTCAGTAAGTTGCCTTTAGTTTGCATTTCCCCGATGTTAAGCATCTTTTCACATGCTCATTTCCCATCTGTATATCTTCTTTGGTGAAGAGTCTGTTCACATCTTTTGCCCATTTTTAATTGGGTTGTTTGTCTTAATTTTTAGTTGTAGGAGTTCTTTATATTTTCTGACTGGACATGAGTCCTTTATCCGGTACAATTTTCGCAAATATTTTCTCCCAATTGTGGCTTACCTCTTCATATTTTTAACAGTGTATTTCAAAGATCAGAAGTTTTACATCTTCGATGAAGTACAATTTATCAACTTTTTATTTTATGGTTTGTATTTTTCATGTCCTGTCCAAGAAGACTTTGCCTAACCTAATGTCACAGTAATCTTCTTGTATGTTTTCTCAAAGAAATTTTATAGTTTTTGTTCTTACATTTAGATCTATGATACATTTTGAGTTGATTTCTGTACATGGAAATACAAGGTCTCTGGATTAGACAACAGGCCATTTATTACTCAGAGAGCATCTTAGCACCAGTTCTGATGCCCACTTCCCCACAGGACAACACAATGAGGGCCTGACGTTACCCTGCAGATGCAGCAGCGCTAAAACCAGAGGTGAAGACCCCAAAATTATGAGACTCAGAGTTTATGAAGGGACTGATGGCAATCTCTTCTCAAGAGGATGGGAAAGATTTTTACTCTGGAATGTAAACAGATCATCTCTGGGTAATAGGTGATGAGTTTCTTTTTGTTTTTCCTCTTGTAATTCCCAGATTTCACCTGAGGGTGGCCCAAGTGAGGAACTGTGCAGCAGCACAGGCAGCAAAAAACTCCAAGAGAAACACTGTCTTCCTGTCTTGAGGACCAAGAAAAGGGGAACCTGAGAGCCAGAAAGTATAGGGAAAATGCACTTTTTCCTCTCTTTTTTCTTCTCTAGCCTTGCTGCAAGGTTAGCCCCAATCATGGGGCTGCACTACAGTGCTGGTGGTGGAGCAAGCATCTGAAACCTCAAGAGGTAACTTATCATTCTGAACACAGGAAGTGGGGGAGGGGCCTTGTCATCTAAAGACTGCAGAGGAACCCCTACCATTTTTCTCTCTCCCTTTTTCCTCCCTATTTGGCCCCATGGGTGGCCCCAGTCATGGCAATGCACAAAACTAAACTCCTAAAAGAAACATGTCTTTATAGCAGCCAGAGGATGAGGAAAAAAAGAGGCCCCTGAGAGCCAGAGAGTGTGAAGGAAATCTCAGAGGGTAGAAACAGAGAGAAAGGGAAACATAATTCTCTATATAAACTGACCCATTATGGGGCTCACTCCCTAATCTGCACATGCTTAGAACTGACCCAGGGGACTTCACTGCTGGCACAGTTGTTAAGAATCCACCTGCCAATGCAGGGGACATGGGTTCAAGCCCTGGCCCGGGAAGATCCCACATGCCACAGAGCAACTAAGCCCGTGCACCACAACTACTGAGCCTGTGCTCTAGAGCCCACGAGCCACAACTACTGAGCTCACGTGCTGCAACTACTGAAGGCTGCGCGCCTATAGCCTGTGCCCTACAACAAGAGAAGCCACAACAATGAGAAGCCCGCGCACCGCAACGAAGAGTAGCCCCCGCTCGTCGCAACTAGAGAAAGCCCGTGCACAGCAGTGAAGACCCAACGCAGCCAAAAATCAATCTATCAATCAACCAATAATTTAAAAAAAAAAGAACTGACCCAAAGCAGCATTGCAAGGGCTTTGAAAATTGTACTGACATAGAAGCCACACATAACTTGCAATCCAAATATAGCAAAGCTGACTGCCTACTAAAACAAACAAACTGACAAAAAAAATCAACATTCTCCAGAGAATTTTAACAGGGCTGACAGACTCACTACCTAATATTCGAAATACAAGATACAATCCAAAGTTACTCAACATACAAAAAACCAGGAAACTGTGATCAATTCTCAAGGGAAAAGAAAATTAAGATGTGCCAACCCCAAAACAACCTAGATATTGGAAATATCAATTACTTTAAAGTAGTCATCATATCCATGCTTCACAAAGATAAACATTCCTTAAGTGAATAGAAACACAGTTCTTGCAAAATAACAGAATCAATAGCAAAAACTCAAATCGAAATTTTAGGGCTGAAAATAAAATAAACATTTCATCTGAAATAAAAATGTCACTGCAATGGCTTGATAACAGAATAGAGACAGTGAGAAAGGAAAGGGCCAGTGAAATTGAAGATTAAATTGAAAATAGATTATAGAAGTTATCTCATGTGAGAGGGGAATAAAAAAACAGAGCATTAGCAAATAATCTCACATTTGAGTCACTGGAGCCCTAGAAGGACAGGAGAAGCAAATTAGTATAAAAAGAATTTTTGAAAAAATAATGGCCAAAACTTCCCTAATTTGGTGAAAGACACAAATGTACAGATTCAAGAAGCTCAGGAAACCCAAACAGGATAAATGCAAAAAAAAAAAAAAAAGGCAGATTCATCAAATCAAACTTCTAAAGACCAAAGGTTTTTTTTTTTCTTAAATCTTAAAACTTCACACGTTACATATAATGGAACAACCATTTGAATTATTGCTGATTTCTCATCAGAAACTATGGAGAGCAGAAGATAGTGGAATAACATTTTTAAGAGCTGAATGAAAACAACTATCAACCCAGAATTCTATATTCAGTGAAAATACCTTTAAGGAATGACAGTGAAATAAAGACATTCTCTTGGGCTTCCCTGGTGGCGCAGTGGTTGAGAGTCCACCTGCCGATGCAGGGGACACAGGTTCGTGCACCGGTCCGGGAAGATCCCACATGCTGTGGAGCGGCTGGGCCCATGAGCCATGGCCGCTGAGCCTGCGCGTCCGGAGCCTGTGCTCCGCAATGAGAGAGGCCACAACAGCGAGAGGCCTGCGTACTGCAAAAAAATAAATAAATAAAGACATTCTCACATGAAGCAAAAATAAAAGAATTTGTCACAAGCAGATCTGCTCTAAAAAAAGTGATAAAAGAAGTTCTTTAGGCTGAAAGGAAATTATACTAGAGGGACACTTGGAACTTCAGGAATGAAGGAAGAACACAGAAATGGTAAATATCTGGGTATTATAATAGATGCTTTTTCTTCTTTTTTAAAAATATGTATGACTTGAGAACAGAAGTTATAACCTTCTCCAGTTTTCAATATATGTACATGTACTACTTCAGACAACTGAAGTATTAGTATAAAGAGTGGAGGATAAATGGATAAATATCATTTTAGGCTTGAAATAAACAGCTGGGAAGCCCAAAAAATAGAGGACCTAGGGTTCAGGGATACTTTGGCAATGGGTCTTCCTATGATACGTACATGCTACTAAATCCTTTCACAAAATGTTGACATTTTTAGATGTGTTGATGTGAGGGAAAATGCATTTAAACTATTTTGATAAAGAGATAAGAGTTTCCTATATTGCTAAGTTTTATTTCTCCCTTATTTACCAACTTCTTTGTCTGAAAGGATATACAACAAACATATGAGAATTGGGTGATAGAAACAACAAGGAAGGATGAAGGTCATTTGTAGTAGTACGTGCCACCAGAAGACAGCTTTGCTTTCCCGTATCCATAATTTAGATTAAATCTACGTAAATATCCACACACTTACGAAAATGAGACAATTACACAGATAAGCAACAGGTATAAAACTCTTTTTCTGCAATGAGTTCTCACAAAAAGAGATATCAGGAAATGGTAATTACTCTCAGACAATTACCTTAATTCTCCAGTTAGCACTTGTCAACACAGCTTTAGAAAACATTAGTGTACAAATATAACACAGTCTTCAAACTTTTGCTTATGAGCCACCTAAGAGAATTTACAAAATCATGTTCTCTCTCACACATCTTTGGTTGACATCTAAAATTTTTCATCATAAATTTAGAAGGTGGCAAAGTGTATCATGAACATTGAAATTTTAAAATAAAACCATTACATCATCTTTTCAATGTCCAAAGGAATAGTAATTTCATATCCATCATCATTTGTTTTTAAAATTCACGAATAAGGCCTTCTTTAGAAGTCAAAAAGTTTATACCATTTCTTTTTCTCCTTCAACTTACATTCTACTCACCTCATGAAATTTCACCATATCCTTATGTTTTTATGCTTAAAAGACATTTATTTCTTGATCATCTATCATATTTCTCTGCAACAAAATATTTGTAGATTGAATTTTAATTTTTTTTAAACTTCAATTTTTTGGTACACAAGTGAGCAAAACAAACTAAATATATCATGAATTTTGGTGAATGCTTATAAACAACAAAAAATTTAACACATCTCTTGACATAAGTTTTCCCCATTTACCTAATGTATCCATGTATGACTATTACTTATTGCTTGAATGAGACAGCATCAATTCTATCCCTATTTTCACTTGTATTGACGTAAGCACTGAGAAACTTTGTTCACATGAGTAAGTATATGGGAATGGAAAAAGCTAGGTATAGCAATATCACTCAATTCTTTAAACTCATTCCAAGTTAGATGCCAAAAATTACATAGAAATCTATCATAAAAATTATTTGTAATGATCTATCCACTGACAACTTCACTAGTTCCTCCTTTAAAATTTCTGAAAACAAAGAATTGTTTTCAACCTGACTTTTAAAAGAATATATTGACCTGGAGCAGTTACTGTCTGTGGCTAAGGTTTCTACTACAGATGCTAATATAAGGAAAAACATAGAAGAATTTTTGCAACTCAAAATAACTTGTAAACAGTGTAGAGGCTGTTTTACTCCAAAAGAGAATCTAAAATCTGAGATAAAAGGAAAATAATTTATTACACAGCCATCATAGCCATTCACTTTCACAATGTCTGGGAAATAAACCAAAAAAGCAATACGAAGATTTACCAAATCCATATTTGTTTTGTTCTCATTTAGAAGCATCTTGCCTTACCTGAAATAACCCTTAAAGGACTAGCAGAATGGAAACAGTATTAATTTAACGTAAAATATTTTTTATAAAATACTTTCATTTCATCATGTGTTTTATATATTTTTGCTGTACCTTGCAGCTGCAGATATAACTTATTCAATATGCAGAAAATGTGCTATTGACCACGTAATCTAATTAGTAAAGTCGATCCTCACTGTCAAACCAATCATCTAAATAAAATTCACTTTGAGAAAAAGTGTGACAATTTTCAATTCAAATGAATGTGTTAGTATATGAATTTGATGTAAATTTTCTAAAAACTGAGAAATAGATCACAAAATGTATCTCATAAGCTCAATTATTAAAACCAATCAAGATTAAAATGATGTAAGAACTAATAGAATTAGTTTATACATTTTTATAATGTCATAAAACCAGGAATAAATCTATATGGGTCTGTCATCACTTAATTCATAATAGTAAAACATAATCAATAAATATTATTTATGAATTAGAATATGATTTTTTTAAAGCACAGTATTCCTTTAATAAAGTATATCCATGTGTATACTGAAATTTGGTTTTCAGCTTTCAGGAATAACTAAATAAAAATCACATATAAAAATTCTGTAATAGCTCTAACCAGTTTTTTTTTTTTGAAGTAGTAATAAAAACTTTTCCCATATATTTAATGAGGAATAAAAGTATGTTGTTAAAAATAGATCAGTCCAGCAGCTAACACATAATTTTTTGATAATAAGAAGCACAAAGTATCAAACATGTTAAAAGATAAAGTGAGGTCAGGATGGGAGTATTTATATACTGATGCAGAATTTGATAAAATAAGTATATCAGACAGGATAGGCTAGGTCATGCTGCAGTAACAAACAACAAAATGGTATGACTCAAAACAACAAAGGCTTCTTTCTAACCTAAGCTACATGCACACTGTGGCTGGCAGAACAGATCTGCTCCTCATAATCACTCAAGGGCCCAGGCTGACAGAGCGATGATCCCCTGCACCAGAGGGAAAGGAGAGCTCTAGAGGTTTCATATGGGTAGAGGCAATACTTCTGTTCATAACTCACCGGCCAGAAATAATCCTATGGCCTTACCCAATTCCACGATTGCCATGAAATTAACTCCAACCTCATGCCTAAAAAGGGAGGGAATGGGAATTATTTGGTGATCTGTGATTTTTACAATACGTTTTAAATTTTATTGAACAACACATACCAAATCTAAAATAAAATTACATATGACATTTTTTGCAGATTATTCTGTATAATGGGAAAAAATAGGAAGGTCTCTTAAAATAATTCATTTTATATTTAAAAGAATCACTGTCACTAACCTCCACTCCTTCAGCTGTTCAAAGTCACGTTTCTTTCCAGATAATGACACATCTTACAGATAAATGTTCAGAATAGCTGGAAAATATTGCTTATGTTTAAATCTGTGAAAAAAATTTAGGATTCAATATTTTCTTCAATGCTGGTTTTGCTTTGCTCTCACCAGACTCTCCTTCAATAATAATGCACTTCTTAACCACAGAGATAAAAGAGATGTGATGATTAAAAGAGATGTGATGAAAATTACTATCACTCCCACCATTCACACTCACACAGTATATCTGATTTCAGAAAGTCACAACAAATATCCAATTACCATATTTCTAACAGCCTTACTTCACCCTTACCTGGGATATATGTAAGATGGGAAAAGACAGGAAGCCTAAGAAGGGTTTATAATGCCTTGATTAATAATTAAAGGAAGCTTCTCCCAAAACATGTTGAATTGTCCCTTTGTTTGTCATCCTAGAGGGTTTTACACCCTAGGTGAGGGATATACCTTTCTTTTGTAAAGTTAGAAAAGAACTATTGTAAATGCAGAAGAAGGAAAGAAGAACTTACACAACACTAGGAAAGAGTATAAGGGCTCTATAAATTAATTTACTTCAAGGAGTAGGTATCCACCTGTCCCGTGGACTATTCCACACAATAAGAACTTGAATTGATGTGAGCTTTAATTCCTGCTCAAATAGCAAGAAACATTTGCCACTGAGTATGATGAAGAATGAATTTGCTTACAGAAGAGGCTTTCCATTTTACCACAACTTAGAGTGAGCAGTATATTTTACATCATGATGCAATACACACATACATACTGTTTCATGAAACAATAATTACCCTCACTACATGTGATGCACTCTGATACTTCCTATTCTAATGTCTTTTAATGCTGTTCACGACCCACTAAATTGATTTCACAACCAACTAATGATTCATAACCCACAAATTTAAAACACTGGGCTATAGAAAATAGAAATATATAAGGCAATCTCTGACTATAACAAGTGTCCTTAAGGAAGCTTTAGCTTGGAGGTACGAGTGGGTAAGCCAAAGTCTGGAAGTTAATATCCACAGGAGGTTAAATTTTATTGTTACATTAGTTTGCCCACCGTAATATTTAAACTTCCCCATTGGTCAGTAACAGCTTTTATAGGCCTATTATCATAGACTTGCTGTTTCCAACTCTGTGGTAGACAGGAAAATGTCCCCCAAGGTTATCAGTCCTAATCCCTGGAACTTGTAAATCCCACTATATATGTGACAAGGGCCCTGGCAGATATGAATAAATTAAGAATCTTGAGATGGGGAGATCATCCGGGATTATCCTGTGGGCCCTAAATGCAATTACACATAACCCTATAAGAGGAAGGCAGTAGGAGATCTGATACACATCGAGGAGAAGGTGATGTAAAGAGGAGGCACAGAGATATTTGAAGATTCTGGCCTTGAAGATTGGAATAATGTGGCCATAAATCAGTGAATGCCAGCAACCACCAGAAGCTGGAAGAGTGAAAGAAATTATTCTACCCCAGAGCCTCTGGAAGGAGTGTTGCCTTGCCAACACCTTGATTTGGGCCCACTGATACTGATTTTGGACTTCCGGCCTCCAGAACTGTGAGACAATAAAGTTCTGATGTTTTCAGCCACCAAGTTTGTGGTATTTTGTTATAGCAGCCTCCGAAACTAGTATAAGCCCTATGAAATTGACTTAATAAGAGACAAGGTACAAAGTGCCCTATAGTACACAGCCATCTGTAACTCTCTATACCTTTCTATATTTTAAGAAAGTTATGGTAGCTTACAGAGATTCACAAAACATCCTGACAACATAAATAATAAATAGGCAAAAAGGGAAAAACCAAAGATATATATGCAAAACAGAGCCAACAAGGTTTATATTTGTGTATGCAAATATACATATAATAGTTCCTGCCATGAGTCCACAGCAAATTTGGCTTTAAAGTTTCTAACAGCCAGTATTCAAAGGAAGTCTCCTTGTTTATGTGATTCAGTGGTTATTAGATAAAAACAAGCCAAGACAAGGTGAAATTCCTACCCAGGATATTTCTTTTGGACTGAGCTATGCATGCTATACTCATTACACCCTGTGTCAACTTCTTAAGCCAGACCCAAGTTAACAAGGCTACTAATTATATCATAGGTTGATAACATATCAAAACTTAACTTGATAAAAACAAATTCTATAGCACATATTGATAAGATATCAAAACCTAAGTTAATAAAACAAAATTCTATAGGAGGGAAGAGGGTGTCAATAGAATACCCTCTAGGAATATAGCTTGCCACTGATTTATCTTAATTCCGGGGTACATTTTAGAGTATTTATGACAGGCCTTGAAAAATGCTCAGAAAATAAGAAGTGTTCTCAGCTGAACTATTAAATATTCAACAAATGCTTCAGCCAATTGCCTATATGGCTTGCTTGAGAGCAGATGTCTTATGGAGTAAAATACAGTGTTTCTACTGTCAAGCGGGGTCTAGATAACTACTGAGGAGTCAGATAAATACCCCATCCCTACTCCCTGAAGAAGCTTCCAGGCCAGTGGGGTAGAGAAACACAGAGCACCCCAAATAGTTCCCCTAATCCAGCAAAGGGGTATCAAGAATGGCCTCCGGGAAGCGATACTAATTGACTGTTAGAGATGAGTAGCTCGGTGGGAGGGAGGGGAATGGCACCCCTGATGAGTCAGAAGTTTCTTCTGTCAAAGTCAAGCAATGCGCTTGAAGCACGTCAAGGCCTAAGCTGGATGAAAAGAGAAAAAAATCACGCAGAAAGAAAGTGGAAGGAGGAAAAGAAAAAAAAAAAAAGCATTTCATTCTCCACCACATGGCACACGCATAAACATTGCTTCAGAGGTTGGGGGGTTGGGGTCAGCGCTATAGCCATTTCCAACAAAATAGAGTTAGCGAACCCTGCAGGACGTTCATGAAAGCCAGGCCTCTCGTCCCTGAACCTGCGTTCCGTCAGTCCTCCGCTCACCTGGAGGCGCTCGTCTCACTGCGCAGGCGCCAGGTCAGACGTTAGAGGAGTTCCGGGTCTCTCACTAAGACTCCACTCTAGCCGCCAAACTTCCGTTTCTCCACTGCTCCCCGCTGAAGTCTCCGGCAGGAACTGAGGGGCGGGCCTTCCGGAAAAGGGGAGCGCAGCAGAAGAGGCTTGCGAATAGGTAAGTCTGTAGGTGACTGTTAGGGGGGCATGTAGTGAGTTATGGGCAATGGCTGCAGAGACCCTGCGGAGGTCTCCAACCTTGTAGAGTCTCCAGGAATAGGACGAGTCAATTTCATTAAGCAGCTCGGAGGTTTCACAGGTCTCCCCCAAACAACTTGGCCTTTTCCTGCATAACTTGGCGAGATTTACCAAACGAAGGACGCTAGCCTAGTTTCCTCTCCGGCGCAGTTACTCTCTTCCTGTTTAGGCAGCATTCAAGGCTCGGTTTCTCTGCTCATCAGTTGGCCTTAGCTTTGTGGGGCTGGGGGTGCAGATTAGTTTTGTTACCAGCTTCAGAAAAGTATGATTGAATGATATTTAAGAAAAATATTAGCGAAATGCCCTACCGATTTAAACGTCGGTTGACTTGACACTGTTGCTTCCATCACAGGCAGGCGTGATCCAGGCGGTTGGAGGTTGGGGGTGTTCTTGTTGAATTGAGTAAAGCTTGACATCCATTCAGAGCCGTTCGTGTCTCTGCGACCCAGTAAAATAAGCGGTACTGGGCTTTAAAAAAAAAAAAGCACTGTGTCTAGATTTTTCTGTGAAACACGTGTGCACATTGTGTGAGTTCCTTGAGGCCTGATAACTCTATTAGGGCAGGCCCTGGGCCATGAGTTTCGCACGTCAGCCTCATAATTCAGTGAGATAGTACAACTGTCCTGTAGTAGATGAGAAAACGAAGGCAAAGAATACATACTACTGCAAACACGATATGTCCATTAAAGTGCAGTGGCAAGATTCCAACCAGCTTTTCTACTCCAGAGCTGGCGCTCTCCACTAACCCGTGGTTTTTGAGAAACCTCGCCCGCCCAGCAGAATTTACAAACACACACACACACACATTTCAGCATTCACTTTTAAAGTTCCCCCCCGGGGATTCACCACACTGAGGGTTACCCAGGTTAAGAACTCCTGCACATTATCTGCACTTTTCAAAGAAAAAAGGCAAACCTAATCCAAAGCCAGTTACTGTATAAACTTGACCTTTTAAATGCATCAGACCTATCAGAACGATCAGAGAAACTTAGCCTTTTATGCTAAAGTAAAGAGATGGATATTTTCTCCTATGGGCTTAACATGTTTTGCTCCGGCACATTTCAGTAATTTGTTTTTGCTTAGCATTTTCAAGTCCAGGTAATTTTTCTTCATGATACTGTTTTCTTTAGTTCACATTTAAAGAAAATTTGATATTTTAAGTGACTATTCTCTACCCCTTAGAATAGCTTCATGTGAATAAAAATCTAATTTTTTTGCCTTTTACCTTAATGTCTTTCACACGGTCATCATGGTTTTTTTAAGATAAAGTTGAAAGTTTCTGTAAAGGGGCATACCAGGGTCCTGAAAAATCCTAGATAAGGCTTTCCAATCTTTAAAAAAACATAAAGCTAATAGAGTGGCAGTTTGCCAGTCTCAGGACCAATATTTATGGACAGCAGAACTTGTGAGCTGTTTTAGTCTATGTAACAGGAAGGTTTACCAAGCTCCAATGCTGTACTTCATCAGAAGCATACAGGTCTGTGCTCTGTAAGAGACTACAAAGCAGTAATTGGCAACTGTCATAGGCATTTTCAGTTTGCTTCTATTTAGCAAGTGTTTCTGTTTCTAGTAAAGGATTCAGGTTTGGAGAGGCTTATTCTCCTTCTCCATCATAAAAGTTTTAGGACTTGGATTTTGTGATATGACCATTTCCATTGGATTCTAATGAGACCTTATTATTTATGAGCTATGTGTCCCAGTACTTTGCTACATTCCATGGTGGGCATGGAGATAACTTAGCATCCTGGGAAGGCTTCCGTGACCACTGTCCTAGTGAGTCCCTCCCTCCTTACTACCTGTCAGGTTACCAAGCTGCTGGTCCCCTCGTCTATGTTTCTCTGGCTGTCAGTGTCTGTAAGTGAGGATACCATTCCAGGGAGGTGCAGGTTCAACTACATGGAGTGTGCAGATGCTTTTTTACATGATTAAATGAGGACAAGGAATAAACAAATGTGTCTGTATAGAACGTATGAACACCAAGCATGTTCAGGTTTTTCCTTTTTTCTTTTTTTAGTTTACCATTGATTCAGTGCCACTGTCTTGTTTCTCACATGGTCCTTCAAGCTTTGTTTTCCGAAAAGGAAACTCATATTTAGAGAGGATAGGTAATTGTTCAAAATAACCCGGTTGATGAGTGGCAGAGCCAATACTCAAACCTAGGCCTCAGGATTCCATGCTGCCTCTTCATTTAAAAATAAAATGATTTGGGGCTTCCCTGGTGGCGCAGTGGTTGAGAGTCCGCCTGCCGATGCAGGGGACCGGGTTCGTGCCTCGGTCCGGGAAGATCCCACATGCCGCGGAGCGGCTGGGCCCGTGAGCCATGGCCGCTGAGCCTGCGCGTCTGGAGCCTGTGCTCTGCGACGGGAGAGGCCGCAACAGTGAGAGGCCCGCGTACTGCAAATAAAATAAAATAAAATGATTTGGGGTTCAGAACATATTTTCGTGAAAATTTTGTAGCAAAATGATAGTTCCTAGACCACCTTACAAATAACTGATCGTGGAAATATTGTGCAATGGCAACAGAAATCTGTTCTGATGCCATAATGGTAATTAAGCAAAACAAAGAAAAGTTGATTAAGAAACCTTTTGTTTTTAAGTTTTTTTGTCTGATGTTTGGGAAAAAGATAACCTTAAAAGTGGAAAGAAGACAAAAGATAATGCATGCAAAGAAACTTTTTGTAGCTTCTGAAGGCAACTTCTGGTAATTTGCAAGGCCTTTAGAGGTTTATAGCACTGACTGTTTTCTCTTTATACATTAACTGTTAATGACTTTTTTTCTCATTGATGAAATTATACATCTCTGACAACCCCAATCCATCCCCATCCACATAATGGAGCAAGAGTTGGGAGAGAAAGGAATCCTAGAACTGAGTGCTGAAAGGAAAAGGAAGGAGTAAGTAAGGTTTGCACAGATCCCAGGTTGGAGGGGAGAGACCTTGGACAGTTCTCCCACTGCTGGCCTTCAGGTGGCGCTATTGGCCCAAGATTGCTCAGTTGGTGTTCAGAAGGTAAATGGTTTGAGACTAACATTCTGAAATTGGTTTGAGGTCATCCTCTGCTCTTTCAATGGATCTTGGAATGGACATGAAAAATTCTTTAATTTAAATACTGGATATTTAAATTGCCAGAGCAGTTTTGAAATTAACTTGGCGGCATTCCTGTTGAGGAGGGTTTTTTAATATATTTCTTCTCTTGGTTTTTCAAGATAGGTTTATGCCTTTTTTCTATTTGGAGATCAACTCCTTTTCATCCCAGCTGAACTGTCCCCCAGGATACTGTCTTAGTCAGCAAAGACTCTCATCTCACTATAAAAATTTCATGTAAATTAGCATATTCTGCCAACAGGTACCCTTACATTTGAACTAGCATGGAATGAGGGTTATTCCACCAGCAACATTCTTTGTTTTTTTGTTTTTTTTCAGTTAAGGAACTCTCAAATGCTTTTTTTTTTTAATTGAAGTATAGTTGGTGTACAATATTATATGTTACAAGTGTACCATATAGTGATTCACAATTTTTAAAGGTAATACTCCATTTACAGTTATTATAAAATATTGGCTGTAGTACCTGTGAACGTTCTTGATTTTTATGTATCACCTATATAATCTTCGATATATAGTACCTATAATTTCTGCATATTACAGATATCATTCTTATACTATTTCAACATTCTATGCCTCTGAAGAAAAAGTTACTGTTTTCAGCTAATAAGAATTCAGCTAATTTTCATTAAAGCAGAATATATAAAATGGAAGATAAGGCAAGTAACATCACAATTCATAAATGCCTTTTGTTCAGGAATAAAATGAATCTTTTGAGCTGTTGAGTTAATTCCTATAAGACTACTATCTTTGTTTTTCCCAGCTGGCTCTCAGTCTCTAGGCAGAATTCAATCCAGCAACCTGGAGGCTAAATGACCTCATAACTCATTAGCTGTTCTTAGAGCCATCTGGAGCCCTTGAGGAGAACAGCATTCAAAGGGCTGATAATAAAGACAACAGCATAATTATTTCTCCACCATGATTAAACCTTTAGGTGGCAAGCAATCAGCATGTTTATTATGCAGATTGCTGAGGTAGGTGTTTTCTGAAGGTATAATAACAATGCTGTGGTAGGATAACTTGTTTCCCTGTCCTCATCTAGCCTACAAATAGGTAAGCTGACTCTCAGTAAATAACCTATTGAGTCATAAAATCGTTCATTGTAAAAGAGGCAGTACAGCTGGGACGTAATAGTGTGTGAACACCAAATGTAAAAGATGCAAAAAGGGGCTTCCCTGGTGGCGCAGTGGTTGAGAGTCCGCCTGCCGATGCAGGGGACACGGGTTCGTGCCCTGGTCCGGGAGGATCCCACATGCCGCGCGCGGAGCGGCTGGGCCCGTGAGCCGTAGCCGCTGAGCCTGCGCGTCCGGAGCCTGTGCTCCGCAACGGGAGAGGCCACGACAGTGAGAGGCCCGCATACGGCAAAAAAAAAAAAAAAAAAGATGCAAAAAATGTAAAGCATGCAAAGGAAATAGCCACTTGGACTGTGGATATTTCTCAACGCTAAGGCACATCCTGCCAAAGATGTGAACTGATTCACGTGTGGCTTGCCGTGTTTTCACTTTGTAAACCGTTCATTCGATAATCTGGGAATTTCTTGCACTAACCTGTTTATCTTTCTTCTCATTTTTTATAGGGACTCTTGCTCCTTGCTGCGCAAGAAATGTCGTCACTTTCAGAATATGCCTTGCGCATGAGTCGTCTGAGTGCCCGGCTGTTTGGTGAAGTTGCCAGGCCTGCTGATTCCAAATCCATGAAAGTGGTGAAGCTGTTCAGCGAGCAGCCTTTGGCCAAGAGGAAGGAGACTTATGACTGGTATCCTAATCACAACACTTATTTTGCACTCATGGGGACACTACGTTTTCTTGGACTCTACAGGTAATGACAAAAAAAACCCCCACACACGAAGAGTAACCTATAAGAAATTTGTTTAGTAGATCAGAAAAGGAAAAAATTAGCCTTTCTATCTTTATAGTTTTGTGGTTCTTATAATAGTGCCCAGGTAGTTCAAAAGGTACAGTTGTGGGAGGGGAAAGCTTTCAAAATATCCATAATGAATATACTTAAAAAAAAAAAGAAACATGCAGTTATTGGAAGACATAATTTAATTATGTCTAAAATGTGACTAACATTGACTAGATACTGAGCTATAGTGAGATGTTAAATTAGTCATTAATCTAAGAGCACTCAATGGATGCAGAGGAAAACTGGTCTAAACACTGAGCACATTCTTGTTGGTCAGATGAAAAGAGTCCCTGCCCTGTGGCTGATCTGCTTCCTAACTGGCGAGGGGGAGCCTCCTTCCTTTCCTGAGGGCAGTTTTGTAGGATTTCTTATTTGCTTTCACCCTCTTTGGACACTTTTAGTTGGTACCCTTTTTGGTATACGAATTTGGTCTAAATAAGCTGTAGTTTACCTTTAAGAGTAATATGTAATCAACATTATAATAGGATAATAATATGTAATAGTAAGAGTAGCAGGCTCTTTCCACCATGCATTTGTATGTTTGTGTATGTGTCGGAAGTGGGTGCTTAAGATGATATACTGCTCTAGAAAGAAAAAAGATCAAATACCCATGTGACCATTTTCTTTAAAAAAAAGTCTTAGTTACCAAACAAATACATGCTCATTATAAAAGAATTTAAACAGTACATAATTGTATAAAGTTAAAATGCCTACTTTTTTTTTCAATTTAACAAGTTTTAATTGGACTTGTCTTAGGGCAACAGTACAAACATTAATTTGGGACTGTTGGCGCTAATATAATAAAATTAATAGTTCATTCCAGATAACTAAAGATTGGTACATTCTTTTATCCAATAGATTTTTTTTTAAGTACCTTCCATGTACAGGCACTTAAGATGGGCACAAGGGGAACAGCAATTAACAAAATAGAATAGATTTTCTTAGTTAATATATTACTAGAGATGATAGTCCATGACGTATTTTGAATTTCTGGAATTGCTTTTGGGATTATCTCCCTTGCCATTAGTCTCGGCTCAAAAAATAAAAATTAATTTTATTCTTACCCCAAATAAAATATTGGAAGGTAGATGTCCTCAGTAGAAAATCATAACCCATAACCAAATTAAATACATTCAGTTATTTTAATTTACTTGTTTGCTGCTACTCTCCATTTGTTTGAAAAATAAAGCCTTGACTATCTTTGGGGACAGAGAAAAAATACTTAGCATTTAGTTATCCATGGAAAAGCACAATTATTTTCACATTTAGCCACTAGTTACGGTAAATGGTGCCTCTAACACAAGGCCTCCTGGGAAGTCAGGCAGGATGAAACTAGACAGTCTTCAATGAAGAAAATCTTACTCAGAGACCTACAAAACAGGGAGGGAAGCAGGTTCTCAAAAACAGTGACTCATTCAGCCAAGCAGGTGCTTGGGCTGGTTCATCAGCAGAGACAAAGACCCCTGCCTTGGTCGCTTGCTCTCTGGAGGAGGTTGTCGGGAAAGGTTGGGGGGCGGGGAGGGAAGGAGAAGGGGGAAACATATTAAATAAGTAAATTATGTGGTGTGTTACCAAGTTGAATGTGCTACAGGGAAGAAAAACAGTAGAGCCTGCTGAGCAGGATCAAGAGTGCTGACTGGGCACTCAGTGGGCGGGGAGAGGACAGGGCACAGTATTAAACAGGACAGTCAAGGTTAGCCTCATTGAGAAGATGAGGCTTAAGCAGAGACTTGAGAGTGGTGAGCGAGCCAGGTGGGACCCAGGGAAGAGCTTGCAAGGCAGAGACAAGAGCAGAGCAAAGGCCTTGAGTTGGAATGTTCCTCGTCTGTTCCAGGGGCTGCACAGGCTGAGGGGAGAACAGTGGGACAGGAGGTGGATTGTGCAGGGGGCTGAGTAAAACGGGGAGCAGTTTGCCGGGTTGTAAACAGGAGTGACATGATCTGACTTATATTTCAGAAGAATTACTCTGTTTTTGAGAATGACTTATTTGGGGGGCAATCATAGCTGATCCCTAAGAGGTCTGTTGTACCTATCATGTTCATGGAATGAAACATCATACCCTTAAAACTGATCTATTTTAAAACAGCCTAGGGGGAATTCCCTGGCAGTGTAGTGGTTAAGACTCTGAGCTTTCACTGCTAAGGGCCCGGGTTCAATGCGGTTGGGGGACTAAGATTCCACAGACCACATGGCACGGCCAAAATAAAAAAATAAAGTAAAACAGCCTAGGGAGTTAAAAATTGGGCCCAGCAAACCCCTCTCTTACATTTAATTGGTACGCCATTATCCACCCTTTTATAGGTGAGGAGACCAAGGGGCAGGGAGGGAAGATTCCTTATCCAAGGTCACACAGCTACTGAATGGTGGAGCTGTGACTTAAACCCAGGGTCAAATGGGTTCCACAGCTTACATATTTAAACACTATACTGTTTGAGGGCCTCTATATCCGCAGGTTGCATATCTGCAGATTCAACCGACCACGGATCAAAAATATTAAAAAAAATTCCAGAAAGTTCCAAAAAGCAAAACTTGAATTTGCCACACACCTGGCAACTATTTATATAGCATTTACATTGTATTAGGTGTTGTAAGTAATGTAGAGATGATTTGAAATATTCAGGAGGATGAGTGTAGAATATGCAAATACTATGCTGTTTTACGTAAGGGACTTGAGCGTCAGTGGATTTCGGTATCTGGGGGGGGTCCTAGAGCCAGTCCCCCAAGAACACTGACCGTATTTGATCTTAGAACGCAGATATTTTTATACAGTACAGGCAGTCTTCATTCGTATGTACAGACAGTCCTGGCAGCCTTGACCCCTGGAGGATCTGTCTGTTGATCCGGCTTCCTTCTGCCTGAGACTTTCCCCGGCAGCCTTTTTGTGTGAATCATCCACTGCCATCAGGGCAGCTTCCTCCAGACCTTTCCCGTTTGTAGCAGGTGCTAATCCCTGGGCCCCTCAGGGTCTCGTGTAGCTGTTGAAGCTTATACCGACTTTCTGCCCCCTTCAGTGTTTAGTCTTAGTGTTACAGGGAAATTTGGGGCAATTATCAGTGTTGTATCCTAGTTACCTAGGTTTACATGGGCGGGTTTGGTAATTAAGCTGTGGGTAGCATTGTTTCTGTGAGGGAAAACTGACCTAGAAATGAACTTTGGGAACACAGCTCATCTGTATGTCGGGGGTTCCCTGTCCTTTCTGTTCACCAAGCTGAGCATGCGCCCTGTAGGAGTCAAAGCTTGATAACCAGGACCACCTAAGAGAACATTCTAGATTGGTGTACTTTTCCAGTCTGATAAAAATACTGGCTACTTTTTTTTTCTTTCTCTTTTAGAGATGAGCATCAGGACTTTAAGGATGAGCAGCGGCGTCTGAAGAAGCTTCGTGGAAAGGGGAAACCAAGGAAAGGAGAAGGGAAGAGAGCAGCAAAAAGGAAATAGTGTTGGGCCATCAGGGGAGGACTTCTCCCTCAGCAATCAAGAGCAGGACGAAGTGTATTTATTGTCCCTCCACATATTGGAGGAGTACAAGCTTCCTAAGTTGAAGATTATTCAGAGGAATACAGTCATCTCCGTGCTGAAGTCTAATGCAGTTGAATTGTGACTGGTTTCTTGAACACAGTTTAATTCTGCAACATTGTTTACCTTGGTTCTGTAATCTGAAGTTTACCTTATTCCCCAGAGAAATGAGTGCATGATTACTATTGAATGACTTGTTTGGGAGGGGATGGGATGTTGGCGGAGTGGAGGAGAAACTCATTAAATGAACACCCTCGTTTCTCCCTTCTTGCTTCCCCACTTAGCCAGCCCTAAGCTCTTTCATCTCTCTGGCTGTTCAGCTACGGTCTCCACCACCAAGCTCACAAACTTGATGTGCCTCTCCACCTACTCCTTTGAGAATATCTGTAAGATAAATTTGTGGGATAAAAGGCTGCGTCTGTTAAGAGAGCATTGGGTACCTGCTGTATACAGCCTACCAGAGCCCGGGTAATACAGTGGTTTGCAACAAACAGTCCGTACCTTGTGGAACTTTCAGTCCTGAGGGAGAGCCTAATATTACATAATTACATAAATACAATTGTATTACATGCTACAAAGGAAAAATCCAGACCAGACTTCTGTGAGAGTGTGGATGGATCGATCCACAAAGCAAGAGGCCCAAACCTCATTTGGTATTTTAAAGAAGGCGTCCCTGAAGAGATGATATTTAAGTGGGGCTCTGAAGAATAAATTAGAGTTAGGCAGAAGAAAAATGGTGGAAAAGCATTTGAGGCACAGAGAATGCCGTTTGCAAAGCCCTAAGGTAAGAAGAAATTGTCCCGTTCAAGGAATTGGAAAAATGACCACTAACTAGTATGGGTTAGTCATAATGAAATAGACAAAGGCCAGACTGTGAAGGGCTTTGCAAGTTCTGTGAAAAAGGTTGGACTTAACCAACTTAACCAGAGATCAAAGTGTGTAAGACGTTATTTCTGTGAGAGGTGAGTTGTATACAGTAGAGGAGCTCGATGCTCATTGTGTTATATTCTAGCAGTGAGTTTCCAATGAGGTTGCAAGGGCTTTCTGATTTTTTTTTTTCCAAGAATTCTGAAGATCTCTAGCACCATCAAGGAAATTTTTTAAGTACTTTGTTTTTATTGTGGTAAAATCATAAAATTTACCATCTTAATGATTTTCAAGTGTACAGTACAGAAGTGGTAACTATATGCACATTGTTGTGCCAAATAAAGTACCTTTAACCTCGTTCCTACCTCTCTCAGGAAAAGAGCAAAGCACACAGGCGGGAGCGCGTGCAGCAACTACTCCAACTATGATTTTCTTTCCCTCCAACACTGGAAGTATTGGCAATAACTGCCCCGTGAATAATTCCTGAACTAGTAGGAATCCTGCTGCATATGCTTAGATAAATGATATTTTTAAAGAGGCCTAATCCAGATGGTATAGCTAGGGCCTATATTACAGTTGTTGGTAAAAATAAAAACTAACTAAAAATGGGTAATTCCATCTGATAGATGTGAATTCCAGCAGAAGGCTGAGAATCCAGTTAGAACTCTTTCCCGAGCACCTGCCACATGCCTGGCACATGCTAATTTTAGAGGACACAGATAAATAGCCGTAGTCCTTAAGACTGTGTGAATGAGCATGTGTGTGTTGTAAAGTATCGACAAGATCTTGGGGATTTGCTCAGAAAAGTGCAGATGCACTGTTACTCTTGGCCAATGCAGCTGAGCCTGGTGGGTGGATGGGCCCCAGGACACTGGACTGAGAAACAGGCTTCTAGCCTGGATCCAGTGTAGCTAAATGGATGTTCTGAATCAGGCCATCTCCACCTTTGGGAGAAAGACTAACTGTAAGAGGAACTTAGGAGCATTAGGTTGATACTTTAAAGAGGATAACTGCTTTAGATCCCAACAGCTATCCTGAGTCAGAAAACAAGGCAGAAATCTGTGTGTTGGTTCTCTGATGGGCCCCGAGCCTCCAAGGAGCCTTAGCACTGTTTGATAGGGAAGCTGTAGACAACTCAGCAGCAGGTTAGTGTGGCGCTGCTCCATGCTGAAAATTAGGAACTAAAGCTAAAATGCATTTGTACATCAGCTGTACCCTAAAACGAACTGATACAGTAAACACTGTGCAGCTCAAGACAGCCTGTACTGAAGAGTGGACCAGATGGAAAGTAGAGGATGAGAGGGACGAGTCAATTCTTTTTTTTTTTTTAACATCTTTATTGGAGTATAATTGCTTTACAATGGTATGTTAGTTTCTGCTTTATAACAAAGTGAATCCGTTATACATATATCCCCATATCTCTTCCCTCTTGCGTCTCCCACCCTCCCTATCCCACCCCTCCAGGTGGTCACAAGGCACCGAGCTGATCTCCCTGTGCTATGCAGCTGCTTCCCACTAGCTATCTATTTTACGTTTGGTAGCGTATATATGTCCATGCCACTATCTCACTTTGTCCCAGCTTACCCTTCCCCCGCCCATGTCCTCAAGTCCATTCTCTAGTAGGTCTGCGTCTTTATTCCTGTCTTGCCCCTAGGTTCTTCATGACCATTTTTTGTTTTTGTTTTTAGATTCCATATATATGTGTTAGCATACAGTATTTGTTTTTCTCTTTCTGACTTACTTCACTCTGTATGACAGACTCTAGGTCCATCCATCTCACTGCAAATAACTCAATTTCGTTTCTTTTTGTGGCTGAGTAATATTCCATTGTATATATGTGCCACATCTTCTTTATCCATTCATCTGTCGATGGACACTTAGGTTCCTTCCATGTCCTGGCTATTGTAAATAGAGCTGCAATGAACATTGTGGTACATGAGGACTAGTCAATTCTTGATGCCATGGAACCAACACATTTCAGGACACCAGTGAGCAAAGGTTAAGACAAGAACTAACTGTAACTAGAAAAAAAGTCTTTTAACTGTAGGTTTCAGCTAGCCAGATTGTTTAGTTGGATTTCTCTGGTCACGACCCAAACTATTTGTTTTCCCTCTAATGTTTAGTGTTTTGTGTGCATGAAGGATTTTGCCCTTGACTTTAGTGTGGCATAGTAAAAAGAGATTAGGGTTTGGATTCAAAAGTCATGGGTTTGTGAGAGTTCTGCTCACTGGCTGGGAGACCTCAAGTCACTTAACGCCTCTGAACCTCTTTCTGCCTCTGTCAAATCCTGATAATACTTCACTGGATTAATGAAATCATGTTTGTGAAAAGGACTAGGTAAACTGTAAAAGGTTAATCAAATATTTTTACATACAGCTATTTGTATGACCAGTAAGAATCGGTACGTCTTACTAGCAGATTTTTCCAAGAAGGTGTTGACAAATACCTGCTAAAAATATGAAGTTCTCTGTGTTTACATGCAGCGTGATAGGTTCAGGAAGAAACAAGTGTGAGATGCATTTTATTGTTTTTGTTTCTAACATTTTATTTAATTTTTGGCTGCGCCATGTGTTAGTTGCAGCACACGGGCTCTTCGTCGTGGCATGCAGGCTTCTCTCTAGTTGGGGCGCGCGGGCTCCAGGGCGCGTGGGCTCTGCAGTTGGCGGCATGCAGGCTCTCTGTTGAGGTGCGTGGGCTCAGTAGTTGTGGCGCACAGGCTTAGTTGCTTCGCGGCATGTGGGATCTTCCCGGACCAGGGATCGAACCGATGTCCCCCGCATTGGAAGGTGGATTCTTTACCACTGGACCACCAGGGAAGTCCCCAAATGCATTTTATTGTTATGTAATCATGGGTTCCAGAAATTTATTTTTTGAAAAAGCACACACATACATAATAATGCTTTTATTTATGAAGCACCTTCCACAGAAGAATAAGTCAGAATTTAAAATTCCACCCTCTTCACCTTTTTCCTCTTTCCTCACACATTTCTCCCAAAGCTTCTAAGTCTCAAAGTTTAGAGAGTGAGAGATAGGAACAAACTTCCAGAGCAATAGACAGGGGGAAAGGTCTTTCAACCTGCCAATCCTGTCTTCATGGCCCTTAAGTACTCATTTGTTAGTTCAAAAGGAAGCGTTTCTTTAAAAAAAAATTTTTTTTGAGATAAAATCAGCAAAACAAACAGCAATACATTCAAGAAGACTTAGATGAAACAGGGAAACAAACAGTGAAACCCTGGATATCCAAATACTGGAAAACCAGTAAAACATTTATGCTGAACTTGAAACGTTTTGTAAAATGACATAGAAGCAGCAAAACAGAGAAGTTCATGAAACTAGTGGGAAGACTGACCAAAGAACCTACCCAGATGCAACTTTCTAACGTCACTGGAGATCTGGTAGAATTATAAGTTCATATTAAAGTAGAAACTAGACTTAAACCAATATAGATTCTAAATCGTCTTCTACTTAAGAAAATGTGTTTTCTGAGACAGGATAGATTCATTTACGGAGAACTTTCTGTGTCTGTTGCAGAAAACATGCGCTTCTCCTTACTGACAATCTGAATTGGTGCTCGGTATCATCTTCCCCAAATCGCCTGAAAACTACTAACTGACCCTTCCTTTTGAGTTTGGCATAAAAACAACACTCAACAGAAACTGAAGAGAACAAGGATCTATCTAAAAAGAGCTCCAGGCTGAGTATATCGGTATGGGAATTGACCAGTGCATTAAGCACCAAACAAGTTAAATTCTTAATAAAGAAATAACAGAGAGGAGAGATCCGTGTGGTTTGAATCATCAGGAACTTCACAAGCAGTGAAAACAATGATTGCAAGTAATGTCAACATTTTTGGAGCACTTACCAGATGCCAGGCGTTGTGCTTTGTAAACCTTACGTAACCCCCATATGATAAGAATCCCCGTTTTACAGATGAAGAAACTGAGGCTTAGATCTTGTACCCAAGATCACACAGCTCTAAATGTCTTAGACTGAGGTTTAAATCCAAGCTGCCTGACTCAAAAGCTTGTACCTTTTATGACACGACAGAGTAGCACAGATCTGCTAAGTCAGAGGATTATCGTAACAATAACTACCACTTGTCCAGTGTTTTAGCATTTGCCAAGCACTATGCTTAACTCTTTCTATAAGCTATATCATTTAATTCTTAAAACAACCCTATGAAGGAAGTGTTACCGTTCCCATTTTATATGTGGACTGCAGTTTAAAGCTGTGGTTCTCAGCTCCAGCTATGCATTAGAATCCCCGGCAGGAGGTTAGAAGAGCCCTGTGCCTGGTCCCACTCCAGGCCAATTCAATCCGAGTTGGGACAGGGAGGGAGAAATGACTTAATCACTGTATTTCTGAGACGCTCCTATGGCTCTGTTGTGTAGCCAAGTTTAAGAATCATTGGTTTAAAGCAGTATTCCTCAAACTCCAGTGTTCAGCAGTATCATCTGGAGAGCTTGTCAGACATAGCTGGCCACACCCCAGAGTGTCTTATTCAGTAGGGCTCCAAGGGGCCCAAGAATTTGCATTCGTAATGCTTCCCAGGTGTTGCTGGTGCTGCTGGTGTGGGACCACACTTGGAGAACTAATAGTTTAAAGTCGCTTGGCCAAGGTCCCCCCATTGGCAAACTACTGTGGCTCTACCTCGCTAGTGAAATTCCCTAGCCACCCTGGAACCTTTTCAAATCTTTAGAACTTGACAGCAGTAAAATAAGTGTCCCAGGTAGGGAGAAAGATTTAGCTAATATGAGAAAGTTTATGAAAATACTGAATGTTGTAAAAAAAATTGAATAAATGGAGAGGGATCCCATATATCTGAATGGGAAGATTATGTATTATTGAGATGTTAATTGTTTACATTTAATTTATATAATTTATTTTATAATTTCTACCAAAATTTCGATATACATTTCTTGTGTTTGATAAAAGGATTTAAAATTTCAAAATCCATTTGGAAGGAAAAATAGAGAACACAAGAAATTCTGAAAAGGAAGAATAATGTGGGGACTTATAACAGATGTTGAAACATATAATTTAAATTGTTTCTGGATTTCCCTGGTGGCGCAGTGGATAGAATCTGCCTATCAATGCAGGGGACACAGGTTAGATCCCTGGTCCAGGAAGATCCCACGTGCTGTGGAGCAACTAAGCCCGTGAGCCACAACTACTGAAGCCCGTGTGCCCTAGGGCCCACGTGCGGCAACTACTGAGCCTGTATGCTGCAACTACTGAAGCCTGCGCGCCTAGAGCCCGTGCTCTGCAACAAGAGAAGCCACCGCAATGAGAAGCCTGCGCATTGCAAAAAAGAACCAACACAGCCAAAAAAAAAAAAAAAATTGTTTCTAAAAATAGTGATATTCATACAAGAATAAATCATTGGGGAAAAAAAGAGATAACCCAGAAATAGTTTGTATAAGAATTAACATATAATAAAAGATGCTTCACAAATTAGTTAATAAATGGTATTGGGACAATTAGTTGGCAATTGGGTGGGGGGAAAACAATTTAGGTTATCACTTCATGCCATACACCAAATAAATTTTGGATGCGTCAGTAATTAAACATGGGGGGAAAATTATTAATGGAAACTATAAGGGAATAGAACTGAATCATTAGCTAAACTTGGACAGGAATTTACTTCTCTAACTTCAAGTAATAAAAGAAGCCCAAGGGGGGGCTTCCCTGGTGGCGCAGTGGTTGAGAGTCCACCTGCCGATGCAGGGGACACAGGTGCATGCCCCGGTCCGGGAAGATCCCACATGCCGCGGAGCGGCTGGGCCCCTGAGCCATGGCCACTGAGCCTGTGCGTCCGGAGCCTGTGCTCCGCAACGGGAGAGGCCACAACAGTGAGAGGCCCGTGTACTGCAAAAAAAAAAAAAAAAAAAGTCCAAGGAAAAGGCAAGCATATTAAAAACAGGTTCTTAAGAAAATTTTTAAATGATACCAAAAAATATTTATGGCAAACAAGACAAATAAATAGGGTATTTTTAAAGTTATATAAAAAGCTCATACAATTTTATGAGAAAAACATTCATGTAACAAAAGAAAAAGGGCAAATGATATAAATAGGCAAATGACACAAAAAGAGCAACTAGAAGTAGTAAACAAATACACGGCGGGGGGGGGGGGGGATACACACTTTGGCCTCAGGGCCATTATATCGTTGCCTCCAAACACAATCTCCCCAGACGTCCCACCTGACTCTTAAACTCACTTTTTCAGGTCTCTGTTCAAATGTCACCTCAACAAAGCTTTCTCTGACCACCCATTTGAAAATCACATACGTTATTCACTAGTGAACCACACCCCCTCTTCTGCTTCATTTTTCTCCCTGGCACCTTTTCCCCTTGCTAGAACCCAGCTCTGTGTGGATAGGAATTTTACTCACTGCCATATCCCCAGTGCCTCGAACAGTATGTGATTCGTAGTCAGAATCTCTACATTTTTGTTGAATGAATGAAATACTCAAGCTTGCTTATAATAACGTAAATGAGGTACATTTTTCTCACTATATTAGAAAAGAGAGAAAGAAAAGGAGAAAGGGAGGGAGGGAGAGATGAAGGAAGAGAAAGATGAGTGAATGATAATGATAATTCATTTGGATTGATAACGTGATTTAGTAAAACTGGAAAACGTTGTCGGCAGCGTATTTAGTTTAACCTTATGGGAAAAGAATCTGGTCTTCCCTGGTGGCGCAATGGTTAAGAATCTGCCTGCCAAAAGCAGAGGACACAGGTTCGAGCCCTGGTCTGGGAAGATCCCACATGCCACGAAGCAACTAAGCCCGTGCGCCACAACTACTGAGCCTGTGCTCTAGAGCCCGTAAGCCACAACTACTGAGCCCACGCACCTAGAGCCCGTGCTCCGCAACGAGAAGCCACCGCAATAAGAAGGCTGCGCATCTCAAAGAAGAGTAACCCCCGCTCACCACAACTAGAGAAAGCCCACAGGCAGCAATGAAGACCCAACACAGCCAAAATTTTTAATAATTAATTAATTAATTTAAAAGCCTATGCTTTAAAAAAAAGAAAAGAAAAAGAATCTATCGATGTGTATACTGAGCCATTAATAACACCCATATCCTCTGACCCAAAATGGTGTTGATTTTTAAACACTATTCTCCAACAAAAGATATCCTAGCTCCTTGGAGAAACAGTGGATTCCAGAGCTGGGACAGGTAAGATACAAATTATGCCAGAAAGTCAGGAAGTGCCCCTCCAAAAAAAGGATGGGGGACCTGTTGAAAGGGCATGGAATCCAACCTGAAAGAGTTCCCAGTGGCCAAGGCTGGAACAATTTGAGCAACAAAACAAATAAGAATAGTACTGAATTAAAACCCAGAGATTAAAATAAATATCCTTGAGTTCATACTGATACAAATAAATTGGGAAGAAGGGACAACTCTTCATTATAGAAGAATTCTAATTTAAAAATATAAGGAATGAGGGAAAGAGGAAATCACCATCGGAACACTGCATAATCATTGCTGCAGGCAAGATCCAGTGATGGGATGCTAAAATTAGTGGGCAAAAGTTTTAGGAGAAACCAGATATCTGTATGCTTTTATATGATCTCCCCTAGATAACTATTGTTTACAAGGAGAAAAATAGTAACTTTAAGGTAGAGAAACCTAGCGGGCACCACCTTAAGCAGGTAATCCAGGTTGACATCAATAATAAGACACGCCGACATCCTGTACTCCTGATAGGACACACTGAGAGGGCTACACCACTCCTGTGAAGTTCTTCCCCATAAGTAGAACTGGGACTTCTGTCAGGTACCCTGGCAAGATACAGATGGGCTTGGAGTTGCAGGGCTATGACAGTACGAGATTAACACACATGGCACCTTGCCTTGGCCCGTGCAGGTTTCCCCAGGCGAAGGCTTTGGTCCTGGAAGCAGCAGTGACAGCAGAAGGCAGAGCAGGGGGACATGGGTCAGGCAGCTGGGGGACACAAGTGAGCCTGGAGTTAGTAATTAGAGAAAGAAGAGTGCAAAAGGTAAAATCAAGCTCAGAGTGTGGAAGCATAAGGACCAGAGAGTTCAAGAAAGAAGCAACCAGGCCAAGAAGGATCAGAGGGAAAGAATCTAGCCCAGAGGTCATAGGCTGGGAGCCTGCAGCCCATATTTGGCCCGTGAATGTGATATGTCTGGCCCACATGATATTTTTTGAACTGTGAAGTAGATATCAATGTTTTTTAATTAAGAGATTTTACATCAAACCCAGATATCAGCTTCTGTTTAAAAAAAAAATCATAAGTCATGGGAACACTGGGTATCTGTGGCTGCCCCTCCAGGACAGAGAAGTCAGAGACAGCCTCCGTTTATTACTGGGCTGTTTCCCTGCCTGTTTCTCTGGTTCCGTCACCTGCGTGGCTTTCCTGTAGGCTTTTCAGTTTCAGGATCTCGCCGAAGCAGTGAAGTCCACGTGACGAGCCAGGCAGGGAGTGACTGTAGGATAAGGCACTGCCTGTCCCTGGCCTGGGTTTGAATCAGCCCCCTTGGTGTTGAAGGAGCGTCGCTGGTGAGGGTGCTCTCTGCAAGGCCCCAGTGCAGCCAGAGCGCCTAAGTTCCAGGGGCCGTGCTAACAACCCATGCCGTCAGAAACGGAGACAGGAAAGCACATTCTACCGAGGAAGAGACTCGCAGGCTTCATGGTTTCTGCTCTGTCACACTCAGCTCTTCTCTAAGCAGTAAGACACCTGGTTCTCTCTCTGTTCCCTGGGATCTTGCGACAGCCAAGGAAAAAATAGAATAGGATCCAGTAGGCTGTGCATGGACGACACAGACATATTTGTGTGGTTTGAGGGCAGAGGTGGGAGGAAGAAGAGATGATGCATTTCAGGAGGGACCACTGTTCTGGAACAGAAGTTTTCTGGCTGTCTTCCCTGTGTGAGTGTGCATCTTACCTACTCTGATAGCAAATACGGGTAGGAATTGCTGGCTGCCGAGCGTGAACTTGAACTCCGATGGGGAATGACTTCTGAGCCCTTGGGTCAGTGGTGGTACTGACCCAGAATGAAGCCAGATGGGTGACCAGCCCGACCAGGACACCTGGTCTGGCAGGTGGCATAGAGAAGGCAAGGGCTCTGTCACTCTGCTTCTCCAGCCACAACTTGACAGTCAGCGGGGCAGAGTGCAGGGAGAGCCGGGGCCTTGGGCAGAGTATAAACCCCTCACACGGAGGCAGAAGCCAGCAGCAATGACCCCCAGAGAGATAGGAGGAGGCACCAGCCGTCTGTGTGGGGAGGGGAGCCCTCAGGCGGACGAGGGGCTCTGCCGCTGTGAAGGCGGGGGCCCTCAGGGCTCTCGCTTGCTCTGCTCATCCTGTTCACCGGGAGTTATTCGTGGTGGAGAGGCTAGGTGGAGCTGAAAAAGAAAGGAGAGGCGGCAAAGCCACTACCACGTGAAAATCAAAAGTGGATAGAACATTCTGGGGTTTAAGTAAAGGGAAAGTAAAGATGAGCTCGCATAAATTAGATTTTTACACAATCTTTCAGAAATACATCTAGGATGTAAAAATTGGGGTTTGTCTATTCTGTTTTTCTTTGGACCTCTTCCCTTCGTTTAGCCTTTGCTCTTAGCTTTGGGTGGGAGACCAGTCGGAGTTAAAACACCACTTTCTTTCCCAGTCGCACAAGACTTGCACTTGTCAATCAGTGTGACTCCAAGAAGGAATAACACTCAGCGGATGGGCTCAGCCCTCCTGCGCAGAATCGTCACCTGAGGCGTCTCTGAATCAGCTGGATGGGCTGCAGCCCAGGCATCTGCATTTCCCACAAGTGCTTCCAGGTGATTAATATGCACTTTAAAGCATGAGAATCACTGTTTCAGGAATTCTGGTGGAAACAAAATTGAAAGGGATAAACACTGGTTGCAAGATACTTCGTTAGTGAGCCACAAGATGTAGGCCTGATCGTGTGCTTGGAAACGTACCAAAGATGACTTGAGTCAACTTTGAATTGTGGGGTCCTCATCACCAATCTCCTTCAGGCTCTGATTTTATAATTCTCTCCAACAAGCTCATATGTCTGTCTGGTTTGATTCTTAGTGAGGCCTTGGTGTTAATAATTGCTTATCATTCTGGTATGATCTTGTCTCTGCGGGGGCATGTTCAAGGATGCACAGGTAGTAAGGATACCCGAATCCCTGGGTGCTAAATTCCAGCCATGTGGTCTGCTCCAAACCATCTGTGCAGGCTGTACAGTTCATCATGGAAAGGCAGGCATGACGAGAATTACCTTTCTTGTGAAAAATAATCAATTGATCTTTCCTCCGCCTTCATTAGTCTTTTGAAGTCTCCCCACTGCATTTCACAACCAGCCTTAATAGCAGGGAAGATGAAAGTGAAGAGAAGCTCAGTGATCTCATTTGGAGATCGCAATGTGTCTTTAGCACACAGGTTGGCCCTCTGGGATTCTGTTTGCCACGTCGCCAAGCCACTCACCAGAGCCAGCTCCCCAGGGAGGGCATGGCGACAGGGTGATGTATGGAAAACAGGAATAAAAGAAAATTAGTCCAGATCATCCTCTCAACTAAGATCACTCCAAAACATGGTCGGTTGTCAAATGTTCTGCAAAAAACAAGTATTACTTCTATGATACAAAACAAAAGGTCGTTCTTTAGGAAGAACATGGTCAGGAATTCAAAGCAGAGCATCTCAGTGGATGCATCTATTTTCTAGTTAAAAATGAAGCACCTGAGAAAGCATCAACAAAATAACTCAAAATGGTAACGTGGGTTATGTTTTCCTAATTGTTATTATTCTGCAGGAGCCCCAGTCAGTTTAAAACTTGTGCAAGTCCCACGTGCTCTGCTTTCCTTTCCACCTTCCACCACAGACCCTCAGACTCAGGAGTTCTCCACTGGCCTGCTGCCCTGATCCACGGGAACTGACCGGTCCTGCGGAAATTTTGCCCTCGGCATTACTGCAGTGCCTGCTCCCTCATTTCTTGAACCGGTGACCTACAGGGTGAGTGACCCTCAACTTACTGGTTCAGGTACAATGCCGAATCTGTTTCTGAAATGCTACAGTCTCCAAAAAAGAGGCTTCTTATACTTTTTATTAACTTGCTCAGACAAACTTGTGCTCTCCATCCTGCTCTTAGGTTGCACCAGCTAGCAGGCCCAGCTGAAGCAGACAACATTTACAGAATTAGAGCCTTTTTACTCAAAATGTGATATGTGGACCCCCTGAGAGCTTGCTAGAAATGCAGAATTGCAGGCTCAGCCCAGACCTTTTGGATCAGGATCTGTTTGCTCACAAGATCCCCAGGGGGTTTGCAGGCACTGACTTAGATTTGTATTATTAACCTTCAGAGTCCTTAGAGGTCGTAGGTATACCAGGGACCCAAATGCAGCCTTTCTGCCTTTACTCGTGCAATTCGTTATTCTCTGTGCCCCGAAATACCTTCCATAACAGCTCATCAATCTGGCAAACTCCTTCAAGGCCCAGCCCAAAGATCACATCCCCATTGGAACCTTCCTTATAACCTGAGCCAAAACTAATCATTCTCTCTTTTGTGCTCCCTTGATACCTTTGATACTTTACATCTACATCTAGTACATACCAGTATTACAGAGTCTTCTTACCATATTATAATTATATGCTCACATATCTGTGTCCCCCACAAGAAGTTGAGTTACTCAAGGGCAAAGGGCACGCCTTAGTCATCTGTGTTCCTCAGCACCCAGCCCAGGACCTGAACAGAGGCTCAGTAAATGAAAATAACTTTTTGATCTTTCCTTTCTTTGTTTTAGAGTCATGTCATAGTAAATCGTATGTTGCCTGAAGATTTTTCACATTGTAACCTTCTATCCTTTAAAAACTATCCTTGTATCTTTAATTTGCTAGTTTACAGTAATGATTCAAAAACATTTGCATTGGCCTAGAAACGATCTCTGAGCCTGTGTTTCGTCGGGATAACTATTTCTGCCCCCTTTCCCTTGCCCACTGCCTGCTCCCACAACATAACATATCCATTGCTGATGAAAAGCCAGCTTACAGAGCAGGTATTTTTAGGGGGTGGTGGTAGATGGTATAATAAAAGGAAGTAATGTATCTATTCATTTATATTAAGCCTGTCTTGATGCTGCTAATATTTTCCTACAGGTATCTAACTGATATTACTGAATTGGTTGTGAGTGAAAGACAAAAAAACAGTAAAGAGAAGAAAGTAAAGTAGAAGATAAGTAGTGATCCCAGAGTCACAATAATTAATAGCTGTGTTCTTAAGACACACACACCAGCAAACATGCAGGTAATTATGGGGCACTTACAGAGTTAGCATAACCCCTCAGGTTAACAATGTACTCTTGAGAGACTCTGTGTAGTCAGGTACCAGCCTGCATGAGATAACACACAGCCAGAGATGTTCATTGGTAATATCCAAGAGGCAGTTATCACTGCCCCTGCTGGTCAGCAATGCACAGCAGTAAGCAACACATGGGGCTTCCCTGGTGGCGCAAGTGTTTGAGAGTCCGCCTGCCGATGCAGGGGACATGGGTTCGTGCCCTGGTCTGGGAAGATCCCACATGCCGCGGAGCGGCTAGGCCTGTGAGCCATGGCCGCTGAGCCTGCGCGTCCGGAGCCTGTGCTCCGCAACGGGAGAGGCCACAACAGTGAGAGGCCCGCATACCACAAAAAAAAAAAAAAATAAGCAACTCATGGTCCCTAAGACTCATTCAAACAGCCCACAGATTGGTCTCAGTCATTGTTCACATTTATTCTGAATGTATGTTTCTGACAGTGGCAATTAAGAGATACTACTTAGGTGAGCTTTTGCTTTCTAAAGTGGCCCTTGCAATATTAATCAAGAGGTTAAATATGAATATCCTTTGACTCAGGAATCCCATATGACTGTAGCACAGGAATACAGATATTCAATACAAATGCACAAAAAAGTCCATGCAGTTTTTGTAGAAAAACAGGAAAAAAATTTCCATGTTCATCAATAGTAAAGTTATTAAATAAGTTGTACTATACATCCATACCCTGGATATTAAACAACTAGTTTTTGTTGTTGTTGTTGTTGGTTTTTTTTTTGCGGTACGCGGGCCTCTCACTGTTGTGGCCTCTCCCATTGGCTCCGGACGCGCAGGCTCAGCGGCCATGGCTCACGGGCCCAGCCGCTCCGCGGCATGTGGGATCTTCCCGGACCGGGACACAAACCCGCGTCCGCTGCATCGGCAGGTGGACTCTCAACCACTGCGCCACCAGGGAAGCCCAACAACTAGTTTTTAAAAAGAGATATATGTATATGTTCTGACGTGGGAAAATATCAGTGATAAAACATTTTAAAAAATCAAGTAGCAGAACATTCTATTAAAGTATTATAGTATGAACCTACTTAAAAATTATGTGTAAGGGGGCTTCCCTGGTGGCGTAGTGGTTGAGAGTCCGCCTGCCGATGCAAGGGACGCGGGTTCGTGCCCCGGTCCGGGAAGATCCCACATGCCGCGGGGCGGCTGGGACCATGAGCCGTGGCCGCTGAGCCTGCGCATCCAGAGCCTGTGCTCCACAACGGGAGAGGCCACAACAGTGAGAGGCCCGTGTACCGCAAAAAAAAAATTTAAAAAAAATTATGTGTAAGAACACATATACAGACATGTACATACACATCTATTTATATATGCATAGCATATGTTTGTAAGCCTACCCACCAAACTGTTTACTGTGATTATATCTAAGGAAAAGGATTAAAAAAAGAATAAAAATCACTTTCTTATTCGTATTACAGCATATACATTTTTGCATTGTTTGGATTTTTTTAAACTTTTGATTCTGGCAAAATTTCAGATTTACACTAAGTTGCAAAAATAGTCCAAAGAATTACTTTGTAACCTCCACCCAGATTCCCCAGATGTTAACATATCAGATTTGTTTTATCTCTCTCCCTCTCCCTTCCCCTCTTTCCTTCTCTCTCTCTCCTTTTTCTCTCTTTCTGTGTGTGTGTTTGTGTGTAAATTTTTAAAACTGAGAGTAAGTTGCAGATATGATTACCCTTGGACCTCTAAATACTTGAGCATGTATTTACTAAAGCGAAGCATTCTGTTACATTACTGCAGTATAATTACCAAAATCAGGAAAATCAAGAAATTAACATAGATAAAAAGCTATTAGCTAATCTACAAACTGTATTTCAACTATTATCCCAATAATGACTTTTATAGGAAAAGAAAATCTCAGATAATGAATTGCATTCAGCTGTCGTGTTTCTTTAGTCTCCTTTGATCAGAGACAGTGCCTCAGTCTTTCCTTGTTTTTCATGACCTTGATATTTCTGATGAATACAGTCCAAGTATTTTGAAGAAAGTGACTCAGTTTGGGTTTGTCTGATGTTTCCTCATGATTCTGGTTAGGTTATCATTATGGGTGGCAGTATCATAGGTGTAATGTGTTCTCCATGCTCTGTATCAGGAGGCACACTATGGGCCATTACAGGTGATGTTAAACCTTGAACACTTGGTGAAGGTGATGTCTGCCAGGTTTCTCCCCTGTTAATTTACTAGTTTTTCCTTTGTAATAGTGATTTTCTACTTCTGTCATTCCTTCTACATTAATTAGTTAGAATATTACTATCAAGGAAAACTTTCCCTTTCTGTCATTTATTCATTTGTTCGTTCTTTCTTTCATACATTCTTATCAGTTTGAACTCATGGATTCTTTACTATGATTATTCATTTTGATGCTCAAATTGTCCCAGATTTGGCCAGTGGGAGCCCCATTTAGCTGACTCCTATGTTCTTTTCACATATTCCCTCTTTCTTTGGGCACCGCCTTACTTTCTGACACAAAAATGTTGCACACTCATCTGGCACTTTTCCAGGCCCAGCCTTGGAACTGGCCATTTCTCCAAGGAAGATGTGGTTGCTTTCAAGGAAGAATGGCACTTAGAAACCAAGATGTGGGTGCTAAGTTTGCTCATTGCTACTGGGTGTCATTGTTTTTAGGCCCTTTCAGCAGACAGAGCTGGTAAACATATACATGTATGCATTTATATCCTCCCAATACACACATATCTGTATCTATTTCTATATTTAACAGTCTAAATATGTTTCTCAAATACCATAAGTTCATACGCATACCTTCAATTCCAATCCAATACCACTGGCTTACTCTAGCTTTCCCTCACTACACCCCTCTTTCTTTGAGTACATCCTTACTGTCTGACACAAGGCAATTAGACAATGAACCTTAAAAAATGCGGAGTTAATTTGACCCTCATTTTTACTTACTGGAATTTAGCCTAAAGGTATAATGAAGTATGTTTGCAAAAATTAACAAAAGTGATGACCCTCACATCACTGTTTATAATGACAATAACTTAGAAACTTCCTAACTGTCCAACAGTGGTAATTTAGTGAATAAAATTTATCAGCATAACAGAATACAGAAAGGCGGTAGAGTATAGTGGTTAAGAACAGATTCTAAATCCAAGCAGACTAAGTTTGAATCCCAGCTCTACCAATTATTATATGTGTAACATCTGGTAAGTTATTTCTTTTCTATATGCTTCAATGTGTGTAACATGAAGATAATAATACTACCTTCTTCATAAGCCAGCCATGAAGATTAAATTTAATATATATAAAGCACTTGGAACTGTGCCTGGCATATAGTAAGTACAATGTAAGTGTTAGCTGTTATTGTTAATATTGTTATCCCATCATTAAAAATGATGTAGAAAAAATTATGATATTGGAAATATACCCAAAAGTTAACAGTGTTTACTCCTGGGTGATGCCATTGTAAATGACTTTTATAACCTTGTTGCTTCTTTGAGGTTTCTAACTTTTCCACAATAAACATCATGACTTGGTTAAAATTTTAAATAAATAAATAAATGCTACTGGAGCAATTGGGGGAAAAAAAAAAGTGGATTTTTTTCCTTCCCAAGAGCACAGATGCAAGAATTTAATAATCGATGTTGTCTGACTATAGGTTCAGTGGCACTAACCTGGTCACTACTAGATTATAAAATCTTTATCCAAATAGCAATTGCCTTGTTAAATATACATTTCAGAGGCTTGTTTAAAACTATAACACTTGTGGGACTTCCCTGGTGGCGCAGTGGTTAAGAATCCGCCTGCCAATGCATGGGACACGGGTTCAAGCCCTGGTCTGGGAAAAATCCCACATGCCACGGAACAACTAAGCCCGTGCACCACAACTACTGAGCCTGCGCTCTAGAGCCCATGAGCCACAACTACTGAGCCTCTGCGCCACAACTACTGAAGCCTGCGCACCTAGAGCCCGTGCTCCACAACAAGAGAAGACACCACAATGAGAAGCCCGTGCACCACAACAAAGAGTAGCCCCCGCTCGCTGCAACTAGAGAAAGCCCGTGCGCAGCAACAAAGACCCAATGCAGCCAGAAAATAAACAAAATTTTTTTTTAAATCACTGCTTATTAAAAAAAACATAACGTGTGCCATCACTTTTTAGTTTCACAAGCTGACTTTTCTTCAGATGCTTTTCCTGTAATTAGGCAATGTGCCAGCAGGTGATGGTAGTGCCTCAATCATGGCCAAGTTATTTGAACAATAAGGATTTTACTATAGGAAGGTGTTCTAATATATCAGAATATGTATGGTTTTATTCTTTGCTCTGTTTTAATTCGTTATTAAAATCTTTGCACTTAATTGAATATGGTAAATATTTCTTACATACCAAGATAAAGAAAACAGAAAAAAAATTTAAAGATTTTAAAAAAAAAAAGAACTCAAAAAAAGTCAGAGCCTTGTCACACTGCTTAGGCAATTAGAGTAACTTAAAGGAATAATATTATTTTGTCTTTCTAGTATTCCTAATCAATTATAAAGTTCCAGGCTGCTTCCTGTGACTCTCCTGAAATGTATTTTTCATATGGCTGAAGAAGAATGGCAAGAAAACTCTCCTTGTTAGGTTTCTTTTAATTGCAGGATTAAAAAAAAAAATCCAAGCTTTAGAGCTGGCAGCAACCTTAGAGATTTAGTCAAAACCCCCAGAGAACAGCTGAAGAAATTGGCATGTCAGGAGCTAGATGTTTTGCCCAGGATCCCTTAGAAATGCAGAACTAGATCCCAGGTTACAGAAAGACTCTTGGCAAATGTGCTCAAACAGGGCACAAATGTTAATTTGTGAAACCTGTGGTCACTTTATAAGGCTGAGTTTACCAAGCCAGTGCTTTACAAACCAAGTAGTTCCTCTTAGTCACTATGTTTGCAGTTCAGGTAGGTTAAAAGATAAATTCTCCTTAGTAGCTGCTAGACCAGCCACTTAGGCTTTGTCCAAGTGGGAATGATCATGAGGGCATACATTGTAATTTCAACTAAAAATTAAGTGTGCTAGCTGAATTGATAACCTATACAAATATTTAAATAATCCGCAATGATAAAATAAAGATAAGTAGGTTCAAAGTATAGATAAAATATATGAACTACAAATATCTGCCTCTCTCACACTGAGTTTCAAACTGTATGACTGCTTAATCTAATTCCGATTCTCATTTCATTTCAAAAGGGGAATAACTTTCTCTCATTTAGGCTCCACTTTCCCATGTAACTCACCTTCTGTGCCTTGACACTAAAATTTTACATTTACCCACTGTTTTTGTTTATCATGGTGAGACATTAAGAGATTCCCAGTCCACTTTCCCCCAGTTCTCTCTTTTTTCTCTCTTCTCAGTTCCTTTTGAAAATGAGGAACTGTGCTTTCCGCAACCCACAGTTTTCTGTCATTCTTAGTAAAGGTCTTAAGTCATCATTCCTTGAACCCACGGCTGCTACAAATTTACTCTAGAAACTCAGGAAAAGAAAAGAATGAAAAACATGAAGAGGCCTCAAACCAGTGTGAAAATCCATCATTCCAGACTCTCTAACCATCCCCTCCCAGTCATCCCCACTCTTCCTAATCAGCAGCTCATGGACAGTCACAGATGTTTCTTTCTTTCCTTTTTTTTTTTTTTTTTTGCGGTACGCGGGCCTCTCACTGTTGTGGCCTCTCCAGTTGCGGAGCACAGGCTCCGGACGCGCAGGCTCAGTGGCCATGGCTCATGGGCCCAGCCTCTCCGCGGCATGTGGGATCTTCCCGGCCGGGGCACAGAACCCGTGTCCCCTGCATCGGCAGGCGGACTCTCAACCACTGTGCCACCAGGGAAGCCCACAGGTTTTTCTTTCAAATACTCTTATTAAAAGTTTGCAGTCCAACTGGTTCCTAATAGAGACCAGCTTTACCTTCTTAATGAATCATTACTTATGCTTTCTTTGAGCTGATGAGTATATCCTCAGACTTTGGCGGTATGTAAGTGTTTTGCATTTAAAATAGCTTATGGATATACAATAAAAGAAAAGAGAAGGAAAACTTTGTTAAATATCTCTGGACTGGAGATAACTTTCTAAGTCTAAAAATAAAAGAGGGGCTTCCCTGGTGGTGCAGTGGTTAAGAATCCGCTTGCCACCAGTACAGGGGTCATGGGTTTGAGCCCTGGTCCTGGAAGGTCCCACGTGCCGTGGAGCAACTAAGCCCGCAAGCCACAACTACTGAACCTGCACTCTAGAGCCTGCACGCTGCAACTACTGAGCCCACGTGCTACAACTACGGAAGCCTGTGCACCTAGAGCCCGTGCTCCGCAACAAGAGAAGCCACCGCCATGAGAAGCCCGCGCACCGCAACGAAGAGTAGCCCCCACTCGCCGCAACTAGAGAAAGGCCGCATGCAGCAACGAAGACTCAGGGCAGCCAAAAATATCTAAATAAAATAAATAAATTTATTAAAAAGATAAATAAAAGAAAATAAAAGATTAAAAAGTTGAGCTGCATCAAAGAGATATAGGTAGGTTTGAAATACAAGCAACACTTGAGGGAAATACTGAAACAAATATTATAGACTAAGGAGTAAATGAACTCATACAAATGAGTAAAAGAAACCCTGTAAATTCTGTATAGACAATGGACAAAGAACATGAAGAGACAATGCACATGCAATTGGATGATAAACATTTGGTAAAATGATTAACTTCACTGAAATCAAATAACTGAGAATTAAAACTATAAATACATGGTATTTCGCCTACCTATGAACCGAGCAAAGATGTGTTAAAATGTGAATGTCCCAACTGACGAAAGTGTGATGAAATGGGTCCTTTCATATATTGCTGGTAGGAGGAATAAAAATTAATACAACTTTTCAGAATTCACAATGTGTTTAAAGATGCTTTAAAATGTTCTACTTTCTGACCTTGAAATTCCATTTTTCAGTAGCCTATGCTAAAGTAGTAATCCAAAATATACACAAGTATTTTGACATTAAGATGAACAACGTAAAACTTTTTATACAGGTGAAAAATTGACACTGACCTAACATCTAATGATAGAAGTCTGTTTAGGCAAATCCATAAATAAAACACCAGGTAGCCACTTGAAATGATGGTTTTTAATAATTTTTTAAATAAGAAAAACGCCTGCCTTGTAACATTGTGTTAAAAGCAGAGCATAACTATTTTTTTATGCATGAATAAAGACAGTAAGGGAATATTTCTAAAGGTTAATAATGGTTGTAACTGGGAAATGGGATCTCAATTTTATTTCTGCTTCTTTATATTTTTATGCATTTTACAAAATGCATTTTATGCACTCTACATTCAATAAGTACTCCTTTTCTAATTAGAAAAAAAGAGAGAAATAAAAGGAGAAAAGCCAAAGAACAACATAAGAATTAACAAAATGATTTCTCCACCCTCCCGCGACAACAGTTTCGAGAAGACCCTACAAGTCCACCCTCCAGGTAGTCCTCCTGGCCTGCTGTTTACAGAGAAGAGTTGGTTTAATGCAATGTTACGCGATAAATTGAGAAATGCCCCAGTTCCTGCCACATGACTTTGTAGGGTGCTGAGTTCTCTGCAATAACATGTATAATAATCTTTTTAGCCATCCCTGCAATTAGGGGGTTGCCAAACTGGAACTGTTACTTTATTTTAGACAGGTACACACACACATGCACGCACACCAAATACCAGAAACTCAGAACCAGCTACCCCCTTGAAGAAAAACAGTGTAATTAGCTCTCCTTTAGATGGGAAGATATTCTTCAAAATCTAAATGTAAACAGATTTTTGTTTTGTTGTTGTTCATAAAATACAGATCACCAACTTCCACCATATATTGGTCGGAAGTCAGGTAGATGATGCCATCTCTCAGTGGTATCATAGTGCTTTGGACCTTAGAACAACAAACTAAGTTGGTGACTAATAGGATACAGAGACCCACTTAGCTTTGGAGTTGAGTAAGCAATGAAGGAAGTTCTCAAGTGGCACCGTGAGAACCAATTTTCTCAAGCAGAACTTAATCACAAGTGTACAATTATCAAGATATTTATGGAGAATGCTAACCTTACACCCACTGCTGGGTTTCTGTTTAGCTGATTTCCTTTCACTGAGATATTCCCATGGAGTGTGTGTGTGTCTGTGTGTGTATGAGAGAGAGAGAAACAGAGAGAGAGAGATGGGCAGGTGATTACTACTGTTTTTGCTCAATATCAATAATACCTTGTCTCTTCCTTAGTAAAGGCTAAATATTTCCTCCCTTGACAAGAATCTGAGTGGGACAATATCTTAGAGAGCACCTAGTACTAGTCCAGCTATTGTTTTAAACACAAGAAAACCAATTTTCCAAGGTTATACAGCTAATCAGTGGTCCTGGTGTTACTGGAACCTGGTTCTCTGAGCTCGATTCCACTGTTCTTGTCCCATTGCCTTAGCAGTGTGGTATCCTCGGTTGCTTTTCCCAAAGAAAAAACTAAGACATGAATATCAGATTGTGTCTTTGAATGGAAAGAAAATGAAAGATTAAGACAATTAATCAAATAATTCCGTAGAGGGGAAATAATCACCATTTGTGATATGAAGGAGTCACTGTCCTAGGACTACGATTTGGGGCTGACCCAGAGATGTCCCCCACTCCAAGGACTGCTGGCCGTGTAAATGAGGAGGCTACACCCATGCAGGGACAGGAAAGAAAAGGAGCCCTGGCCAGGTAGCCAGGCATCAAGGCCAAACAAATGACTTGGGGGAGAAGGACGGAAGCGGGTGCAAGGCAAAGAGCAAGCAGATGGAAAAACAGTCTGTTTCAGCCCAATACGTTGTTTGGAAAGAGGGTCATGGGTCTTCAGAGGAACCCATGAGCACCAGCTGACTTTTTCATCACAGCAACACACTGATAGACACAGACACACACACACACACACTCACATACCTCTTAGACCCTGCCTTAGGGCAGTGCTGATACACAAACACACTCTTTGTACTCTCTCCTTTTGAACAAGCAATTTCTTCTCCTCTACTGCTCTGATCTGGCTAACTTTTACCCATCCTTAAACACTTAGTTCAAGCGACACTGCCCTCTCTGGGTCACTCCCCCATTCCTTCCACCCTCACTCAAACAGTGCCACATACCCCTCCTCTGTGTTCCCACACAACTCAGATGTTGTGCTCTACAAAGTGCTTTTCGTACTGCACAGCAGTTCTCGGTCTCCCCTCAAGGGACCATAAGCTGCTCGAGGACAGGGACCTCATCTGTCCTCTTTATATCCCAGTACCGAACACTGGGCCTGCAACACGTTAGTGAGTATGTGAGTTCATCCACTGAGAGGATGATCACGGAGTATCTGCTTTGTGCTAGCCACGTACGAGCTCCTGGAGGCACAGCAGTGGGCGAGATACAGACAGTCCCTACCCTCATGGTACTTGTAGCCTATCAAGGGACCTTGACACTCCAAAAGCATCTCTCCAGAAATGATATTTAACGTGATGGCTGAATGTCAGATCAGTGTGATATACTATAAACAATTTCCTATCCTGCAGTATTGTCCTACTTCCATTTAAAATAGACTCGAGGAGAAACACGTACTAGGATTAGCATTTTCTTAGGTAAGCTAAATTGTACAAAGATTGCTAACAGAGAGACAACACAGACAAATTGGCCTGAGGCTGGTTACTAGCAACACCTAAAAAGACTGGCATTATATTCCTACAGCAGAATAAAGATAGTCACAGCCAAACCCTCCTTAACTGAATTCTGCTAATTTTGAATCTGTGAATTACTCACTTAGAAATTTGGCTGACCTATACTTTGACACTGCATACAGAGAATTAGACTTCCAGAGAAAACTAATAATAACAAACCCGTATATAGCTCTTCAAAGTTTGTCTTTCACACACAACATCTGGTCTGAAAATGAGACTGTAGCAACTTCCACCTTTGGGATCTTTACCTGTGAGTTTTAGCCACTCTCAGTAGGATGTAGTAAAGAATCTGAAGTTTGATGAATCACTGCCCGATATGAAGTGAGTTATCTCGGCCATGACTCAGGTACGAACACTAACTTTAGGTGATGTTCCAGGCACTGGCTCCACTGTCACACCATTCACAGGGACTCCACGGGTTCCAGTTTGAAATATTAAGTTTTTACTAAAATGTAGACCCCTGCCTTTAAGAATAGAGCTGAGGAATCTTAATTCACACTTCATCTCACCATGTCCAGATCTTTAGGAAAAATACTTCTTCAATATAACAGTAGCAGAATGTTAAAATGGACTTTTCAGCTGAGACACCAAGGCAATACCTATTTGATTCCAAAGGAATTTTCAAGATAGACCACCCTACAGGAATCTTTCAGCGGATATCTAAAAAATTGGTAGCATGGCTCTTAAAAACCCTTTACCCATATTAAAAGTATAAAAGGAGAAAATTGTGGAAAAAGGAGAAGAATTTGTAGCAAAATTTACTTGCAGAAAATTGTGCTGTGATTCTCTCTCCCACCCCCCTTAGGGGAGTGGAGGGTACTTCTCCCTTTATGTCAGGTGAAGAAAGAAGAAACACAGTGAACTGGTGCCTGATTCCCACCTAGAAAAACCCCAAGCCAGAGAAGGGCTGACATCAGATCCGGAAGTGAGATAAGGATAGTGGGAGTGTAGGGGAGTGGCTGCTTGGGGTGGCCATGCTCCCAGAGAGTGTCAGAGCAGAGGACGCTTGAGCATTTTGAAGACCCACTGTGGCCCTCTCAGTAGAGAGCCTGCCTGGAGCCATATTGGACCTGGCCCCAGAGGGCCACATGAAGGAAGGAAGGACAGCAGAAAACAAGACTCTACATGGAGCAAACCCCTGAAAAACCAGAGAAAGAACTGGCCAACCTGTGGAAAACATCACAGGAAAGGCAGCCCAGTGTTCCCAGGGGCTGCCTCCAAAGAACCTGGGAAGAGTCCCATGAAAGAAATCGTCAGCCAGAAACATCTGTCAGACCCAGAGCTGTAAGGTCATCTTCCAAGTCTACCAGTCAAGTAAGAACTTTCCTGCAGTGCTGTACCAAGCCATATTGGAGCCTGCGTCCATAGGAAAAATCCGCACCCCTATATACACTTATCAAATTATCCTCCCATATGTTGAACCAAGTGGAAAAGTTAATAAAGATTTTACAATCTAAAAACAGGATGACATATGAAGTACTGAGTTGCCCAGTCTGTTCTCCCACCATTGTAAACCCTCATAAACATACTCATTGGGGGACACGATGACCCCGATGACCCGGTGGCCCTTGAACTACAAGCTGATGATTAGAAACACTGTTTCCATTGCACAATAACTCAAGGTCATAAAACAAACAAAAAACGACAGCCTGTCTATATTTACATTTTTGGTGTGTTGTTCATGCTGGATTTTTTGCATTCAATTTTTTAAAACATTGCATTAATATTTACCTTGATTACTGATGCCCTTTAAATTTTGCACCTGAGGCAAGCACCTTCCTTCCAACCCTGCTTTCCAGCTGTGTTTCTTCTTTTTTCACCCCTTCAACCTCTGAGAACCGAGAAATCTTGGTTATTTAGCAAGTTGAAGGGGAGGGGTGGAAGCATAAAGTGAAGAAAGATTTCCATCTACAGATGGTCTTAGCTAGAGGAGAGAAACAGTGGGAAGAAAAATAAAGATGCATTCTCTGATTACTTTCCCTTAAGATTTGCTTATTCAATGCACAGGTCATGTGAAGTTACATACCAGCTTCAAAACAAAATCACACAGATGCCTTGAAGGTGGGACTTTAACTGGGGATGGATAGAGGAACCTCCAGCATGGAGGTTGGATAGAGGAACCTCCAGAACTTGGGATTTGAAGTCAAAGGCCAGGGTTCTACTCCTGGCTCCTTTACACATAAGTTTGGGGAAATACTATGGTAGTCTCAGTACCTCATCTATAGGTTCAGTGAATGTTATTGAAAACTTTCAGTATGCTAGGAAGACATGATTAAATCTTTGGGGGAGACATAGGCAAACAGCCAATTGCTTTCTATTCAATAAGCCTTATGGTAGAGCTATCTGCTGGGTGTTTCTGCAACGGAGCCCAGAGGCACAGCAACCTTCCCACTTAGGGAGCTTAGGAAGGTGACAGCAGAGCTAAGTAGGGCAGAAAAAATAGAGGTGGGTCACATGAAGCTACAGGAAAAGAATGCCTCAGCCAGAGGGAACTGCATACATAAAAGCACAGAGGAGGGCTTCCCTGGTGGCGCAGTGGTTGAGAGTCCGCCTGCCGATGCAGGGGACACGGGTTTGTGCCCAGGTCGGGGAAGATCCCACGTGCCGCGGAGCGGCTGGGCCTGTGAGCCATGGCCGCTGAGCCTGCGCGTCCGGAGCCTGTGCTCCGCAACGGGAGAGGCCACAACAGTGAAAGACCCGTGTACCGCCAAAAAAAAAAAAAATAATAAAAATAAATAAATAAAAGCACAGAGGGGAGCGGAATCTAAAAGGGCCAAACTCGGGACGTCCCTGGTGGTCCAGCGGTTGAGAGTCCATCTTCCAACGCAGGGGACGCCAGTTTGATCTCTGGTCAGAGAACTAGGGTCCCGCGTGTCACGGGGCAACTAAGCCCGTGCGCCACAACTAGAGAGAAGCCCGCGAGTCGCAACTAAGACCCGATGCAGCCAATAAACAAACAAACAAACAAATAAATAAATAAAATAGGCAAACTCATAGAAGCAGAGAGTAGATGGTGGTGGCCAGGGACTGGGGGAGAGAAAAATGGGGAGTTGGTGGTTAAGGGGCACAAAGTTTCAGTTATACGAGATGAGATCTTGCAGATTGTTCTGGAGATCTAAGGTACTAGATTAGATCTCCAGATCTAATACATTACTAATGTAATGTATTGTGACTAGAGTCAACAATACCGTGTTGTTTATTTGCTAAGAGGGAAAATCTTATGTGTTTTCACCAAAAAAACCCCCAACAAACAAACAAAACAGAGAGAGAGAGAAAAGAACAGGAAAATGGTAACTATGTGAGGGGATGAATATGTTAATTAGCTTGATTGCAGCAATTACTTCACAAGGTAAACATATATCAAAGCAGCAAGATGTATACCTTAAAGATATACAATTTTTGTTTGTCAATTATTCCTCAGTAAAGATGGGGGTGGGAGAGCCTGAAGGAGAGCCGAAGTATCATCCCTGGTTTTATGTTCAGATTTGATGAGACATTCTAGCTAAATCTCACACACAGAAGGTGCCATAGAATGTTAATTATCCTCCTCATTACTTCTGTCCTGTTGTTACTATATATGTGCTGGCCAAGAACCCAGGCTGCTAAGGACATTGGTGCTGGTTACACTCTGTACACTAGGGTGTGCCTTTCACATACTGTAGTTTTTATGAATGGCGGCCCCTGGAATTGTGCAGCCAAAGACAGTGGTCCTGCCAAGATTTTATTTCAAGGATAAAGTCTTAAACGCTTCCTATGTCTTTAAGAACATGGTAAAATATGTAGGCTTACATCTCTTAGGAGTAAAACTTTATAGTACTCTCGGATCTTTTATATTCCCAGCAAAAAATTTATAGAATCTAGGCAATGAGCCTCAGGATCCTCAGGGTCAAAGCTGCCTCTGGGGGCTTCCCTGGTGGCACAGTGGTTGAGAGTCCACCTGCCGATGCAGGGGACACAGGTTCGTGCCCAGGTCTGGGAGGATCCCACATACCGCAGAGCGGCTGGGCCCGTGAGCCATGACCGCTGAGCCTGCGCGTCCGGAGCCTGTGCTCTGCAACGGGAGAGGCCACAGCAGTGAGAGGCCCGCATACCGCAAAAAAAAAAAAAAGTTGCCTCTGGCATGGAGGGGGTAAGGTGATGAAAAGACAGGTAATACCCAGCAGGTGAGAAACACTAATTAACAGGAAGCCTTTGGATCAGGCTTTCTCCTGTGAACATTGCTTAGCCTGTGCAGACAGAACCTGCCCATCCTGACCATGATTGGTTTGAGTTGAACAGGACCTATAAAGCAGGATGCCACAACATGTGAATGTGGCCTGTCCAAGGGCGGCTGTCAGCCCAGAGGACACAGGGTCTGGAATGTTTGGCACTGTCTTCATCTGATCTCTTACCCACCAAATGCAATTGTCCAGAAGTGAAAGACAGGGCCTAAGATAAAGCTTTAGCACAATTTCTGGGCCAGTATTGTGAAAATTTGCCTTAGGTGGAAACAATCACACTTCCTCAGTTAATCATGGTAAGCCCACACAGTGACATATTACATTAAAATCTTAAATAATTATGAAGACTCTAGAAACAGAAAATTCTTGCAATGTAAAGTAAGACCATCATAAGGTATATAAAATGTCAGGTACACCATGATTATAATTGGATAAAAATGTGTATGTATCCGGCTAAAGGCCAAATGGAATCTCAAACTAAAAATGATTCTATTAGGCTGCTAATACGTACGGGGTTTCCTTTGGGGGTGATGAAAATTTTCTAAAATTAGATTGTGGTGATGGTTGTGTGATTCTGAATATACTAAAAACCAGTGAATTGTACATTTAAGTGCGTGAGTTTTATTGAATGTAGATTATATCTCAATAAAGCTGTCGTCTTTTTTTTTTCCAAAAGTACTTGCATACAAAAACATTTTTTTCCAGCGAGGTAAGATTATGAGTCTTCCTCCTTTAAAAAAAAGTGTTTTTTTTGGACCTCAGATGCAAAGGGATGAGTGGAATGTGGAAAGATTTTGAGGAAATGCTAACAGGAATAACATAAATAAGAAGAAGCAAGTCACTCCTCTTTTCTCCAGCTCTCCAGTCTACTTCTAGGGTCCCTTGTTGGTAAAGCCTAACAGGGAGCCAGGTCACAAAGGAGACACATGGTTTGCAAAGTCCCAGGCCCAGCATCACAGAGCAAAGAGTGGATTTTGAGCTAAAAGACAATAACTTAAAAATCAGTACAAATGCCCTTCGGCAAAAGAAGGGGGAATCTTAGAGAATATCATAGAATCAATAAACAACAGAAAGTCCATGGGACTTCCCTGGTGGTCCAGTGGTAAAGAATCCACCTTACAATGCAGTGGATGCAGGTTCAATTCCTGGTCAGGGAACTAAGATCCTACATGCCATGGGGCAATTAAGCCTGCATGCCATAACTACTGAGCTCGCGCGCCTCAGCTAGAGCCCACGTGCCTCAAACCTCAGAGGCTCCTCAAGCGCTCTGGAGCCTGCTCGCCACAACTAGAGAAGAGAAAACCAGCATGCCACAGCTAGAGAGAAGCCCGAGCGACGCAACGAAGAGCCCGCGCACAACAACGAAATATCCACATGCGTCAACGAAGATCCCTCGTGCCGCAACTAAGACCTGACACAGCCAAAAATAAATTAACTAAATAAATAAAAATAAATCTTTAAAAATAAATAAATAATAGAAAGCCCAGAAACTGATAAAAATTGATTTTTTAAAAAGTTGGTAAATTTAAATATAACTACTAATGGTAACTTACAAATAACTAATTTCTTTGTGTTTAAGAAAGACAACTTAAAGCTGTTCAGAAATTAAAAGATGGAGGAGGATATCTTATGGTTAAAGTGTGCAAGATCTGTATTGTTTTGGGAGAAGGATAAGGATACTGAATAACTTTAGACATTGTTAAAATAATATATATTAACTGTGTATTTTAACAGTGTGGTGCTGGCATAAAGACAGACATACAGACCAACATAATAGAATAGATAGCCCAGAAATAAATTCTTCCATATGTGGTCAAATGATTTTTGACAAGGATACCAAGACCATTCAGTGGGGAAAGGACAGTCTTCGACAAATGGTATAGGGAAAACTGGATAGCCACATGCAAAAGAGTGAAGTTGGACTCTTACCTTACACCATGTATAAAAATTAACTCAGGGCTTCCTTGATGGCGCAGTAGTTGGGAGTCCGCCTGCCGATGCAGGGCACACGGGTCCGTGGCCCGGTCCAGGAAGATCCCGCATGGCGCGGAGCGGCTGGGCCCGTGAGCCATGGCCGCTGAGCCTGTGCGTCCAGAGCCTGTGCTCCACAGCGGGAGAGGCCACAACAGTGAGAAGCCTGCGTACCGCAAAAAAAAAAAAAAAATTAACTCAGAATGTATTAAAGACCTAAACATAAGAGTGAAAACTATAACACTTTAAGGAAAAGACACAGGAGGAATGCTTCTTGATATTAAATTTGACCATGATTTCTTGGAATGACACCAAAGCACAGGCAACAAAAGTGAAAACAGATAAACAGGACTGCATCAAGATTAAAAACTTCTGTGCATTAAAAGACACAGAGTAAAAAGTCAACCCACAGAATGGGAGAAAATACTTACAAACCAAATATCTGACAAAGGGTTAATATCCAGAATATATAAAGAACTCCTACAACTGAACAACAACAACAAAAACCCCCAAGCAACATGATTAAAACACGGGCAAAGGACTTAAATAGACATTTCTCAAAAAAAAAGATATACAGGACTTCCCTGGTGGCACAGTGGTTAAGAATCCGCCCACTAATGCAGGGCACACGGGTTTGAGACCTGGTCCGGGAAGATCCCACATGCCGCGGAGCAACTAAGCCCGTGCGCCACAACTACTGAGCCTGCGCTCTAGAGCCTGTGAGCCACAGCTACTGAAGCCCGCATGCTGCAACTACTGAAGTCCATGCGCCTAGAGCCTGTGCTCCGCAACAAGAGAAGCCACTGCAATGAGAAGCATGCACACTGCAACGAAGAGTAGCCCCCGCTCTCCGCAACTAGAGAAAGCCCCCATGCAGCAGTGAAGACCCAACGCAGCCAAAAAAAAAAAAAAAGATACACAAATGCCAACAAGGACATGAAAAGATGCCCAACATCGCTAGTCATTAGGGAAATGCAAATCAAAACCACAATGCGATACCATCTCATACCCATCAGGATGACCACTACTACTACAAAAAAAATTTGTTGGCGAGGGTGGGGAGGAATTGGAACCCTTGTGCACTGTTGGTGGGAATGTAAAATGGTGCAGCCAAAACAGCATGGTGGTTCCTCAAATAAATAAATAAAATAACCCAACAATTCCACTTCATGATATATACCTCAAAGAGCTGAAAGCAAGGTCTTGAGGAGACACTTGTACACCCATATTCATAGCAGCATTATTCACAGTAGCCGAAAGGCAGAAGCAACCCAAATGTCCATTTACCACTGACGGATGAATAGATAAGCAAAATGTGGTCTATATGTACAAAAGGAATATTATTCAGCCTTAAAAATGAAGGAAATGTTGTCACATGCTACAGCATAGATGAACCTTGAGTACATTATGCTAAATGAAATAAGCTAGCCACAAAAGGACAAATATTGCATGATTCCACTTACATCAGGTCCTAGAGTAGTTGAATGCATAGAGACAGAAAGTAGAATGGTGGTCGCCAGGGGTTGGGGGCAGGTGGAGAATGGAGAGTTAGTATTTAATAGGTATAGAGTTTAAGCTGAGAAAGATGAAAAAGTTCTGATAATGGTTGCACAACAGTGTGACTATGTATTTAATGTCACTGAACTGTACACTTAAAAATAGTTAAGATGGTAAATTTATGTATATTTTACCACACTTTTAAAAAAATGAATGAATGGTAGAACTATTTGTAATGCATAAAATCAACAAAGCATTAACATTCCAATTATACAGTGTGCCCCTAAAAATTAATGAGGTGGTGATAAATAACCCAGTAGAAAAAATAGGCATAATGTATAAATAGCACTTCACAGAAGAGGAAAACACTGACAGATTTTTCTGTTTACCTAATAGCCATTCACCTCTTCTTCCTTATTAACAGAGCCCAGATTTCGTTCCAGGGAGCAATGTTTCCAGCTAAAAATATTCACTGTCTACAATTTTCTTGCATATTGAAGAGGCCATGTGATACAGTTCTGGACATGAAGAAAAAAATGGAAGTGCTGAGGATTTCTGGAAAAGTTTTTCATTATTGATACAGCTAATGCCCTTTCTTTCTTCCTCTTGCTTAAATGTGTGTCCAAAGCATGAAGATGCAGCAGCCGTATTGTGTCTAACAGGAAACCGTCATGGGGACACAGGCCAAAATACTAAAAGTGTGGGAAGACGGAGAAGCCTGGACCCAGCGAATTCACTGCACCAAACCTGGACTACCTACCTGTCCCCCAATTTCTTGTGATTTGAGACAAATAATCCTCCATCTATTTAACAACCACACTGAAGTTTTTGATTACTTGCAGGTGAAAGTATTCCTGACTGATTATGACTTTTATCAGAAATGAGAAACCACAAGAGTAAGAACACTAAATTGTGGAATTGGCTAAGAGGAAGTAGGTCAGAGAGTACCAAGGAATCAATCATTTCAGGCTGAAAAGGTGGCGAAATTTGATATGTGGTAATGAAATATCTGGGCCGAATATCATCTGTCATACCTTGTCATATAATGTGCAGTCTACGAAGTGCTATAGGAAAAAAATCAGCAAAGTAAAGGAGATAAGGGAGTTCTACAGATGGGAGTTGCTTTTATATGAGTTGGTCAAAAAGACTACTGTGATAATGTGAAAGGTAGGCAGGGACCTCAAGGAAGTGAGAGGGAGAGCCTGAGGCTAGATGGATGACACTGTCCAAGCTGTGGGAATAGGAGGGGTATCACTGGAGTGTTCCTGGAAGACTAAGGAGACAAAGAAAAGGAGGATAGTAAAAAATGATGTAGAGGGGTGTGTCGTAGGGGAGGGGAGTGAGAGCATGGAAGGCCTTGGGGCCATTGTAAGGACTCTGAGTGTGCTGGAAACCACATGTCTTGCCACTTTCAGCAAAGGATCTCTAAAAGAGGAGTGAACTGAGACTCAAGTTAGCGGGATGCAAACACAGAGGGAAGGGAATGTGGAGAACTGCAGGGCTAAGAGGGGCTCTGTCTGCAGACTCCGGAAGTCCTAGTGTTGGGATACTTGTGAGGCTGAAAACATCGACTGCTTCAATACCTCACCCTGCGGTCCAAGCCAGCAGTGCTGTGAAGCAACAGGTCAGCAGGGCAGAAGACTGGGTGCCCAGAACTTTACCCAATACCTTCACACTTAAGAATTCTTTGTCAGACAAGACTTCCCTGGTGGCACAGTGGTTGAGAATCCGCCTGCCAAGGCAGGGCACACGGGTTCGAGCCCTGGTCCGGGAAGATCCACATGCCACGGAGCAGCTAAGCCTGTGCGCCACAACTACTGAAGCCCGCGCGCCTAGAGTCCGTGCTCCGCAACAAGAGAAGCCACTGCAATGAGGAGCCTGCGCACTGCAACGAAGAGTAGCCCCCGCTCGCCGCAGCTAGAGAAAGCCTGTGCACAGCAACAAAGACCCAACACAGCCAAAAAATCAATCAATAAATTTATTTAAAAAAAATTCTTTGCCAGACAAGGAATGCCAGTGGAAGAAGATGGGATTAAGGGTGTTGTTTTCCTGCCTTTGCTTAAACAGTGCCTCAAGCCTGTGGCCGTTAAATTCTGGGAGTGGGGAACTGGCAGAGCACAAAGGCTGGCCTGAGAGCCAAAAATTTTCAGGCTCAAAGACTATCTAGAAAAAGTCTTGACTGTGGTTACTTGCACATAGAATTAATTGGAAATAGATAATCCAAAAACCTACCAGGTTTAGGAGAGGACTGCGTTGATTGAAAAACAAAACAAGGAGCTTCCGGGAAGATGTTGGAAGAGTAAGACGCGGACATCACCTTCCTCCCCCAACAGATACACCAGAAATACATCTACACGTGGAACAACTCCTACAGAACACCTACTGAACGCTGGCAGAAGACCTCAGACCTCCCGAAAGGCAAGAAACCCCCCACGTACCTGGGTAGGGCAAAAGAAAAAAGAATAAACAGAGACAAAAGAATAGGGATGGGACCTGCACCAGTGGGAGGGAGCAGTTTAGGAGGAAAGGTTTCCATACACTAGGAAGCCCCTTCACAGGCGGAGACTGCAGGTGTCAGAGAGGGAAGCTTCGGTGCCGCGGAGGAGAGCCCAGCCACAGGGGTGCGGAGGGCAAAGCGGAGAGATTCCCGCACAGAGGATCAGGGCCGACCGGCACTCACCAGCCCAAGAGGCTTGTCTGCTCACCCAGAGGCGGAGGTTGGGACCTGAGGCTCGGCTTCGGTCGGAGCGCAGGAAAGGGACTGGCGGCGTGAACACAGCCTGCAGGGGGTTAGTGCGCCACGGCGAGCCGGGAGGGAGTCCGGGGAAAAGTCTGGACCTGCCGAAGAGGCAAGAGACTTTTTCTTCCCTCTTTGTTTCCTGGTGCGCGAGGAGAGGGGATTAAGAGCGCCGCTTAAAGGAGCTCCAGAGACGGGCGCGAGCCGCGGCTAAAAGCGCGGACCCCAGAGACGGGCATGAGACGCTAAGGCTGCTGCTGCCGCCACCAAGAAGCCTGTGTGCGAGCACAGGTCACTCTCCACACACCCCTTCCGGGGAGCCTGTGCAGCCAGCCTCTGCCAGGGTCCTGGGATCCAGGGACAACTCCCCCGGGAGAACGCACGGCGCACCTCAGGCTGGTGCAACGTCACGCCGGCCTCTGCCGCCGCAGGCCCGCCCCTCACGCCATGCCCCGCCCTCCCCCTGGCCTGAGTGAGCCAAAGCCCCGGAAGCAGCGGCTCCTTTAACCCCGTCCTGTCTGAGCAAAGAACAGACGCCCTCCGGCGACCTACACGCAGAGGCGGGGCCAAATCCAAAGCTGAGCCCCGGGAGCTGTGAGAACAAAGAAGAGAAAGGGAAATCTCTCCCAGCAGCCACAGGAGCAGCGGATTAAAGCTCCACAATCAACTTGATGTACCCTGCATCTGTGGAATACATGAATAGACAACGAATCGTCCCAAATTAAGGAGGTGGACTTTGAGAGCAAGATTTATGATTTTTTCCCCTTTTCCTCTTTTTGTGTGTATGTGTATGCTTCTGTGTGAGATTTTGTCTGTATAGCTTTGCTTCCACCATTTGTCCTAGCATTCTATCCGTCCGTTTTTTTGTTGTTGTTTTTAAATTTTTTTCTTTTTTTTCTCTTAATAATTATTTTTCTATCTTAATAACTTTATTATATTTTACCTTACTTTATTTTATTTTACTTTATCTTCTTTCTCTGTTTTTTCCTTTCTTCCCTCCTTCCTTCCTTCCTCCCTCCCTCCCTCCTTTCTTTCTTTCTACTTCTACTAATTCTTTCTTTCTACTTTTTCTCCCTTTTATTCTGAGCCATGTGGATGAAAGGCTCTTGGTGCTGCAGCCAGGAGTCAGTGGTGTACCTCTGACGGGGGAGAGCCGACTTCAGGACACTAGTCCACAAGAGACCTCCCAGCTCCACATAATATCAAATGGCAAAAATCTCCCAGAGATCTCCATCTCAAAACCAACACCCAGCTTCACTCAATGACCAGCAAGCAACAGTGCTGGACATTCTATACCAAACAACTAGCAAGACAGGAACACAACCACACCCATTAGCAGAGAGGCTGCCTAAAATTATAATAAGGCCACAGACACCCCAAAACACACCACCAGACGTGGACCTGCCCACCAGAAAGAGAAGATCCAGCCTCATCCACCAGAATACAGGCACTAGTCCCCTCCACCAGGAAGCCTACACAACCCACTGAACCAACCTTAGCCACTGGGGACAGACACCAAAAACAATGGGAACTACGAACCTGCAGCCTGCAAAAAGGAGGCCCCAAACACAGTAAGATAAGCAAAATGAGAAGACAGAAAAACACACAGCAGATGAAGGAGCAAGATAAAAACCCACCAGACCTAACAAATGAAGAGGAAATAGGCAGTCTACCTGAAAAAGAATTCAGAATAATGACAGTAAAGATGATCCAAAATCTTGGAAATAGAATAGACAAAATGCAAGAAACATTTAACAAGGACCTAGAAGAACTAAAGATGAAACAGACAATGATGAACACCACAATAAATGAAATTAAAAATACTCTAGATAGGATCAATAGCAGAATAACTGAGGCAGAAGAACGGATAAGTGACTTGGAAGATAAAATAGTGGAAATAACTACTGCAAAGCAGAATAAAGAAAAAAGAATGAAAAGAACTGAGGACAGTCTCAGAGACCTCTGGGACAACATTAAACACACCAACATTCAAATTATAGGGGTTCCAGAAGAAGAAGAGAAAAAGAAAGGAACTGAGAAAATATTTGAAGAGATTATAGTTGAAAACTTCCCTAATATGGGAAAGGAAATAGTTAATCAAGTCCAGGAAGCACAGAGAGGTCCATACAGGATAAATCCAAGGAGAAACATGCCAAGACACATATTAATCAAACTGTCAAAAAAAATTAAATACAAAGAAAACATATTAAAAGCAGCAAGGGAAAAACAACAAATAACACACAAGGGAATCCCCATAAGGTTAACAGCTGATCTTTCAGCAGAAACTCTGCAAGCCAGAAGGGACTGGCAGGACATATTTAAAGTGATGAAGGAGAAAAACTTACAACCAAGATTCCTCTACCCAGCAAGGATCTCATTCAGATTTGATGGAGAAATTAAAACCTTTACAGACAAGCAAAAGCTGAGAGAGTTCAGCACCACCAAACCAGCTTTACAACAAATGCTAAAGGAACTTCTCTAGGCAAGAAACACAAGAGAAGGAAAAGACCTACAATAATGAACCCAAAACAATTAAGAAAATGGGAATAGGAACATACATATCGATAATTACCTTAAACGTAAATGGACTAAATGCTCCCACCAAAAGACACAGATTGGCTGAATGGATACAAAAACAACACCCATATATTTGCTGTCTACAAGAGACCCACTTCAGACCTAGGGACACATACAGACTGGAAGTGAGGGGATGGAAAAAGATATTTCATGCAAATGGAAACCAAAAGAAAGCTGGAGTAGCAATTCTCATATCAGACAAAATAGACTTTAAAATAAAGACTATTACAAGAGACAAAGAAGGACACTACATAATCATCAAGGGATCGATCAAGAAGAAGATATAACAATTGTAAATATTTATGCACCCAACATAGGAGCACCTTAATACATAAGGCAGATACTAACAGCCATAAAAGGGGAAATCAACAGTAACACATTCATAGTAGTGGACTTTAACACCCCACTTTCACCAATGGACAGATCATCCAAAATGAAAATAAATAAGGAAACACAAGCTTTAAATGATGCATTAAACAAGATGGACTTAATTGATATTTATAGTACATTCCATCCAAAAACAATAGAATACACATTTTTCTCAAGTGCTCATGGAACATTCTCCAGGATAGATCATATCTTGGGTCACAAATCAAGCCTTGGCAAATTTAAGAAAATTGAAATTGTATCAAGTATCTTTTCTGACCACAACGCTATGAGACTACATATCAATTACAGGAAAACATATGTAAAACATACAAACACATGGAGGCTAAACAATACACTACTTAATAACGAAGTGATCACTGAAGAAATCAAAGAGGAAATAAAAAAAATACCTAGAAACAAATGACAATGGAGACACGACGACCCAAAATCTATGGGATGCAGCAAAAGCAGTTCTAAGGGGGAAGTTTATAGCAATACAGTCCTACCTTAAGAAACAGGAAACATCTCGAATAAACAACCTAACCTTGCACCTAAAGCAGTTAGAGAAAGAAGAACAAAAAAACCCCAAAGTCAGCAGGAGGAAAGAAATCATAAAAATCAGATCAGAAATAAAAGAAAAAGAAATGAAGGAAATGATAGCAAAGATCAATAAAACTAAACGCTTGTTCTTTGAGAAGATAAGCAACATTGATAATCCCTTAGCCAGACTCATCAAGAAAAAAAGGGAGAAGACTGAAATCAATAGAATTAGAAATGAAAAAGGAGAAGTAACAACTGACACTGCAGAAATACAAAAGATTATGAGAGATTACTACAAGCAACTCTACGCCAATAAAATGGACAACCTGGAAGAAATGGACAAATTCTTAGAAACACACAACCTGCCAAGACTGAATCAGGAAGAAATAGAAAATATGAACAGGCCAATCACAAGCACTGAAATTGAAACTGTGATTTAAAATCTTCCAACAAACAAAAGCCCAGGACCAGATGGCTTCACAGGCGAATTCTATCAAACATTTAGAGAAGAGCTAACACCTATCCTTCTCAAATTCTTCCAAAATATAGCAGAGGGAGGAACACTCCCAAACTCATTCTACAAGGCCACCATCACTCTGATACCAAAACCAGACAAGAATGTCACAAAGAAAGAAAACTACAGGCCAATATCACTGATGAACATACATGCAAAAATCCTCAACAAAATACTAGCAAACAGAATCCAACAGCACATTAAACGGCTCAAACACCATGATCAAATGGGGTTTATTCCAGGAATGCAAGGATTCTTCAATATACGCAAATCAATCAATGTGATACACCATATTAACAAATTGAAGGAAAAAAACCGTATGATCATCTCAATAGATGCAGAGAAAGCTTTCGACAAAATTCAACACCCATTTATGATAAAAACACTGCAGAAGGTAGGCATAGAGGGAACTTTCCTCCACATAATAAAGGCCATATATGACAAACCCACAGCCAACATCGTCCTCAATGGTGAAAAACTGAAAGCATTTCCACTAAGATCAGGAACAAGACAAGGTTGCCCACTCTCACCACTCTTATTCAACATAGTTTTGGAAGTTTTAGCCACAGCAATCAGAGAAGAAAAGGAAATAAAAGGAATCCAAATTGGAAAAGAAGAAGTAAAGCTGTCACTGTTTGCAGATGCTACCAGAAAACTACTAGAGCTAATCAATGAATTTGGTAAAGTAGCAGGATACAAAATTAATGCACAGAAATCTCTGGCATTCCTATACACTAAGGATGAAAAATCTGAAAGTGAAATCAGGAAAACACTCCCATTTACCATTGCAACAAAAAGAATAAAATATCTAGGAATAAACCTACCTAAGGAGACAAAAGACCTGTATGCAGAAAGTTATAAGACACTGATGAAAGAAATTAAAGATGATGCAAATAGATGGAGAGATATACCATGTTCTTGGATTGGAAGAATCAACATTGTGAAAATGACTCTACTACCCAAAGCAATCTACAGCTTCAATGCAATCCCTATCAAACTACCACTGGCATTTTTCACAGAACTAGAACAAAAAATTTCACAATGTGTATGGAAACACAAAAGACCCTGAATAGCCAAAGCAATCTTGACAATGAAAAACGGAGCTGGAGGAATCAGGCTCCCTGACTTCAGACTATACTACAAAGCTACAGTAATCAAGACAGTATGGTACTGGCAGTAAAACAGAAATATAGATCAATGGAACAGGATAGAAAGCCCAGAGATAAACCCACGCACATATGGTCACCTTATCTTTGATAAAGGAGGCAGGAATGTACAGTGGAGAAAGGACGGCCTCTTCAATAAGTGGTGCTGGGAAAACTGGACAGCTACATGTAAAAGTATGAGATTAGAACACTCCCTAACACCATACACAAAAATAAGCTCAAAATGGATTAAAGACCTAAACGTAAGGCTGGAAACTATCAAACTCTTAGAGGAAAACATAGGCAGAACACTCTATGACATAAATCACAGCAAGGTCCTTTTTGACCCACCTCCTAGAGTAATGGAAATAAAAACAAAAATAAACAAATGGGACCTAATGAAACTTCAAAGCTTTTGCACAGCAAAGGAAACCATAAACAAGACCAAAAGACAGCCCTCAGAATAGGAGAAAATATTTGCAAATAAAGCAACTGACAAAGGATTAATCTCCAAAATTCATAAGCAGCTCATGCAGCTCAATAACAAAAAAACAAACAACCCAATCCAAAAAATGGGCAGAAAACCTAATTATACATTTCTCTAAAGAAGGTATACAGACTGCCAACAAACACATGAAAGAATGCTCAACATCACTAATCATTAGAGAAATGCAAATCAAAACTACAATGAGATATCATCTCACACCAGTCAGAATGGCCATCTTCAAAAAATCTAGAAACAATAAATGCTGGAGAGGGTGTGGAGAAAAGGGAACCCTCTTGCACTGTTAGTGGGAACGTAAATTGATACAGTATGGAGGTTCCTTAAAAAACTGCAAATAGAACTACCATATGACCCAGCAATCCCACTACTGGGCATATACCCTGAGAAAACCATAATTCAAAAAGAGTCATGTACCAAAATGTTCATTGCAGCTCTATTTACAATAGCCCGGAGATGGAAACAACCTAAGTGTCCATCATTGGATGAATGGATAAAGAAGATGTGGCACATATATACAATGGAATATTACTCAGCCATGAAAAGAAACGAAATTGAGCTATTTGTAATGAGGTGGATAGACCTAGAGTCTGTCATGCAGAGTGAAGTCAGAAAGAGAAAGACAAATACCGTATGCTAACACATATATATGGAATTTAAGAAAAAAAATGTCATGAAGAACCTCGGGGTAAGACAGGAATAAAGACACAGACCTACTAGAGAATGGACTTAAGGATATGGGGAGGGGGAAGGGTAAGGTGTGACAAAGCGAGAGAGAGGCAAGGACGTATATACACTACCAAACGTAAGGTAGATAGCTAGTGGGACGCAGCCACATAGCACAGGGAGATCAGCTCGGTGATTTGTGACCGCTTGGAGGGGTGGGATGGTGAGGGTGGGAGGGAGGGAGACGAAAGAGGGATGAGATATGGGAACATATGTATATGTATAACTGATTCACTTTGTTATAAAGCAGTAACTAACACACCCTTGTAAAGCAATTATACTCCAATAAAGGTGTTTAAAAAAAAAAAGAAAGAAAAACAAAACAAAACACAAAATATGGTAACAGCCTATGGCTGTTGAATTCTAAAGCAATCTCTGGGTCCCCAAGTAGTACCAGGAGGAAGAGAAGGGCATTATCTCCAAAGATGGAGGGAGACACAGGTTTACCCCAGGGAGAAGACTAGGGGCTGCCAGATTGGCACATTAAGGAAATTACTTCTCTATCAGGGCAAGGAGTCCTCACTGTTCCTGTCCAGTAGGATTCAGTAATTGTCTAGCAGGATTTGATCATTTCTAAAGGTTGGTAACCGCAGTAATTTCCCATTTTCCCCTTTCTCTGAGTGGGAGTTTTATTGCCGTCATCCTGGTCTTCTCACCACTGTATATTAGGTATCCTGGACACAAGCAATTTGTCGTTAAGCTTACGGGTTGCAGGATTACCAGAGCCATGTTCATACGTGTTGCAGAGGATGGTACTCCTTCAGAGATCTGGGGTGTCAAGCTGGACACAGTCTGTGGATGAGACTTTGTGGTTGTCTCCCTTAAGGGGAGGCAAATGCGCCTCTCCACCAAAAGGGAAGAAGGGCGTGTACAGAGAGGTGAGAGGTAGCAATCAGAGGAGGTTTGACCCTGTCTCAACCTCTAACTCCTTATCTCTTGCCTGGTGTACTATAGAGGCTCTGTTCTTCCTTGATGTTAGGGTGGCCATTGGAGGGGAGAAGAAATCATTTTTCCTCTACCCTTCTAGACGCTTGACAGAGGCTCCCCTGTAATAAAGAGACATTAACGGGAGAAAAACGAATTTAATTACATGTGTATGCATGGGAGTCCCGTAAAGATATGAGGCTCAAAGAAGTGACCAGAGGAGGATGCCTTTATACCTTGTAAATAAAGAAACAATAAATCTGTAAAGAATTGACAAGACAAAGGCGTTTGAGCTAGTGGTAAAATGGTGAAGAAGTAACAATGTTTGTTTATACAGCCTTCTTGGCCCTAAATTCCCTATCTCTAGTGATAAGGATGCCTTTCTAGCCTCCTGCTACAAGGAGTGTACTTTTTCACATGGGAGATTTTTCTCCTGCTTTCAGGGGGTCAAAGGAGGGTCAGAGTGACATTTTTGCACCGGCTGTTTCTCAAGTACCTTTAATTCAAAATAATATGCCACAGTGCCTAATTTGGGGTGACATACTCTGAACCCCTACACCATGTAACTAAGATGTGACTGAAATATAAGTAGAAATCCACTGGGGACTTTAGAAAGGTTTTTGCTTTCTTGATACACGCTTCCTGTTCCTCTTTCTTCCACTCTAGAGTCCAGACTTAAAGCTGGAGGTGGAATAGCCATCTAGCTCCCAGCCACGTGCAACAAGATCAGGACAAAAGCCAACATACTAGCAATGCTGGGGAAGAAAGGGATAGAAGAAAACACAAGGAAAAAAAGAAAGAAAGGGCAAGCTAAGCCTGAGTCCTAAATGGCTATTAAACAGATGTACCAGCCCAGGATACCTTACCCGTGAACTTGTTTTATGAAAAACACAACAACAACGATAGATATACATGTTTAAACCTAGTAAATCTGTATGTTTAACAGTAATTATCAGGGAAATGTAAATGAAAATGGTGAGATATCTTTTTATGTTCATCAGACAGGCAGAATGTGTAACATCTGATATGAAGTGTTGGCAAGGAAATGGAGAAATGCGGACATTCATACATTGCTGGTAAAGGGTACATTGGTGCAATCACTTTGGGGAACAACTTGGAAGAAGCTAGTACAGTTGAAGATGGGCATAACAATTCCAATTCTATATATAAACCCTAGACCCTTGATATTTAGTGTATGGTCTGTGGAGTACAAGAATCCCTTGCACTTGTGCACAGGAGACATAGAAAAGCATATTCCTTGCAGTGCTGTTTGTAACAGAAGAAAAAAGGGAGAGGGGAGATGTCTATCAACAAAAGGATAAACAGATATATGTTGTTATACTCATATGACAATTAAAATGCATGTACTAGAGCTTCATAAATCAACATGTATAAATCTCAGAAAGATACTGTTGACCTAAAAAAAGCAAGTTACAGGTAATAAGTATAGTATATCATCATTTATATAATTTTTTTTAAACTGTAAAATGATTATTTTGTTTATGAATATTTATATATTGAAATACAAGTACAAAAATGCATGATTGTAATAAACATGAATTCAGGATAGTGGTTACCTCTGGAGAAGGGAGGAAAGTAACAGCCTAGGCGGTTCAACTATGTTTATATTTATTTTTTCATGTAAATTTGAAGCAAAAAGTAAAATGGTGATACTTGATAAAGCTTGGTTATGGGTGCCCTTGTAATTTTATTATTCTATTTTTCTCTGTGTTGGTAGTATTTCACGATTTTCAAAGAAAAGAAAGAAAGGAAAAGAGATTCAAAGCAAATACTAGAACAAGAGCAAGATACCATGAAAAAGAAAACTAGACACAGGTAGTCAAATGGAAAGAAACATACTGATTGGCAGAAGGACAATCATAGGCTTCAAATGCTGTGGCTTTAAACGCTGCCGAAGTACTGCAAATCACTGTCTGCCTTCCAGTTAATTAACCCAGTCTCTTTCTGTGCTTTGCTAGGTCAGAGAGATGAAGAAAGGCATTTTGATGCTAAACTTATTTAAGCCCCAAAATACTTGAGGCATGGACATGCCCGGGGTGGGGGTGGGGGTTATAGATTCAATCCTTTATTTAACAAACTTGATAACTAACATTTATTTCGTGTCCATTATGTTCCAGGCACCATGCTAAGAACTCTGTATGGATTATCTCATTCCACCTTCGCAACACCCCTATGCGCTAGAGAGTATAATTACTCCTATTACAAATGAGGAAACCAAGCTAGTCACAGGTGAGTATGTGATAGAGCTGTGATTTATACAAGTTTTGCCGCCAGAGGCCTCATTCTTATCCACCTTGCAACATGCCAGGCACTGTTAGATGCTGAGGGTACAGGACTCTATAGACTTGCAAGCAAAAGACAACTTTATTGACATCCAATTCTATTCCATGTATTCCTGCTTGTTCAATGCAGCAGTTACATAAAGTTTTTTTGGGGGGGGGGGGCCATGACGCACAGCTTGCAGGATCTTAGTTCCCTGACCAGGGACTGAACCCGCATCCTCGGCAGCGAAAGTGTGGAGTCCTAACCACTGGACCACCAGGGAATTCCCATACATAAAGTTTTAAAATGTGTAAAGAAATGCCATAATATTTAACAATGCACATGTAGTGACAGAACAAAGAAGTGCAATGAAATGAACTCCATTTAAGGTAAAGTTTCTCTTCTCCCACAGATGGAAGGTTGCTGTGGAAAAAGGTGACCCTGGGTGACTCCTGTTTTTCCACTTTGTCCTATTTTGCTCTCTACTCAATTAGATGTGGTTTGTGGCCCCTCCAAGGTTGGGGTAAGAAGGAGGAAGGGAAAAGTGGTAAAAGACAAGAGAGATCTTACGTAGTACTGTAACTAGCATCTTAATGTATAACAATCTAGTTCACATTAGTACCATCTTAATTTCAATTGTATATGAAAAACTTTGCTCCTATAAGCTCCATTCCCTTCCTGCTCCTTTGTGCTATTACTGTCATACAATACACACTGTATGTGCATCAACACAGATTTATAATTGTTGCTTTATGTATCTCTTTTTAAATCAGGGAAAATAAAGAATTACAAGCAAAAAATACATTCATATTGCTTTTAGTATTTACCTATGCAGTTACTTTTACGACTGCACTTTACTTCTTCACATGAATTCAAGTTACTGTCTAGTATCTTTTTATTTCAGCTTGAAGGACTCTCTTTAGTGTTTCTTATAAGGGCAGGTCTGCTAGCAATAAATTCTCTCCATTTTTGCTTATCTAGGAACGTCTTATTTCCCCTTTATCTTTGAAAGATAGGTTTTTTTGGTTGTTGCTGTTTGTTTGGGTATAGAATTCTTTTTAAAAAAATTTATTTATTTATTTATTTATTTTTGACTGCGTTGGGTCTTCGTTGCTGCGTGCAGGCTTCCTCTAGTTGCGACGAGCGGGGGCTACTCTTAGTTGCGGTACGCAGGCTTCTCATTGTGGTGGCTTCTCGTTGCACAGCATGGGCTCTAGGTGCATGGGCTTCAGTAGTTGTGGTGCACAGGCTCCAGAGCACAGGCTCAGTAGTTGTGGCTCAGTAGTTGTGGTACACAGGCTTAGTTGCTCCGCAGCATGGGAGATCTTCCCAGACCAGGGATCAAACCTGTGTCCCCTGCATTGGCAGGCAGATTCTTAAACACTGCGCCACCAGGGAAGCCCCTGTTTGGGTATAGAATTCTTAATTGACAGTATTTTTCTTTCAGTCTTTTGAATATGTGATCCCAATGCCTTCTGGCCTCCATAGTTTCTATGAGAAATCAAATAATCTTATTGAAGATCCCTTGTATGTGATGAGTCACATTGCTCTTGTTGCTTTCAAGATTCTCTAGGGACTTCCTGGTGGCGCAGTGGTTAAGAATCCACCTGCCAGTGCAGGAGACCCAGGTTCAAGCCCCGGTCCAAGAAGATCTCACGTGCCACAGAACAACTAAGCTCGTGTGCCACAACTACTGAAGCCCACGCACCTGGAGTCTGTGCTCTGCAACAAGAGAAGGCACCGCGATGAGAAGCCCACGCACCACAACAAAGAGTACCTCCCACTCACCACAACTAGCGAAAGCCCGCACACAGCAACGAAGATCCAATGCAGCAATAAATAAATAAATAAAGATTCTCTTTGTCTAACTTTTGATAGCTTGATTATGATGTGTCAAGGTCTGACTCTCTTCTTGTTTATCCTACTTGGAGTTTGTTGAACTTCCTGGATGTGTATAATAATGTCTGACATCAAATTTATTCTGTTTTTTTCAAATCCTCTTTCTGCCCTTTCTCTGACTCTTCGTCTGAGAGTCCCATTAGGCATATGTTGGTACACTTAATGATGTCCTACAGTCTCTAGGGCTGTCTTCATTCGTTTTTTTCCTTTCTGTTCCTCACACTGGATAATCTCAATTTACTAACTTTAAAGTTCACTGATTCTTTTTTCTGCATGTTCAAATCTACTGTTGAGCTCTTCAAGTTAAATTTTCATTTCAGTTAGTGTACTTTTATCTCCAGGATTGCTACTTATACAATATTGTTAACTATAGTTTACATTAGGTATCCAGAACTTATTCATCTTATAACTAAAATTTTATACTTTTTGATTAATATCTCCCCCTTTTTCTTTTTTTTGCGGTACATGGACCTCTCACTGTTGTGGCCTCTCCCGTTGTGGAGCGCAGGCTCCGGACGCGCAGGCTCAGCGGCCATGGCTCACGGGCCCAGCCGCTCCGCGGCATGTGGGATCTTCCCGGACCAGGGCACGAACCCATGTCCCCTGCATCGGCAGGCGGACTCTCAACCACTGCGCCACCAGGGAAGTCCTCCCCTTTTCCAATCTATTCTTTTATGGCTAGATAAGTCTGTGTTCTAAAATCTTTGTTTAACCACAAGTCACAAAGATATTCTCCTATCTTTTCTTTTAGATGCTTTATAGTTTTAGCTTTTATGCTTAGATTTATGACTAATTCAGCATTAATTTTTATATATGATGTGAGATAGTTGTTAAGGATCTTCTATGATATCCAGTTGTTCTAGCATAATTTGTTGAAAAGATTTTCCTTTCCTCATTGGATTGCTTTGACATCTTTGTTGAAAATCAAATGATTATATGTGTGTCTGTTTCTGGGATTTTTCTTCAATTCTATTGATCTATTAGTTGATCCCTATAACAATACTATGCTGCCTTGATTATTTTACATTTATTGTAAATACTGAATTCAAGTAATGTTAGTCCTCCAACTTTGTTCTTATTTTGCAAGATTGCTTTAGATATTCTAGGCCATTTCTGCTTCCATACAAATTTTACTTCTTTTTTTGTTTGTTTGTTTGTTTGTTTGTTTTGACGGCACCATGAGGCATGTGAGATCTGAGTTCCCTGACCAGGGATCGAACCCATGCTCCCTGCATTGGTAGTGTGGAGTCTTAACCACTGGACTGCCAAGGAAGTCCCCATACAAATTTTAGAATGAGCCTTTCAGTTAAAAAAAAAAAAAAGTCTAGTGGACTTATTATTGAGACTGCATTGAATCTATAGATGTTTTAACGATATTGAATCAGCCAATCCACGTGATTAGGAAAAGCCCAATCCTCCTCAGTTGTGTCCCTCCTTTACATTCATACTACTACCATGCTCACAACATTTCTGTCACCAGATACGTGGGGTTTTTTTCTCACACCAAGCAACTTTCTGTGACACCAGTTGGGTGTCCTACAATTAAACTCAATTCTTATACTATTCACCTGGAGTTAGCAACAGATCCCACAAGTTAAGGGCTCATTACCATGAGACTGCCCCCACTCAGCTGCCAACTGCTAGTAGGTCCCCAGGTTACCAACAGCTTCCGGCTAACTTGGCTACAGTTCAGAGGTTCCCATGATCTCCTCCCCCTTGGATTCGATTATTTGCTAGAACAGCTCACAGAACTCAGGTAAATACTTGCTTACATTTACCTGTTTAATGTATAATAAGGGATAATGTAAAGGATACAGATGGACATCCAGATGAAGAGATACACAGGGCAAGGTTTGAGAGGGTCCCAAACACAGGAGCTTCTGTCCCTGTGGAATTGGGATCTGTCACCTTCCCAGTACGTGGATGTATTCACCAATGTAGAAGCTTTACCAACCCCATACTGTTGGGATTTTAATGGAGGCTTCATCACGTAGGCATGGTCAATTATTAACTCCATTTCCAGCCCCTCTCCCCTCTCTTAGAGAATGAGGGAGTGGGGCTGAAAATTCTAAGCTTCTAATCATGGCTTGGTCTTTCTGGTGACCAGCCCTAATCAATGAATCATCCAGGAGCCCATCCAGAGTCACCTCATTAGAACAAAAGACACTCCTATCACCCAGGAAATTCCAACGGATTCAGAAGCCCTGTGTCAGGAACTGGGGTCAGAGACCAAGTATTACAACAAAAGATGCTCCCAGTGCTCTTATCACTTGGAAATTACAAGAGTTTTAGAATCTCCGTGCCAGGAACTGGGGTCAAAGATTAAATGTAAGAACAAAAGATTCTCCTAGCATCCCTATCAACAAGGGTTGCAACCCTGTGTCAGGGATCAGGGATAGAGACCAATATATATATTCCTTATTATTGTATACCATGAAGAAGGTATATTTCATCATTTATTTAGATTTTACTTAATTTCTCTCAGCAATGTTTAATAATTTTTAGTGTACTTACATGTCTTTTGTTAAATTTATTTCTAAGTATTTATGTTTTCTAAAATTGTTATAAATGGAGTGTTTTTTCATTTTCTAACTTTTTGCTATGGTATATAAATATACAGCTGATTTTTTTTTTTGTTTTTTTGCGGTACGCGGGCCTCTCACTGTTGTGGCCTCTCCCGTTGCGGAGCACAGGCTCCGGACGCGCAGGCTCAGCGGCCATGGCTCACGGGCCCAGCCGCTCCGCGGCATGTGGGATCTTCCCGGACCGGGGCACGAACCCGTGTCCCCTGCATCGGCAGGCGAACTCTCAACCACTGCGCCACCAGGGAAGCCCTACAACTGATTTTTATGTATAACCTTATATCCTGGGACCTTGCTAAATTCACTTAATAGTTGTGGTGGTTGCTTTGTGGAATCCATAGGATCTTCCTCACATCCAGTCATATTATCTGCAAATAGAGACACTGACTTGACACTTTATATCCCATCAATATAGCAATCACTTCTAAATTTATATCTCTAGTATGACCTCTTCCCTGGGCTCCAGACTTGCATATATACCAATCCTTAACATTTTCCTTAGTCATTTTTTATTTCACAATGTTTTTAGGTAAAATTTTATAATATAACATTTACCATTTCAAAGTGTACAATTCAGTGGTTTTCAGCATATTCACAACGTTATGCAATCATCACCATTATCTATCTCCAGAACATTTTTTTCACTCCAAAAAGATACCTTGTCTACCCATTAGTAGACATTCCCCATTCTTCTTCCCCTCAACTACTGGCAACCACTAATCCTTCTGTCTCTACATATTTACCTATTCTGGACATGTTATATAAATGGAATCATACAACATGCAGCCCTTTAAGACTGCCTTCTCTCACTTAGCATAATGCTTTCTTGGTTCATCCATGTTGAAACATGGATCAGTACTACATTCCTTTAAATGGCTGAAAAATATTCCATTGTAAGAGTATATAACATTTTCTTTATCCATTCATCAGTTGATGAATATTTGGATTGTTTTTTGGCTATTATAAAAAAATAATACTGCTATGGACATCCATGCACAAGTTTTCACATGAACATATTTTTCGATTTTTTTTTTTTTTTTTGGCCACACTGTGCTGCATGTGGGATCTTAGTTCCCCCACCAGGGATCAAACCTGGGCCCCCTGCAGTGGAAGCGTGGAGTCTTGACCACTGGACAACCAGGGAAGTCCCAACATATGTTTTCAATTATCTTGGGTATAAACCTAGAAGTAGAATTGCTGGGTCATATGGTAAACTTATTAGAAAGTTTATAGATTTGTTATTTGGTTTAGAACAAAGTTGTTACCAAATTTAACCTACTTATCTACTGATAAGGATTTTCATTTAAAAATTAAACTCTTTGACAACAAAATAAGAAGAACCAAACGCTATTCCCCACAGTACTCTGAGACAAGACACCTTGGTAACTGTGGAAACGTTTTCTTTCTCAGTATAAGTTTGACTGCACTTTCCCCCCAAGGTAAAGAGTACTCTTAGCAAGGTGCATATGCTTAAGTGAAGACATCTGTTTGTTAAAGGCATGAGCATTTATTTTAAAAGTTTTACTCTGAGTTCACAAATGACAACGAAGATAATTATACTTAATTCATATGTATTTCTCATGTTTCTTTCCATAATTTTCTGTCTGCTGTATAATTGCCTACTTTGCCTATTTTGTGGCTTTTAAAATTTTATTTTTATTTTTAATATTTATTTATTTAGGCTGTGCCTGGTCTTAGATGCAACACGTGGGATCCTTGCTGCACCATGTGATCTTTAAATGTGGCATGCGGACTCTTAGTTGCGGCACACATATGGGATCTAGTTCCCTGACCAGGGATTGAACCTGGGCCCCCTGCATTGGGAGCACGGAGTCTTACCCACTGGACCACTAGGGAAGTCCCATGGCTTTAAAATTTTTTTTTAATTTTGTTTATTTATTTTTGGCCATGCCACATGGCATGAGGGACCTTAGTTCCCCGACCAGGGATCAAACCCATGCCCCCTGCAGTGGAAGTGTGGAGCCCTAACCACTGGACTCCCAGGGAATTCCTTTTGTAGCTTTTTTTTAAAGTTTCTTTGAGATTTCTTCTGGGGAAAAATACTGTCCCTCTTCATCATCAAAGACAATTGGGAGATGTATGATGCTTTTTTAAAAATTTTTATTTATTTGTTTAGTTGCACCTGGTCATAGTTGTGGCAGGTGGGCTCTTTAGTTGTGGCATGCAAACTCTTAGTTGCGGCATGCATGTGGGATATAGTTCCCTGACCAGGGATCGAACCCAGGCCCCCTGCATTGGGAGCTAGGAGTCTTAGCCACCAGGGAAGTCCCTGCATGATGCTTTATAACTTCAAGTACTCTCTTTTAATAACATAAAACACATTTTTAATGAATAATAATATTAATAAACTTTTATGAATCTAATTAGGGACAAATAAAGGGAATAAAAATATACAAGATTAGGAAAGAGATAGAAGACATACCAGAGATAGAGTGATTAAAAGAATTCTAAGAGAATACCATATACAGCTTTATGTCAATACGTTTGAAAACTGGGGATAAATAGATGATTTCCTATATAAACAAAACCTACCCAAGAAAGATGGTAAACATGAACAGAACAATTACTGTAGATGGAATTTGAAAAGTGTTGAACTCTAACATTGTAAATTGTACCAGAACCAGATGGGTTCCTAGCTGATTTTTATCTATTCTTTAAAGAGCATAAAATTTCATTGTGATTTAAACTATTCTAAGCTATTAATGAAAAGATAGGAACCCCAGTAGTTCATTTTACAAAGTCAGCGAACTTTAAATCTAAACTGGATAAAGACAATACAAAAAACACGAAACTGTAGACCAGTCTCATTCATGAGTATAGACATACATTTCCAAGTTTATAAATATAGTTGCATGGTTCCAAACAATTACATTTAATCCATTAACGTAATCAAGTATTTTTGAGGTGGTTCAATAATAAGAATTTTTTCAGTATAATCCATTTTATCAACAAATTTAAGGAGAAAAACTATATAATCATGTCAATAGGTGCTGAAAAGATTTTTGATAAAATCCAATAGTATTCCTAATAAAAATTCTACATAAAATAGAAGGAAACCCTTCGTACAATAGACTGTTTACCAAAGCCCAATAGAAAGTATCCTAAATAGCAAAATACCAAAACCGTTTCATTAAAATCGATAAGTACTCAGGGATGCTATGTCAGTATTATTAAACATTGTCTTGGACAGTCAAGTACATTCAGTGAGACAGGAAAAATGGTATAAATATTAGGAGAAAAGGAGATAAAACTCAAGAGATATAGGTAGGAAAAAAGAAAACTAAGATAAGATGCCTGAAGACAAGATCAATATATAGGAGTTAATAGCTTTCCTCTTTTTTAAAAAAATTAATTTATTTATTTTATTTATTTATTTTTGGTTGTATTGGGTCTTCATTGCTGTGCGTGGGCTTTCTCTAGTTGCAGTGAGCGGGGGCTACTCTTCGTTGTGTTGCGTGGGCTTTCATTGCAGTGGCTTCTCTTGTTGCAGAGCACAGGCTCTAGGCACGCGGGCTTCAGTAGTTGTGGTGCGTTGGCTCAGTAGTTGTGGCTCGCGGGCTCTAGAGCACAAGCTCAGTAATTGTGGTGTGCTGGCTTTGTTGCTCTGCGGCATATGGGATCTTCCCAGACCAGGGCTCGAACCCGTGTCCCCTGCATTGGCAGGCAGATTCTTAATCACTGGGCCACCAGGGAAGCCCTGGCTTTCCTCTTTTAATAAGTATTTAGAAAAGGAAATGAGGTTAAAAATGCTACTCACAATAGGAGAAAAACATATAAATTACTTAGAGATAAATTTGACAAGAAAAGCACAGCACTTAAATGAAGAAAATAATAACATCTTATTTCAGAACATAAAGCAAGTGCTGAACAAAAGGAAAAGCATTCATGTTCTTGGATGAGGACATTAATATTAAAAAAGTCAATTTTCTCAAAACATTGTATAAATTTAATAAAATTTCAATTACTACTCTAATAGGGTATGGATGTAGGTTGGAATTAGATAAAATACCTGTAAAGGTTATATAGAAAAATAAATGACTGAGTATAGCAAAATAAACAGTGAAGGAAAATTTAGCAGATATTAGAACACACTGAAAATTCACTGTTATCAAATCATTACAGAACTCTAAATTAGACAAACATATCAATGGAACGGAATAAGAATCCAGAAAGAGATTTCAGCATATATGTGAAAAGTAATATGTGATAATGGTGGGTGGAATCACTGTAGGAAAGATGAATTATATAATAAATGGTGCTAGCACAACTAGCTATTGTGGTAGATATAAAAAATACAGATGGATAAAATGGATGGATGAAATACTGAAAAATCAATCAAACAAACAAAATCCTTGAGGGAAAAAAACCTAGGAAAAATATATATTTAATCAACAGGTAGAAGGCACTGGAAAGCCAGAAGATAGAAAAAAAAAAAGACAAATATGACTCTAAAAATTTTTAACTTTTGTATGAATAAATACGGAAGAGATATCATAATTTAAACTAATAGACAACAGATTCAGAGAAAATATTTATAATATGGAAGAGGATAAATATTCAGTAACGATAATAATGAGCTCTTACAAACTAAGGCAGGAGAGAGTAAGAAACTAGTAGAAAATTAGGCAAAAGATATGAACAGACAATTCATAGAAGAAAAAAATGTAATAACCAATAGACACATAAAAATACTATTATCAGGGAAATATAAATTAAAGTAACTATGAGATATCACTTTAAATCCATTTTTCAAAAAATTTTTGAAGTGATAATGTCTAGTATTGGCAAGAATGTGGGGAGGAGATTCTCATGTATTGTTGGTGGAAATAGGAAGATTAGAGCCGTTTTGTAAAACAATTGGCAATATCTATTAAAATTACATTTATTTGTACCTTTTTCAAGCCACACCTGCTTTTTTTTGCTGCATCACACAGCTTGTGGGGATCTCAGTTCCCCAACCAGGGATCGAACTCATGCCATGGCAGTTGACTTTGAGAGACTACCAGGTATTTTTAGTATTATTGAGTAAGAAAAGTAAGATGCCTAGTGTGGTCAATTTGTCACCAAGTGACCAATTGGTCTCCTCAATAAACCGTGCAGTATCAAGGGCTCAGCCTTGGTCTCTGTGGCTGGCAGGATGGCAGCAGTAGCTAGAGCCACCTTGGCAAGTGGGAGGCTAGGCTGGGGGGCCATGAGCAACCTCAGTGTCTGCTCCCACAGACAGTTTGCTCATGTGCCCATTGTGCCAGCACTGGGGTGTCTTACGACATAGGCTGGCTGACATCAACTGGCCTAACCATTTTGTCTGTTTGGTCGTTTAATGCCTTATCCACGGAGGATGCTCTCTGGTGGACGTTAACATTTGATATAAAGATCTGCTCACTGGTGCCAACTCTCATAGGTCTACTCACAAAGCTTTTCCCTAGATTTCCTTGTACAGATCTGTCAGTCCCTTCCTTCTAGGCCCCTGATCATTGACCACGGCCCAAGAATCTGCATATATTCTTCTCTTGGCCCACTTCTCCTTCCATAAAGTGTGTGACCAGTTGTTCAACTCATAGGGAAGCTCAACTCATAGGGAAGATTTTCCCTACCTACTATTGCTCAAGGCCATTCCTAAAAGTGGACATACTGCAGCCATAATCATATTCCGTTTTCACCCATGTACCTAGGTAACACATCTGTGAGCCACGTTTGGCCTTTTCGCTGCTCCTTTAGCTGGTTTTAGAGGACCTCCCATGACAAGGCAGTCATAAGCATGAGTGAGGAAAGAGGTACCTGTGCATCTGTGGTGGGTGACAAGGAGGTCTAGGTTCCCTGCTTTGCCCTCTGGTCCTACTTGATTTCACTCTTTTGATGGATTGCTGCTGGGCCCATCTGACCTTATAAATTGGCAGGTCTGATAAAACCCCTAATGAGCATTTCTGGACCCATGGCGCCTTATCTCCCCATAGTCTAATATTCTGTCTCTATCAGGACCCAGCGATATGCCAGCAAATGTTTCTCAAAGGTGTGTAATTCTCTTCTTCAGATGGCATATGGCCTCAATCCAGAATGGTCAGCACTGTGATTCTCCCACTGGAGCTTGCTCCATACTGAACTCCATACTGAACAGATATACCTTCTTACACATTTACCTCAAAACTCAGGTATGGGGACTTTGCTGGTGGCACAGTGGTTAAGAATCCACCTGCCAATGCAGGGGACATGGGTTCGAGCCCCGGTCCAGGAAGATCCCACATGCCATGGAGCAACTAAGCTCATGCGCCACAACTACTGAGCCTGTGCGCTAGAGCCCACGAGCCACAACTACTGAGCCTGCATGCCACAACTACTGAAGCCCACGCACTTAGAGCGCATGCTCTGCAACAAGAGAAGCCACTGCAATGAGAAGCCCGCGCACCGCAACGAAGAGCACCCCCCACTCACTGCAACTAGAGAAAGCCCGTGTGCAGCAACGAATACCCAACGCAGCCCAAAATAAAATAATTAATTAAAAAAACAAGCAAACAAAAAAACCCCTCAGGTATGAGTGAGAGCTGTGGGAATGGAGAACAATTTAAATAATAGGTAATGTACTATTATGTGAATCTCTTTTTCAACACTGGTTCATGTTCCTTGATCCATTTACAAGGCACTCCAATCCCTTATGTAAATGGGCTGCCGGCAGGCATGTCCCACCAGTCCTCCAAATACACTTGGATCTGGAACACTGCTGAGACTCCAGCTGGGTCCCTGTGTAAGAGAACATAACAATATCTGGCAAGAGTGTATAAACTAAGCAATCCAAATTCCCAGATATTATCAGACCAAATGAATAAAATGAGGATATATTAACTCAAAATCACAATGGTTTGTGTCCCTACCAGTTTGATAGTTTGAACCTCAGCAGCCCATTTAAGGCAGCCTATAATTATTTGGGAACCTGCAAAAGGGATGCTTCCCAGGATCAGACAGCCACCTTCCCCAATTCCAGGGGGTACAATTGACATTGTATCCTGGGTGAACGTCACTCCCTGGAGCACAACTGAGATTCACAGTAAGTAAAATGTGAACAGTGTCCCTGGAATGGTGTAGCATTGACCCTGTGCCTTTCAGGTGTTCACAAACCAACTCCCACTCAGGACCTACTATGTTCTTCCTCTTCTGCTTCCAGTGCCCCTGGCCACTGTTGACTGTCCTTGACATTGCCTGAAGGAGAACCACTGATACTAAAGTTGAGGACACCCTTCGCAGGCTCCCCACTACTCACGCCGAGGATGCAGCCCCTTAATAATGCAAGCCCAATTGTTTGCACATTTCCGGATCAGGCCTGGGTTCTGTGCAGGTATGAGGAGAAAGGCCTGCTCCCTACATCCATGGTACTCTGCTTCTCAGGTGCTCAAGGCAAACCTTACGAAGTCTCTCACCAAAGTGTGCCATCAGCTTCCCCTCTCCATTCATTCTTCATCTCCTGCAAGCAACTCTCAACATTATCCCCTACCAAAAGTCTGCCTTAGCCATGGAATAGCCAGCTGGTTTGGGGTTAATCTGCCTCAATGCACAATACATCAACATCTCCATGTGCCTTCTCCAACCTCCATCCAAAAGGACAAAGAAGCATATATCTAAATCAGAACACCTAATACCTGTGGTTATTTAACGGTGATTGTATGTGTGTATGTATGTATGTATGCATGTATGTATTTAGAGGTAAAAGCGACTGGGTAGTTGCTTTATATCTAGACCCATTCTAGAAGTAAAACTTTGTAACTTTTAAATTTTAAAAATCTTTAATTTACTGAGTATATTTAATATTTCCAAACTATTTTCCTATGATCTGTTTTCCCACAGAGAATAATTAAATAAACCACATCCAAAGATGTGCAATTAACTCTATGCTGAAAACTTGACAATGAAATAAGTCTTCGAGGACAGAGAAAGGAAAACTGGTTTTACACCTTCCATAACTTCAAGTTTCCAACATCCAGCAAGGTCAAGTTACAAGGACAAGTGTCGTGAGGAAAACTATAATGGCCTTGAAGAAATTGTACCTGTTCCATATTATCAAGAAAATTGTAATATTGTTTATAGCTCACAAACACCTCATAACTGGCAGGTCAATTCAACAAAGGGAATAAATAGATACATTCAGACTTAGTAAAAATAAGCTAGTTAAGAATATGGATGATCCTCACTTTTGATACTTCAGTACTTAGCCATGTCAATTCTTTTAGCGAAAGGCTTTTATTTTACTTATTTATAAACTTATTTATTTATTTAACTTTTGGCTGCGTTGAGTCTTCGTTGCTGCTCTGGTTGTGGCGAGCAGGGGCTACTCTCCGTTGCGGTGCGCGGGCTTCTCACTGCGGTGGCTTCTCTTGTTGTGGAACACGGGCTCTAGGCTCGCGGGCTTCAGTAGTTGCAACAGGCAGGCTCAGTAGTTGTGACTCATGGGCTTAGTTGCTCTGCAGCATGTGGGATCTTCCCAGACCAGGGCTCAAACCCGTGTCCCCTGCATTGGCAGGTGGATTCTTAAACACTGCGCCACCAGGGAAGTCCCATAGCAAAAGGCTTTTAAATTTCTTCATTGTGTCAGTTTTGCCTTTAACTTGTTCATTTTTAGCTGAGACCTCTCTAAGCATCCTTCCATATAGGGTTGGGAGTTCCAACCTCGATCTATATATTTAGAAACTTCTAAAGTTAGAGTAATATTATGAAGCTGCTGTCTGCATTTATCACCATCCTGTAACCCAGTAGCAGTAAAATTCAGCTTCTGGTTGAGTCCAGCCTGGTTGTCTGCCACCACTACAGCTCTGTTCCCTCTGACAGTCTCCTGCTTATAAGTTTTATGGCAGTTTTAACTGTATTCTCTCTTCAGTGTTTCAAAAATCTTTGGGCCTAGTCTCATCCAGAACAATCCACCACACTTATAGTATGTTTCAAAGGTATCAAACAGCATGAAATGCAAATATGATAAAATATTCAATTTTCTCATTAAAGTAACAGTGTTCTTGGCACCTTAATTTCCTAACATCTGATGTCTTTCATTCTTTTAGCAACTAATAACATTTCCTAGAGAGTGAATTATTGTCCTGTACAAAATCATGGAAGATATACTTGTATTCATGCAAGAAAAATTCTTATATGAAAAGTGCTACCTACAAAACCACACTAATTCTGAACAGTGTGAAAGGGTCTGAATAATTAGGATATTTGCTTCCCAAAGCTATAATGTTAAATTTGGCTTAAATTATCTAATATTGAGGCGTTAAAATAAAAGTGCCGAGAAGTGATCATGGCAGATGCTGAAACAAGAAACCAGGAGTGAAAAAGACAGCTAAAAATTTATCAGAGTAATAAATAAAAGAATTTTAAAAGAGAAAACTCCAGATTTTTCAGAGGAGGACACCTAAAATAGAAAAGATGTGAAGGTGAAGAGACATACATTTACCAATCTATTGCTAAAAAACTTCAGAAGTAGCTGAATTCAATTACTTAAAAAGGATTACAGAAATCAACTCAAAGATTTGTTATATCTACATCAGAGAACAAAGTATGTACTTAGTCATTATATTTAAATTAAAAAGTCAAAGGGTGGTGCCATCGAGATGTTTTTAAACATACAGGATGAGCAGCTGTTGAAGCAGAATGTGGGATTGTAGAGCTCAGTTTGGTACTTGTGGAGTTTGCAGTGTCTGTGACATACTCAAGTGAAGACACCTAGTAGGTAATTGGATACAGAAGGTTGAGGCCAGGTGGAGATACCTACACTGTGATATAGATGTAGAAGTTATCATTGCAAATAAAACCAATGGAATTTATAAGAGGATAAAATGAGTTCCATGAGAAAAAATAATTGGCAGAATATGGAAGCCCGGGTTATACCTACAGTTAAATTGCAGATGGTGAAAGCTGACCCCAAAAAGGAAACCAAGAAAGAACTAACCTTTTATGAGGAGTACTGGAAATGTGTGGAGTCATGGAATCTAAGGCAACAGAGATTTTTTTTATAAAGTATATTTTTTAATATATTTACGCATGGGCTTTTCTCTGGTTGAGGTGAGGGGGAGCCACTCTTCACTGTGGTGCACAAGCTTCTCACTGCGGTGGCTTCTCTTGTTATGGAGCACGGGCTCTAGGCACGCAGGCTTCAGAAGTTGTGGCACATGGGCTCAGTAGTTGTGGCGCATGGGCTTAGTTGCTCCGCGACATGTGGGGTCTTCCCGGCCCAGGGCTCAAACCCATGTCCCCTGCATCGGCAGGCAGTATTCTTAACCACTGTGCCACCAGGGAAGCCTGCAATAGAGATTTTTGAGAAAAAGGAGACAGCCAGCAGTGTCGATGCGTAAATGAGGAGTGGCACTTCACACTGCGAAGTAGGGAAGGTGATGAGAATGAATAAAAATGCATAGAAGTTCCCACTTGGGGGAAACTAAAGAGTTCATGCCTTAAAGCCTCTATTTTCTCTGTGAAGTAGGAAGCAAGATCCCGTAGAAAGGTTTCTATACCTAAGAATCGAAGACAAAAGCAAAACACAGTTTTAAAAATCAGCATTAGAGACATTAAATACCAAAAACCAGTAATAGAAGTTCTGATGTCTCTAACGTTGGGTACTATTAGAGATTTGCTTTTTAACAATCTACTGTATACGAGGCTCTTCCCGAGCGATGGTAAGTGTTAAAACAAACAAACCAAAATCTAAGACTCTCATTATTGTTCAGATTTCATAAAAGCCTAGTGCAGTGTTTGGCACCAAGTAGGTATGCAGTAAGTATTTGTGGAGTGAATGAATAAATGAAGATATGAACTATGAGACATCCTAAAAATATCTTAAGAACAAGAAGATACTAGGACAGGTTTTGCTGCAAATATTTAAAATAAAAAATATGTACTCCAAACACACACAGATTAACATAACAACATTTAAGATGTGAGAAAATTCTCACTTGATAGGTAGAGGTACATTATAGGGTCTTGTTAAAACCTGAGCAAGATACAGCAGAACTTTGCTTCATGACTCTTATTGTCTATAAATCATGATACAAAATGGTTTAATTCCAGTGCATCTGAAAATTAAAAGTATTATCAAACTAGATTTATCAGGAATAATCCTAGGCAGGTAATGTAAGAAGGTAAAACTTAATGTAATATTAATAGATGCCTTACAAGTTTTTAATTGCCTGAAAAAAAATTCCTTTGGAAACTTACCACAATGTTTTATTACCATAGGTACGTATTACTTTTATATAGAAAATGTTTCTTCCAGCATTTTTGGAAAAATTTCAAATGTACAGAAAAGTTAAAAGAATAGTATTACAAACACATTACTATATCCGTCTAGGTTCCCCCTTTTCTTTATCTCTATCTCCATTTTTTTCTGAGCCTTTTTTTTTTTTTTTTTTTTTGCTGTACGCGGGCCTTTCACTGTTGGGGCCTCGGAGCACAGGCTCCGGACGCGCAGGCTCAGTGGCCACGGCTCACGGGCCTAGCCGCTCCGCGGCATGTGGGATCTTCCCAGACCGGGGCACGAACCCGTGGCCCTTGCATCGGCAGGCGGACTCTCAATCACTGCGACACCAGGGAAGCCCTTTTCTGAGCCATTTTAAAATAAGTTGAAGATATAATGACATTTCAGCCCTAAACACTTCACCACTCATTTCATAGGAATAAGAATATTAATATTAATTAAATTAATTAATTTAATTCACAATTAGCATTTAATATATAGCCCATATTTAAATTTTCCCAACTGTCCCCAAAATATCTCTTATAGTTTATTTTCTTATCCGGGATTCAGTTAAGTTTCATGTATTGCATTTGGTTGTTGTATCTCTTTACTCTGTTTTAAACTAGAATAGTCCTCTGCCCTTGACTTTTTATTTTTCACAATATTGAACTTTTTTTTTTTTTTTTTTTTTTTTTGCGGTACGCGTGTTTCTCAGTACCGCGGCCTCTCCCGTCGCAGGGCACAGGCTCCGGACGCGCAGGCTCCGCGGCCATGGCTCACGGGCCCAGCCGCTCCGCGGCATGTGGGATCTTCCCAGACCGGGGCATGAACCCGTGTCTCCTGCATCGAGCAGGCGGACTCTCAACCACTGCGCCACCAGGGAAGACCACACAATATTGAATTTTTAAAGAGTTAGAGTCGGTTGTCTTATATAACGTCCCACGTTCTGGATTTGATTGTCTCCTCATGATTACATTCAGGTTAAACCTATTTGGGCCCAAATACTACATAGACTATGTACTGCATCAGGACTTACATAGTGTTGAAGTGTTCCCCTATTAGTGGTGCTAAGTTTTATTACTTGGTTAATAGAGTGGCTGCCAGATCTCTCCACTGTAAATATACACTTCCCCTTTATAATTAGTAAGAGGTCTGTGCGGTGGTGTTATGAAACCATGAGACGGTCCTGTTCTCTAACAGTCTTTTACCCAATAATAGTTTTAGCAACTATTCATGGTCCTGACTTGGAGTAATGATTACACTGGTGGTTGCAAAATGGTAATTTTTCTAATTCTATCATATCCTTGCTCTTGCATATACCAAGGCACATCCTGTGCAAGCTCAATTTATACATTTACTTCCCTAGATCTGGATCAACCATTTCTTAAAGCCCATGTTACTTTTCGTGGAGAATGGCCTTTCAAAACCAAGATCCAGGCACCAGATATACTTACTACTACTCCTAGGCACTTTTTTCGGTGGGCAGAGCTAAGAACTTTTGAATCTATATCTACATCTATATAGACTACGTATAAACATAAGTATTTATATATTGTACTATTTATTATTTATATTATTTTTAATATATTAAAATATGTAATTATATATTTTATATAGTATATATATATTACAATAATTATAATTATTATATAGTATATATATTTTTTAAATTTTTATTTAAATTTTTTTATTTTTAAAAGTTTTTGGCTGCGTTGGGTCTTGTGCTGCTGTGTGCAGGCTTTCTCTAGTTGCGGCGAGCGGGGGCTACTCTTCGTTGTGGTGCGCCGGCTTCTCATTACAGTGGCTTCTCTTGTTGTGGAGCACAGGCTCTAGGCGTGCGGGCTTCAGTAGTTGTGGCACGTGGGCTCAGTAGTTGTGGCTCGCGGGCTGTAGAGCGCAGGCTCAGTAGTTGTGGTGCACGGGCTTAGTTGCTCCATGGCATGTGGGATCTTCCCGGACCAGGGCTTGAACCCATGTCCCCTGCATCGGCAGGTGGATTCTTAACCACTGCGCCACCAGGGAAGTCCTAGTATATATTTTTAATACATTAAAATAATATATGAATGATATATTATTTTAATATATTAAAATATATAATATAATAATACATTATTATATATAATATTATTTATATTATTATTTATAATACTGCGTTGGGTTGGCCAAAAAGTTCGTTTGGCTTTTTCTGTTAAAAAAATATATTATATATCTATGTAAGTACATACATAATACTTAAGTACTTGTATATATATACACATACACATAAGTAATGTAGTATACACGTATATTCTACATAGGTATAGCCATAGATACAAATATATAGATTATATACTTATAAGTATATACCGTTGAATTCTTTTGTTTTCTTTTTGGCCGTATGGCATGGCATGCAGAACTTCCCAGACCAGGGATCAAACCCGTGCCCCCTGCAGGGGAAGTGCAGAATCTTAACCACTGGACCACCAGGGAAGTCCCTACAGTTGACTCTTGAACAATGCAGGGGTTAGGGGCACTGACCCGCCTCGCAGTTGAAAATCCATGTATAACTTACAGTTAGTCCGCTGTATACACAGTTCTTCCGTATCTGCAGTTCTGCATCTGTGGATTCAACCAGACTTGGATCATGTAGTACTGTAGTATTTACTATTTGAAAAAGACCTGTGTATAAGCAGACCCATGCAGCTCCAACCTGTGTTATTCAAGGGACAACAGTATACACTTTTATAGCATATGTACTTATATAGTACATGCATGTTCTTAACGCAATATATATACTTATTAGTATGTATTTTCCTAATTGTATCATTCCTTCTCTGTATATTAACTAGCATATATTCTTTTAAAAATTATACAGTATGTCTAGGTGTGTGTTTGTGTGTGTGTATATTTATAGTATGTGTATATATACATATATTTTTCCCCCTAAATCTTATGTTAATACTGCTACTTCCAATTCAAATCCAACACCAAGAACCACAGAGTTCTTCTTCAACTTCCCCTGTTCCATATGTATTTCTACTTTTTCCACAGAAAGAACCCCGATTCCCAATATCAACATATGTACTCATTTGCTCTATGCCACAATAATGACAAATTGTTTCAGAATTACAAAACCAAGATGACTACCAATAATAAATCTTAATAAAGTTGAAGATTATTTGTAGTTAATTTTGCTTTTAGAATCTATTCCAGTCAGTACGTAATCAGAAGCAGAAGCCCTAGGAATTGTAAATAACAAGGAATTTACTATAGGGATTTGATCTTATGCAGTTGTGGAGGTGTTTAAGCAGTCTCTGTGAGGCCGGTGTTTCTGGGTCTGCTGCTGGAACCTGTGAGGAGGGACTGCAGTATAAGTCAGACTCTCACTACCTGAGGTTCTCATGGCAACTCCAGTGATGTGGGTCCTGCAGGAGAAGCCAGTGCTCACCACCACAGTTAAAAGGCCACTCCACCAAAATGGTATTGCTTATTGTCAGTTCTGTCTTACGGAAGGGAGTCACCACAGAGCTCTAAGAGTTACCTTCACAAATCCATTTCTTACATCTTTGGTGAAGAGAGTGTGTTTTGGACCCTTTCATGGGATATATTTAAGGAGATGGTGAGCAGGTCTTACAGGATGGAAGAGGATTCTGGGAAACAAGTCCAGTTTAGCTAATAAAACAGTGTAAATCCACCATAGTCTACAGTCAGAAAACTATATTCAGAAGCTACTTGAATTAACCATTTTCTCTGTGTAGCTATGTTATCAATTTGATGTACAATTAGGTTCATTTGGTTAGATTTTACTTTTTCATTTACTTACATGTCTCATAAAGTAAAACCATATTAGAAGGTATACTCAGAGAAGCCTCACTCCCACACTATCTCCTCCACCCTGCTCTGACCCATCCCTTATCAGGTACTATTTTCATTATGTAGATATAGTTTTCCATATATATATATGGAAAACTATACCTTGCAATAAAAGCAAACTTTAAAAATTTAATACCCCAAATTACCAAATTCACAAAGAATATTTCAAAGAACTCTGTATCTTATTAACACATCCAAGGATAGTATAAGCAAGATGTTATAAGATGAAATAACATATGGATATAAACATCCTTTGGTAAATGTTAGAAATGTAATATCTAACAAATTTTGTGAATTAAAAAGCAAGGTCTTCCTTCAAGAATTAAAGTCTGAGAAATGTGAGTTCAGTGGAAGAGATGTCCAATGCTAAAAAGACTGAAAATCTAGACTTGATACAACAGCATTTTATTTAAGAAACAACAAAGGTTTTTTGTTGACTGTAACCTTCATATGTATCAATAATGGGTGCTTATATGATTTTTGATTATATTAACAAAAGCATGGTTCCTAGGTTATTGCAATGAGAGATTCTATTCTTTGTTAGTTGGATCAAATCTGGAACAGTGTTTAATTCATGGGACCACATTTTAACAGGAACATTGAAAAGAGTACACAGAAAGGTGAGAAAATGCTTTGAGAGAACTCCCTTCAAATATCTGAAAGCAGTTACACAGAACAAGAAACAGACTCATCTTGTGTTCCTCTATAAGGCAAAACTCAAATCAGAATACAGATGTCATAAAGAGGAGGATTTCAATTTAACTTCAGAAAAAAAAAGTTACAGTTGAATGTACTGTATTAGTGAGGTTCCTACCACTAAAGTACTTGGATAGAGTTTAAAATTCCACAGAGGAGATTCCAAGTATCTCCCAGTGGGAAGATGGTGGGGAATCAACTCTATGATTCTGTTTTCTATTCACACCTAAATAGCTTCTATTAAACAATATAGAATTAAACAATATAGAATGTGTTATTTGTAATGATGACCTTGATTCATAAAGAAAATATTAAACTGTGATGAGCTCTACAGCATTGAACATGGTTGGAGCTATAGAAGCTTCCTAGAGGCTGCTTACCTGTTTTCGAGTAGTTGACCAATACATGTGGGATCAGACCTGGCTGGGCAAGTCTGGCTGATGGGTGGGACTATCCAGTGTCTATAGAATGCAGGATTCAGGTTAGAAACACCAGTCGGAAATAAACTTATCTCCAGGGAAGAGAGGGTCAGGCCTACCAGCAAGGCTTCGTAACAGTGTCTCAGCCATCCTCTGGAGCAATGTTCGGAGTAGCGCTTCTCATCTAGATTTGTTTCCCAGCTTCCTGTGAATACATGAATGCCCTAGGGGAAAAGGGGATGGTGAGAAAAAGCTATAAGAACTGTGTTGACTAAAATGTCTGTAAGACTTTAAAATGCAAGATAAGACTGCTTTGATGCCCATATGGCATGCTATAACACAAAAGGGAGGTGTTATTTCTGTTTCTGCTCAACACAAACTGGCTTGGCTCATTACAGGCTCCAAGAACACAGTGCCACTGTTTTGTGTAGTGGATTTCAGCACATCAACACTACCAAATCCCATCAGCATTGGGATTTGGGGGGAAATGCCCAAGAGGAGAGAGTTAGGATGTGTCCAATAGCCAAGGACCTGCATTTAGTTTTGCAGGCAGTGGGGGCCTCAGAAGCTAAAGAAAGAAGGTAAGGCCTTCTTCTGTACCATACTGAGATATATCTTGGTGATTCTCAGTAATAAAAGGGGGAGAGTTTCAGTGTAGAATCCCCTTGGGAGAAGGTGAGGATAAGCAGCTATTTCTACAGAGTAGCTAGTCCATTATTCTAAACACAGTCTGTCTGTACGTTAAATATGTCTGTAAATTCTTTGACATGTCTTTCATTGAGAGGTGGGTTCTATAGTCTCTCTCCATGAATTTGGGCTGGACTTTGTGACTTACCTGTATCCAGTAAAATGCAGCAGAAGTGATGCTGTGTGACTTAGGAAACTAGGTCATAAAATGCAATACAGATTCCACCTTGCTTACAGGAACCCTAGTATATGGAGCCCTCAGCTGCCTTGTTACAAGTCTGACCACCCTGAGGCAGCCATGCTAGGAGGAAGCTCAGGCCACGTGAAGAGAGTATTTAGGCATCCTGGCTGACTGCCTTACCTGAGGTCCCAGCTTCAACCAGCTGACATATGAGGAAATCAGCCTCCAGGTGATTCCAGACCCCCATGACTGAGACACCTCCAGGCATTCAGTCTTCTCAGCTGAGGTCACAGACATCATGGAGCAGAAATAAGCCATGTCTGCTATGCTTTGTCTGAATTCTAACCAAGAGGGTAACTTTATATTTCACAAAGGGCAAACCTATAATGTTTGATCCTCACAATGATACAGATAGATAGGACTGGCATTATCACTCCCCTCGTTTTACAGATTGAAACAACAACAAACAGGTATTTGTGTTTACCAGCCTTGAGATTATATAGCCAAGATGTGGCGTGGTGACACTAAAATTCTGATCTTTGGAGTCCAAAGTTTATGCTTTCTCTGTATTTTCCCATGTGGATCCTGTGGGTCTTTAGAATGGCCTAGGGAAATCAGTAAGATACATCCAGAATTTGAAGACGAAGTCAGAAAATGTTTTATTTATTTATTTGGCTGCGCCAGGTCTTAGTTGAGGCGTGCAGGATCTTTGTTGGAGCATGTGGGCTCTTAGTTGCGGCATGTGGGATCTAGTTCCCTGACCAGGGATGGAACCCAGGCCCCCTGCATTGGGAGTGCAGAGTCTTAATCACTGGACCACCAGGGAAGTCCCCAGAAAATGCTGAATAAATGAAAGCTAACAAGAATCAACATTAAACTGATGAGATCAGCCATCCTGTGGAGAAAACAATCACGTAAAATATTGTGGCTGATAAAGAAAACTATACTTGTGGATACTGAAGAATCCTTGCATCCTTGGGATTAATCCCTATAAAATAGATAACTAATAAGAACACAGGGAACTGTGTATAGCACAGGGAACTCTACTCAATACTCTGTAATGGCCTATATGGGAAAAGAATCTAAAAAAAAAAAAACAGTGGATATATGTATAACTGATTCACTTTGCTGTATACCTGAGGCTAACACAACATTGTAAATCAACTATACTCCAATAAAAATTTTTTAAAAAAAGAAGGCTATACTTTAAAATGAAACCAATGGAATAAAAACCTTAGGAGTTTTAAATGTTATGAAGAAGTGTTATAATGATATAATATTTCTAGGGGCTGATTTTTAGAAAATGAAATAGGACTGTTAGAGAATTTTTTAAAACTCTGCTAATTGTATTTCTGATGGCATCAAGGGGAAAATGTGCCATGACTGGCTGCTGGTTCTGTTTGTCTGCTTAGATTTCCTTATAGTAAAGAAGGGTGCTTCAGACTAGTATAGCTTGATGACATTATCCCTTAGGATAATCTTCATTTACACTACCTTTGTCAAGCCACCTTTTGATTTAAATTTAGTGCCTCAAGGCGACTTCTCTACTTGGAAGGGAAAGTATAAAGAAGCTAACAAAGCATACCATGCTCATTCTATAGGTGGTATTTTGTATTTTTCAATGTAGGGTAATATTAATATCCTGATTAAACAAGCAGTCTCATACACAACTCCTTACCTTGGGAGTAAGGGTCTGCTCCTGGGCTCATGGTAACTCTATCCTTACACAGACATTCTGCTTCAGAAGTCAGTAGGATGGCTTTCTATCTCTTGAATCATGGTGAATACAAGAAGGTCACTGGTGACTTTCCCCCTATGGGTAGTACACTTAAAGCTTCTCATGACTTGATGTTTACATTACTTTGTGATTAACTGCACACCATTTGGAGCTCACAGTAACTTCCACTGTTTCTCACTCCTATTTCTCCCTTCCTTAGATTTTTTTCCCTTTCATATTCCCCTTTCCTTTCACATACATGTGTTTTTAATAATAAATTGGGTTTCTTTAACTAATTCCATTCTGTAATTGGGCCTCTCAAAGGTAATTTACCTCTCTTCTCTTGTTTTCATGCATATTTGGCATAAGGAATTCCTTGGAATATTGTTTATGAGCAGGACAAAAGTATTTAAAATATTTTGAATGATTTTCTTAAAAATAAAAATGATTCAAGTTTGGATGCTTCAAATGTCTAGAATGCTCCATGCCTTGTGCAGGCTCTAGAACATAGAAAGCGACCCACTGACATTTGTTGAATGAATCTGGGAAACGAAAAATAGACTAAACATTTTATTCCTGAACGATGAAGCAAAAAAAGAAAAGCTTTTAGACTTCCATTTAGACCCACTTTATTAACAGGCCAAATCCTTTAATGAAAAGGATCCAAGCATCATTCTCGTAACTTGTCTTTACCTAAATCTATTTCTATCAAATTCTGCTTGACTATTGCTACCTCGGGGTTTCAAGTCTTATTTTTATGACACGGAGACGTTCGTTATAATGGAAATAACACAAGTAGTATGGGCTTCCCGTCTTTCTCCCTCTAGGATTTCAACCTCTTCTCGAACACCATCCTCCTCTTCTAGTAAATCCTACATTACAGAACAGGCTTAGGACGGAGAAGAGAATTAATCGGAGCCATGGAAACGGCCGAGCGGAGGAAACGTGTGAGCTGGGAGGTGAGCAGAAGGGCAAGATACCCTCCCCTGACGACGGCGCCAGGGCGCTCCGAGGATCACGTCACGCACCTCAGGTGACGTCACGACCGTGACACGCGGGTGACGCCGTTGCCGCGGCGACTTCCAGTCGTCTCCGCCCCCTGCCCCCGCCCCTCGCTTAGCGTCCTTCCCCCAATCCCCTCAGGCTCAGCCGCGCCGGGGGCAGCAGGCCGGTTCCCGAGGTGGCCCAGGCGCCCTCCCGCCGCAGGCGCCGCCCGGGCCGTCCCTCCCCGCCGCCCCCCGCCCTCCGCCTCCGTCTCCCCCCGCCCTCCTCCTCCCTTCCCCCTCCCCGCCCAGCAGCGGTCGCTCGGGCCAGGCTCTCGGTTATAAGATGGCGGCGCTGAGCGGCGGCGGCGGCGCGGAGCAGGGCCAGGCTCTGTTCAACGGGGACATGGAGCCCGAGGCCGGCGCCGCGGCCTCTTCGGCTGCGGACCCGGCCATTCCCGAGGAGGTGAGTGCCGGCGCGCCCTGCACCCCTCCCGTCTCGGGGCTCGGCTGGCTGGTGTTTATTTTGGGGAGAGAGGTGGCGGTGGGGGCTCTGGTGCCCTCAGCCACCTTCCCTTCTGGGCGCTGCGGGCTGGGAGACGGGCATTCCCCTTCTGTGCCTCTCCGTCATGCAGCTCCTCGCTACGTAAACACACACAATGGCCCAGGGGGTTTTCCCTGGCCCGCACTTGGGGCTTGAGGGATTCGGGCAGCGGTGGTGGAGCAGGAGGCTATCAATAGGGGGCGAGACTCAGGGTTGGTCCGAGAAGGTCACGGCTGGCTGAAGGTAGCCAGCCTCGCGTCTGCTGGATGTTTTCTTTATTTTGAGTGGGGGGCGGGGGAGGCTGGCGGCGGCATCTGGGTGGAAGATGTCGGTCAGTAGCCGGGGCCGGGACCCCAGCCCGAGTTAGCGTTGTATGTAATTATTACACGGTCACGGTGATGATGGGGCGATCATTCCCTCTCTACTCTCCCTGACTCTGCCTCTTTTCAGGCCGCTGCCCTCCCTTACACTTCTCTACTTGTTAGGGGAGATTGCTCTTCACCTGTTTTAACCAGCGGATGGTCTTTACTTTTTTAACCCTAAATGCCACTGTTTCCGTTCTTTCTCCCATCCCGGTCTCAGGCCCCCGATTCCTAATGTTTGTCAGTGTTCTGTCGCCGACCGGTAACCCCCATCCCAGTTCCATCTGCCGCCCCGCTCCTTTGCCAGTGGTCGGACCTGCCTGCCTTCTAACCTCAGCTTCTACTTAAGACCATTTTTGCATTTCTCTTATCTTAGTCCTGTTGAGGCCTTCTACTTCATTTCACCGCTCGCTAACGTTGTTATCGTCACAAATCCTTCTGAACGCTTTGGAGCTACTTACTTTCTGAATCGTGAAGCTGTCAAGATCCCGTCAGGTTTCACTTGCACTTCTATTGTGCATCCACACCTCCTTGTTTATTTCTACTCTTTTTTTAAAAAAAATAGGTGTGATTGATTTCTTTCCGTTGTCTTCCTTTTTGTCCCAATATTTTTCTTTTACTTTTTCGTCTTCAGTCCTTGCTTCTCTCAGCCATTATTTAGCCTCTTATCACCTTGTCAAATGACTTTATTTACACTTTGGTTTTTGTTACGTAAAATTTATTACATTTAGTGTTTGGTATTGTATTACATAAAATAATACACTTTATTGTACTTTACAAATAATGAGATAATATATGGTATAATAACTGTGCTTTACAATTATTGATTAGATAATGTGACTTGCTCCGTTGGCTTTGCTCAAAGTTCATTCCTTTCTACTACAGTACTTACATTTTGTTTCCCAATTCTCATAACGTCTCGTTCTTCAGTCAATGCACTTCTCTTTTTCCTGCTTCATCAACTTTACTTTGGAAATTCATTAGATATGGTTGCTCTATTCAGTATCAGTTTGTTCACAATAATATTTGTTTTTCATTCTCTTATACCACTTCCATCTATGCCCAAGATGTGTTCTGTACCATCATTTGATCTCATCTAAATTTCTCATGTATACATACATATATATATCTTTTATGAATATATATATCTTTTATACCACTTTCCGCTTACTTTTCTGTTTGCATTTCTGCTCAGATCAGTTTCCTCTAATATCTGTTCATTTCCCCCAACTTCTTGGATTTTAAGTAGCACTCTTTCCTTCTTCCATTTCCTAGTTTATTCTGTTTTCCTTGTCCCCAGTTGCCATTCATTCTGCCTTGTTTCCTGGCTTTTGGTACTTACTCGCTGAAGCTTCCTCTTGTCTTCCCCACACCTCCACATTCCTTCTTATTTATAAACAGCTTTGTTCCGTTGACATGGAAATTTATTTTTAGGATACATTGTTTTTAATGGATAAATACTAGGGGTCACATCTGCTGTCTATTTTTTCCATGAATCGGATATGCCTTTGTCTTACTCTGCACAGGTGCCTCTAGGCTTGCTTTACTCTGTAGTGCAAGTGTGGTTTTATTGAATTGTATCTAGAAGAATGGGTAAATTAATGGACATGGGTTATGAAATCGTATTTCTCTGATTATAACATTGTTTTCGTTGAGAACTTTGTTTGAGAGTTATTAGAACAGTTTGTAATGATATAGAGAAGGCTTTTGTTAAGTACAGTGTCCGCTATCTTATTTGAAACGGCCAGATTATTTGAGCTCTACTCTCTGAAGATTCTGATTCGGTAGGTGAGAGCTAGGGCCATGAATTTCTGTTATTTGGCACACTTCCTGGGCAGTTATGTATCAGTACTTGAGAACCTCTAGGCTAGATGAATTTAAACCTCAAGTTTAAATTGGCAGTAACTGGAAGGCATATTAGTATCTCTTGAAACCATAAGGATACTCAACTAATTTTAATTACTTAGTAGTGTTTCCCACTGCCTCCTCCACCCAGGTTTTAATGGTTAATGATGAATAGTAGTTTTTCCTCCATATTTTCTTACAGGAACTTATAATAAATGTATTTGGGGGGGATAAAGGGTTAAAAATGAATCTCTTTCTAATATAGATATCAGTGTTATGGATGGCAGAATAAAGTACTCCAAGAAATAATTTTTAAGTTTGAAGTTGGTATTTGTTTATCCACTGGAAACTGAAATGTACTGTGGTCTTTTAATTGAACTGTCTTCTATGCACTTAAAGAGATATAATTGTCAAGTGCATGGAAAGAAATGAAAAAAATGTGTCTAAAGAATTACCTTGGGCTTCCCTGGTGGCACAGTGGTTGAGAGCCTGCCTGCCGATGCAAGGGACATGGGTTCGTGCCCCGGTCCGGGAAGATCCCACATGCCGTGGAGCGGCTGGGCCCCTGAGCCATGGCCGCTGAGCCTGTGCGTCCGGAGCCTGTGCTCCGCAACGGGAGAGGCCCCAGCAGTGGGAGGCCCGCGTACCGTTAAAAAAAAAAAAAAAAAAAAAAAGAATTACCTTACTTGACAGTAAAATACAGGTTTTAAAAAGTTTCTCAGAGTAAAAGCACATTTATTATTGAAAAATTAGAAAAATGTAAGTACAAAAAGTTTTAGAAACTGTAATCTTGCCACTAAGATAGAATTACTATAAACATTTTAGTGTGTATCCATATACTCCTTTTTCATGCTTGTCTAATGTATGTGGTTTTGTAATTTTTTTTTTTTTTTTTTCGGTACGCGGGCCTCTCACTGTTGTGGCCTCTCCCGTTGCAGAGCACAGGCTCCGATGCGCAGGCTCAGCGGCCATGGCTCACGGGCCCAGCCGCTCCACCGCATGCGGGATCCTCCCGGACCGGGGCACGAACCCGCGTCCCCTGCATTGGCAGGCAGACTCTTAACCACTGTGTCACCAGGGAAGCCCTCTCTTATCATTTAATAAACTCCCTTCTTTAGGCATCTGCTCACCTCTTCCTTTATTTAGAAATTTTTTCTGATATCAGTCACTTATATATGCTGACTATTAAAGGAATTGATTGTCAGTAAACGGATTAAGAAAGGAACGTTGGAACTGAGTACTTGAATCCTTGAATGTAGTAGAACCTGAAAGCAAACTTGATTTAATTGTATTTAGATAATAGGCCAGAAAAATTATATTAAGGTAACAGGTTAGAGAAGTCTGATTTATCTTGATTCCCTGTCTCTGGCTTTCCTGTTTAGGAAGCTGATCAGGTCTTAACAACTGGAAACCTATGTTCTGTGAGTGGTAGGGAAGAAAGGGAGGGAGCAGGCTACATTGCTTTGTTAGCATTTTCTAAGACTTGATGCTTACCTTGTTAAAGAATGAGACAGCTCTTAAGTGTTCTTCGTGTTTCTCCAACCATAAAGCTGTTTTTCTCCTTTAGAAATGCAAAAGTGTGTTTTTTTAATTTGACATCTTGATATTAATTTAGCTGAATACTTAGTGGACATTTTGTGTCATAATCCTCTTTTATGAAATTCAGTATGTTCCTGTGCTTCCTATATTTCTGCCTCAAATTATCTTTGAAATAAGCCTTTATAGTCAGTGGCTCTTACTGGACTTTGTCTTCCTCAAAAGTTGAATTGTTTTAAGTCCTTTACTCATTCTCTTTGTCCAGTTGATCTACATTGGTTATTCTGTAAAGTCAGGATCAGCAATAGTTAAACAACTTCTGAATTCAAAATAGAAGAGCCTGTTTAGGAGCTTTTCTGTTTCATAAGCAGTGCTTTCATAGTCATAGTGTTGTAGATACTTAATATAAGAACCAAAAATTTAGCTTCATTTCTTCCATTCCTTCCTTTAATATTTGGTGGAGACGTTGACATGTTCTGGGAGGTAGTTTTTATTTTTCAGCTTTCTTTTGTCTACCAACCCAATTTACTGTTATGCATAATTAGCAGGGTAGTCAGAAGAAACTCTTTAATACAGCCTCCACCCTAACAGTAAGCAGTTATTTTTTTTTCCCCTCTACCCTCTGAGATTATTTTGGTTTCCATGTTTTCTCTTGGTCTTAAAAAACTGTTATTCTTGTTCCTTCCCATATCAGGACTATGCTTATAGAGGGAAAGTGATGCTCAATAACATTACATTTCTTTCTGCATCCTGGGAATGCCCTTGATAAAGAATATAAAAATTGCTCTGAACTCAATTAACTTTATATCTTCTGGAAGCTCTGTAACATCAAATGAAACATCATTTTCATTCTTGTAATGTAGCTGCAGTTATTGACAGCACTTTGGGAACAAATGTACTGTAGGGCGGTGGTTTTCCAATTACTATAGAGCTCTAGCACCGCTTTTAAAAAACAACATTAGCACTGTAAGAAATACAGATTTTGAGTTGCTCTAATACCTATATACATGAAGCAGTTTTTGTCTGTTTTGTACATTTTTTTAATCCTCATCTGGCACGTACATACTCAGTTAGTGAAAGAGTTAATGTGTACAAAACAGAGAATATAGCCAATATTTTATAGTAACTTTATTTATTTATTTTAATTTTTTTATTTGTGGCTGTGTTGGGTCTTCATTGCTGCACGCGGGGTCTCTGTAGGTGCGGTGAGCGGGGGCTACTCTTCGTTGCAGTGTGCGGGCTTCTCATTGTGGTGGCTTCTCTTGTTGCAGAGCATGGGCTCTAGGCACACGGGTTTCAGTAGTTGTGTCTTGTGGGCTCTGCAGCACAGGCTCAGTAGTTGTGGAGCACGGGCTTAGTTGCTCTGCGGCACGTGGGATCTTCCCGGACCAGGGCTCGAACCCGTGTGCCCTGCATAGGCAGGCGGATTCTTAACCACTGCGCCACCAGGGAAACCCTATAGTAACTTTAAATGGAGTATAATCTGTAAAATTTTTCCATCACTATGTTGTACACCTGAAACTAATATAATATTGTAAATCAACTATACCTTAGTTAAAAAAATTTTTTTTAAATAGTGAATGAAACCCTATTAGATATGGTGCACTCTGATTTTTCTATACCATTCAGTTCTCTTTTTTTAAAAGCTGCTCATAAAATCAATTTATTAAATTGACAACCATCTAGTTGCAGCACACAGTTGGAAAAACACTGTTTTGAGGCTATCAAGGACTTTCTTCAGATGTTACCTCAAGGCTCTATTTAGTCCCACTACACCTTAACTATTGAAGTTCTTCATTTATCTGCATTACTTGTTGGTTTCCTTGAAAAAAAAAAAGGCTTAATGGCTGTAAAAATGTTAGAGCTACTGTGTATGGAAGGGAGATCTGTGCTGACATGAATCTTCCTAAGTGTAATAATCTGTGTAGAAAATTTCAACAACTTGTGTTTAAGGCAGTGGTCAGCGGACTTGCGTAAATGGTCAAGTGGTAAATATTTTAGTTATTGTGGGTCTAACTGCTCTGTCTCTGTCACAAGGACTGAACAGACTGAAAAATGGTATTGCAGTGTAAAAGCAGCTGATAGACAATATGTAAATGAATAAGTGTGACTGTGTTCCAATAAAACTTATTTATGGACACTGAAATTTGAATGTGTCATGAAATATTCTTTTTTTTTTCATTTAAAGATGTAAAAACCATTCTTAGTTTGTGAGCTGTACAAAAAACAGGTGGTGGGCCAGATTTAGTTCATGGGCCAAAGTTTTCAGACTCCTGGTCTAGGGGAGACTAAGTATATCATATTTGAGGTTCTGAAATTAAGGTGTGGGTTAGAGTTCTATAGAAAGTTCATAACTGCTTTTTAAAAATCGGGTTTATTGGGATATAATTTACACATACTATAATGTACCATTTTAAACACACAGTTTGATGAGTTTTGACAAATGTATATACTCATGTAACTACTGCCACAGTCAAGAGATAGAACTTTTGATGGAAAAGTTCCCCAGTTCCTCTTTGCATTCATTTTCCTCCCCACCCCACCTCCAGCCCCTGGCAAACACTGGTCTGATCTCTAGCTTTGCCTTTCCTAGAAAGTCATATACATGAAAACATACAGGATGTGGTCTTATGTATTTGGCTTCTTTCATTTAGTTTGATATTTTTGAGATTCACCCATGTTGTTGCTTGTATCAGTAATTAGTTTGTTTATTGCTTAGTAGTATCGTGTGGATGTAGCATGACTTATTTCTACATTTACCAGTTGATGAGTAGTAGGGTTCTTTCTAGTTTTCAACAGTTATTAAGGTTGCTATAAATGTTTGGGTTCGGGTTTTGTGTAGACACTCATTTTTATTTCTCTTGAGTAAGGACCTAGAGCTTGGACTAATGGGTCGTATGGTAAGTATATATTGATATTTAACTTTATAAGAAAGTGCTAAACTTTTCTAAAGCAATAGAAACCATTTTGCGTTGCCACCCACAATGAATGAGAGTTCCAAACTCTACCCTTGTCATGTCAGTCTTGTTAGTTTTAGCCATTCTAGTATGTATGCAGTATTGTGGTTTTAATTTGTATTTTCCTAATGACTAATGATGTTGGACATCTGTATATATGCTTATTTACTACCCATGTATTTTCTTTGGTGCAGTACCCATTCACATCTTTTTATTCTGTATTTACCTTCTTATTATGGAGTTGTAAGAGTACTATATACATATTCTAGATACAAGTTCTTTGTATCAGATATGTGTTTTGCACATGCCTCCCAGTCTATGGCTTGTCTTTTCATTTTCCTAAGTGTCCTTTAAAGAGTAGAAGTTTTATTTTTGATGAAATCCAATTTATCAATTTTTTCTTTTAGAGTTCATGCTTTTTGTGTCCTACCCAGTATAACTTTGCCTAACTTAAGGTCATAAAATTTTCTCCCATGTTGTCTTCTAGAAGTTTTACAGTTTTAGCTTTTACATTTAGGTCTATCATCCATTTGGAGTTATTTTTTATATGTATTGTGAGGTAAGGGTTAAGGTTTGTTCATTCCTTTTCATATGGATGTCCAGTTTCACCTTTTTTGAAGAGACTAACCTTTTTCTGTTGAATTACCTTGGCACTTTTATTGAAATCATTTGATTATGTTTGTGAGTTTTATACTGTTTTATTGACATATATGTCTTTGGTACCACAATGTCTTGATTGCTTTACAGTTCAGTCTTTTTTTTTTTTTAATATTTATTTATTTGGTTGCTCTGCATCTTAGTTGCGGCTCACTGGCTCCTTAGTTGCGGCACGTGGGGTCCTTAGTGGTGGCATGCGAACTCTTAGTTGCAGCATGCATGTGGGATCTAGTTCCCTGACCAGGGATTGAACCCGGGACCCCTGCATTGGGAGCTCGGAGTCTTATCCCTTGTGCCACCAGGGAAGTCCCTATAGTTCAGTCTTAAAATTAGGTAGATCCAGTTCATAGGATTTTTAGAACTTTAAAATTTGATTTTTAAAATTTTTTGTGCTATTGTCTTTTGAAAGGACAGGGTACATAATTTGCTTCCAGTTCTTAAAGGTGTCTTCTACTCAAAAAAAGCTTAAGACTCACTGTGGTATATAGTTAACACACCCCTATCTTGAATCATTTGGTGGAGAGATTGTGAAAAGTGACAGGTAAAGAAACATACTTCATCCAAAATTAATTTTTTTGTAAGAAATGAAGGCGATATCCTAATAGGTGGCACCAAAAAGTCAATGTCTTTTTTTCCCACCGTATTTCAAAAATGTTAACTGTAATCAAGATACATTTAGGTGAAAGTGAATACGCCAAGATGTTTATTCACCAAAAAAGTCATGGAAAATGTCAATCAGGTGGTGGGGGATACTAGTTTATAATACTAGCTGTGTCATTTTCCATCTTCAGCGTGAGTTTTTCCATTTGAAACCTATGTCATGTTCTGTGATGTTCCAGAATTAGCACCTTTATTACACTTAGAGGCATCATTAAATTGTTGTTACTAAGGATAAGCATATGATGGTTGTTGGTCATATTTCTGCCTTTTTCATTTGGACCCATAGGACCCTTTACCTTGTTTTAAATTACAATGGTAGTAGCTTTTCACTGCTTAGCCTGGAGGGCTTCCCTACCATATAAAATGATATTTCTAGTTATGATTTTTGCTTAATAATTATGAACATGTTTCCTGATTTTTTTGTTTTTTAAGTTTCATTATGAAGGAAGGAAGACTTAAGTCTTAAAAATGAGCGTAAGTCTTGAATATCTGACAAGTACAGGGTCATGTGACAATTGGGAAGGTAGACACTGTTCAGGCTTTCGTTCATGTTGTAAGTAGTAGTAGTCTAATTGTATTTGGCTACCTTGCAAATTTGGAAATGGCACTTACAGGGAGAGAGAACCATAACATTTTGGAGACTATTTTCAACTGTTGTTCCAAAATTAGTGTGTTTAAAAAAAAGTATGCATCTCCTTATTGTAAAAGATGCCTTGTGTTTAAATTAAGAAATACTCTACTCTTGTTTTACGTTTTTTCTTTCACTAAATATATAACCTTTAAGTTAATAACACCAGAAAAATTTGACTTTTTATTTCCAGAACAGCTTAAATTAAATAAAATTTTAGGATGCTTTGAATTAGTCACTTCCCTTAAATAGGTATTTTGAAACAGTTTAAAATACTGCTTGGGGTTGTTCCTCCATTGACCTAGGATTTTTAAACTGTATTTGCTACATTACAGAACTTATTTTGCAAAGTAAATTTCTTTTTTTTTTTTTTTTAATTAATTAGTTTATTTTTGGCAGCACTGGGTCTTGGTTGCTGCGCGCAGACTTTCTCTAGTTGCAGCGAGCAGGGGCTACACTTCGTTGCGGTGCATGGGCTTCTCATTGAGGTGGCTTCTTCTTTTATTGTGGAGCACGGTCTCTAGGCACGCGGGCTTCAGTAGTTGTGGCTTGCGGGCTCTAGAGCGCAGGCTCCTAGTTGTGGCGCATGGGCTTAGTTGCTCCGCTGAATGTAGCATCTTCCCAGACCAGGGCTCGAACCTGTGTCCTCTGCATTGGCAGGCAGATTCTTAACCACTGCGCCACCAGGGAAGCCTGCAAAGTAAATTTCTGTTTGAGTTTATAGATGTGCTCTATTAAAGAGGATTACTAGGCCCAGCAGTAACATTGTAAATAGTTATTAGAACCCCTGTTTTTTGTTTGTTCATTTTGTTTTGTCACCTTGGATCTAATCCCATTTCGTCTGTTTTAAAGTTTATACTCTCTACTTAGAAATCTGTCTGTAGCATAGAGGGAAAAGCCCACAACAGTTACTAATTTGAGAGTTTTATTTTTAAAGTGTTCTTATTAGCATAATTTCTGGTAATGTTGTATGAAGGTAATTTAATTCCCATTTATTATGTTTAAAAAATCCTACCTTTTCTATGAATCCCAAACAATTATTGCCTTTGTAACTTTTTTTACTATAAAAAGTTAAAGAACTATTGTGAATTATTCCTAAATAACTCAGAATTCATTTTTTACACATTATATTACTATATTTCCATGGGTATAGTGTCAGAGACCTTCAGATAGGAAAGACATTGTGATTCAGTATAGTCCTTACATTCCTGTTTTACAGCCACTGAAAATGTTTATTGCATCTTAGTTTTTACATGCTTTCTTCTAAGATTTGAAATATTCTACCCATATATTCTTCCTGCACATGTCTTCTCATGTTAATAATAAATTACACAATCTTAAGTCTCATTATACATAAGAATTTAGTTCAGTGTAACTTCTGGTAACTCTATTGCAGATGATTTTCTACTACTGAGTTTGGCACGTAATTTAAGTTTCTACATGAATTTATGAATCAAACTTTTGGTTATTGGTTATCATGGATGGCTATTTGAGAGAAAAGTTTAGTCATAAAGTCATAACTATTCTATGTCATAGCCATTCATATGCTGCTTGCTTTTCACTGGCAACTCTTGATCCTTCTCCTCCTGATGCTACGTTAAGTAAGATAAAGACTAAGAATTTATCACTCTAGTTAAGGTATTGGTGGTATTGATGATTTACACAAGGAGATGCTGAGAGAGATATTCTGATTGAGTGATACTAAGAGAAGAGGAGGGGAAATGAAGATAGTGAAGACTTTTCCTGTAAAGGGAAAAGAGAAATGGGGCCATAGGTAGTGAAGGAGATGGGGTCAAGGAATTTTTTTTTGATGAAAAAAATAAGGGCCTGTATTGTAAGAATGAACCATTAGGGAGTAAAAATGTGATTTCAGGAGAGAGAGAAGAATTGCTGGAGCAATGTCTGAAGAGGCAAAAGAGAGAGGGATTTGGTGTACAAGTGGAAGGGTTGGCTCTCAGTAGGAGCATAGACACTTTACCTTTGATAATAAGTGGTAAGGCAGAATATGTGGAATAGTGATGCTGATAGGTAGATAGATGTAATGCTGCGAATCTGTACATGTTCTCTTCCAGTTGCTTCATTTTTTTCTTCGGTGAAGTAAGACTCAAGGTTATCAGTGAAGAGTAAGTCTTGGGGATATGGTGTTGTAAGGAGGAAGATGAAGGTGTTAAAAGTTGTTAGGGACCATGTGAGAGTGAATGGACTAGGAACAAATAGTGAAATTGATAGGCAATATTAGGTTATGTTACTTAATATTTTACTTGCTGATGTCCAGACAGCATTGTGGGCCTCCTAACTTGTCCTCAGGTCAAAGTTCATTGTAACTTGCCAAAGCAATTTAATAATTGATATGAGTCATTCTCATTTTGACTCTCAAACATAGAAGCATTGGGAAATAGAACATGAATTATTACTTCTTCATGAAGTATCTGCCATTATCCTGCTATGAATGTAAGCTAAATTTGGAGAGGTCTGGTTGCTAATTTTCTTTTTAAAAATAATTCTTTCTTTCTTGAAATTTTTTTGAATATTTATTGTTTTGTCTATATAGAATAGCATCCCCACCATTGTAGTCTAATTTTTATACTGTATAGTGAAGCAATTGCTATCCTGTTATTTTCTTTTAAAAACTCTCCAAATTTGACCTGTCTTTGCTCATGCTTTTCCTGCTGCCTGAAATATAGATTCCTTCCCCGTACCCATCCCCCAAACCTTTCAGACTTAGTTCACTTATTGTAGGAAGCCTTCCTTAACCTCTTTCCAAGGCCCAGTTAGGTGCTTCTACTTTGTGCTTTTATAGCATCCTGAGGTATACCTATATCATTTTACTTTCATTGTATTATAGGTTTTTTGTTGGTATCTGTCTACTCCCTCTAGACCAGCACTGTTCAGTCAAAATATCTGCCATGATGGAAATGTTCCCTGCTGTCCAGTATGTCCACATGTGGCTATTGTATACTTAAAATGTGTATAGTAGGACTGAGGAACTGGCTTTTAAATTTTATTTGATTTAAATTAATTTAAATTTAGTCACACTTAGCTAGTGGCTACCTTGATCAGTACAGTTCTAGACCTTTTAAAAGTCAAGGCTTACTTATTTACAAAACAGAAGCAGAGTCACAGACATAGAAAACAAACTTATGGTCACCAAAGGGGAAAAGAGAGGGGGAGGGAGGGATAAATTAGGAGTTTGGGATTAACAGATACACACTACTGTATATAAAATAGATAAACAACAAGGACCTACTGTATAGCACAGGGAGCTATATTCAGTATCTTGTAATAACCTATAATGGAAAAGAATCTGGAAAAGAATATATATATATTATGTGTATGTATACACATACACATATAGCTGAATCACTTTGCTGTATACTCGAAACTAATACATTGTAAATCAGCTATACTTCAGTAAAATAGATAAGTAGTCAAGGCTCGTGTGGGTTTCATATTTATTCTCTCATTGCTTCTTACCAACAGTACTTAATCCTACTTAAATGATTGCATTCTTTTTCAGTGCTCTTAGTCCACATAGTTCTCACTCACCTGGAATGTGACAGTTTTCTTCTCTAGACTTTTGTTCTTAACCACAGCTTTCCAGTTTGTTTTCAGAATTATTTTGAAGCCCTAAGTTCTTCAGTCCTGTAAAACTAGGTTGTTTTTGGTTTTGTTTTCCTCTTTAGAAATGAACACCTGGGTGCTGTAAGGTTACCTCAAAGACTTTCTCAGGGGTGGGGAGTGTGGCAAGGAAGAGCTCAGTGAAAGGTTTGGGGGGTCAGGGAGGCAGTTTCTGCTGCAGCCAAAGTAGTTACACTTCGTAAGTTAATGTATTGGAATTGTGCTTAAGATTTCTCTTGGAGGGAAAAGAAGACTTCTAAAAGGTAAGAACACTCTTAACTGAGTGTGCGGGCATGCACGTGGCATTATGTGATTAAGTGTCAGAGTGGGTGATGGAGAACAATAAATGCAGGAGGAGTTCAGACATGGAAGGTTATTATAGGCTAATAAGGTCTTGATGGAAGTTAGTGTTTAACCTAGGCAGGTAGAAGGAAGGAAAACGGATGTAATAGGCAGTGGGAGTAGAATTTGAAAAAAATTAGAGATGGAAATACATAAGGTAGTTTTGTTGAAGGAACAGAACAATCTGAGTATAGTTGGGTGAATTGTATAAAATAAAATTTGGCTAAATTTGATGGCACTGGATTGTGGAAAATAGTGACAGACTGAAAAAAATTTTAACTTTATTTTGTATGCCGTGGGATGAAAGTGTGGAGATTTAAAATAAAAAATGATAAAAGCAGTGTTTGAGGATGATTGAGTTGGTAAGTGTTTGTAGGGTAGATTCAAGATGGGAAGAGGTCAAACAAAAAATGTTTACAGAAAGACTTGGTAGTCAGATGTTATACTAGGCCGCTGTTGGGGGTTGGGTTCTTTGAAAGCAGATACTGAGACATTTTTTGCAGTGCAAGATGTTTATTCGGAATCAATACCTGTGAGAGGAAGAGGCACGGTGCAGGATTGAGCAGACAACAAAGTTGTATTGTGACGCAGGCTTCACAAAACCTTTGCCTATCAGCGTGGAGCTCTAGAGTGAGAGATTGCCTGTCAGTCCCACATTGAGCAGAATGGCTGGGCCTTTATACCTCTCCTTGTTTGGTCACTAGATGTGGGCTGCAGTTGAGGTGGACCTTGAAGGAGGTGACATTTGGAGGCTGTCTGCTGACTGTACTCACAGCTGGGCAGCAATTCCTTCCATGAAGGGAGAGCTTGGTGGTACATCTCTGTGTTTTCTATAGCCAGAGGGTTTGCATGTGGGCAGTTCTTCCCCAGAGGAAAGGTTTTAAATACTTGGAGGTGTTTTGGTTTTTACAAAGATGGGGGAAAAGGGTACTTACTAGCATTTAATGAGCAAGGACCAGGGAAGTCAGCCATCCCACAGTGTTCCAGACAGTCTGCACATTTAAAAACTGTTCAAATAAGCACATGACTTAGAATGAGTTGCTGGACTTTGATGTAGGGAAAAAAGTGATCGTAATGATGTGAGCTTAGAAACTAACTTTGTTTTATGTATGAGGCATTATTATTTTTTTGTTTTTTTGCAGCATTATTTTCATAGAGTACACCAGAAGCTTCAGGAATTCAGTTGTCACGTAAATTGGAGGAATATTAAAGTTTTCAATCAGAACTTTATCAAGAGTTCTTTACCACTTCAGAAAATCACATAATTGATGGCAGTGCCACTCGTACAGTAATTGATGACTCAAACACTCTTTCCCTCAGTCTACAGTTGTAACCACCACAGTCACAGTGATTCTGTGTATAGATGCAAGCACCTGATGCCCTCATTATGTTGTTTATTATAGTAATTGCTTTCACATTTTGAAGTAAATATTATTTATTATAAATTAATTTCTTTCATAGGCTTGAAAGTACAATTAGGGAATTATATTGACTTTTAAAGTTGTGTTTATGTACGTTATCACTGAATTTCAAGAAGTATTACAAAATGGTTGTCATAAAGGGGAAATTGAATTGTTTTCAGTAATGGTGGATTGGGTTATTTGGATAAACTCTTTTGATGAAAACAACTAAAAATCTTGGAAAAATTATTTTTAAAAATCTTAAAGAATGAAGAGCTGAAAAGTTGGTGGAGAGTTCCCAGGCCAAATTATAGAAAAAAAGCAGAAACCCAAAAAAATAAGTAGATGATGAAGTAGCTTTTGCCCTAGGGGCAGTTGCCAGTCTGTTTGAATTTGGGCTTTAGTTTTGGTGGACTTCATGGGGTTGAAGAGGACAGAATTCAAGGCCTACAGTTCATCCAGAATGAGAGTCAAAAAGAGAACAACTCCATTTGAAGATGGTACCCAAGAACTTCATCATTAGGTTAAGGGTGAAAGAGAACTGTCTACCAATTACAATATCTAGGGGATTGTAGGGTTGATTGGAGCAGGGCAAGAAAAAGGAAATTAATTAAACTCTTCAAGTTGTGGCCATAGTTTTAACCCTCACACTGATTGGCAGTTAGATTTGTCCTGCCTGGGTGATCCAGGGACCTTTTATTATGGTTCCTGTTTCCGACTGGTAGTACTCCCAAGGTCTGGCAAAAGGAAAGGCAAATCATCTGTAGAGAAAGTCCCCTTCATTCTGAGGGAATTGCCACCAGTAATTTTTCAGGGACAAAGAACAGTACATTGTCACAAGTAACCAAGCATAGTTTAAAAAAAAAAAAAAAGAAACCAAAATTATATGAAATACGATGTAGAATTCAAGTAATATAGTTAATATTTGTGTAGTTTTAAAATTGAAATATAATTGATATATAATTGTGGTTTTTCTTTATGTGCATATACCTCGAGGTAAGTTTTTTATTTTTTAAATTTTTCATAAATTTATTTATTTATTTATTTATGGCTGCATTGGGTCTTCGTTGCTGTGCACGGACTTTCTCTAGTTGCGGCGAGTGGGATCTACTCTTCGTTGCGCTGTGTGGGTTTCTCATTGTGTGGCTTCTCTTGTTGCAGAGCACAGGCTCTAGGCGCCTGGGCTTCAGTAGTTGTTGCACGTGGGCTCAGTAGTTGTGGCTCACAGGCTCCAGAGTGGAGGCTCAGTAGTTGTAGCACACGGGCTTAGTTGCTCTGTGGCATGTGGGATCTTCCTGGACCAGGGCTTGAACCCATGTCGCCTGCATTGGCAGGCAGATTCTTAACCACTGCGCCACCAGGGAAGTCCCTCGAGGTAATTTTTTTAAAAAGAAAAATATAGTAACATGCATGGAAATAGCACTGTGAATAAGAACTAGAGAGCATAAATGGACCCACAAAATTCTCAGATATCGCAAATTTCGGAGTTAAAACAGTTGCTTTTTGTTATGTTTAAAGAATTAAAGACATATTTGAAGACAAGCAGGGAATGAGAGATAAAAACCAAATAGAAATTTCAGAAATGAAACTATGCCAAATATACCTAAGGGGAAAATTTAACAAATTATGCCTAGCTGAAGAAAGAATTAGTTACCTGGAAGGTAAGGCAGAAGAAACTTTCCAGAATGCGCCACTGAGAGTCAAAGATATGGAAAATATTGGAGATGTTGAGTGGCGTGCAAGACAGAGTGAGATCTAACATAATTAAATCAGAGCTCCAGAAAGTGAAGAAAGAGATTGATACCGAGGTAATATTTGTAAAGGTATTTCTGGCTGAAAAATTTCTAGTTTTGATGAGAAACCAGTTGATACATTTAAGAAGCTCAGTGAATTTCTAACAATATAAATAAAAAGCAGTCTGCACTCAGATCACATAGTGAAACGGCATAAACCCAAATACAAAGAGAAAAACCTTAGAAGCAGCCAGAGGAAGAATTTCTTTCAAAGGAGCAACCGTGGACTGACAGCTGACTTCTCAACAGAAAATCATATATATTCTCAAAATAACTTCCAGTTTATACTTATAAATTCTATACTTAAAAAAAAATACCCCTCAAGGATGGGGGCAAAATAAACATCTAGTTGAACAAAATCCATCAGCCCTTTGTAAAGAAAATTGAAGGCAGTTTAGTTTTCTACTTCAGGCAGAAGGATTCCAAATAAAGGTTGAGGTATAAGACGGAATGAAGAGTAAAGAGAGTGACAAATATGTGGATGAATTGAATTAAACATTGTATAAAATATTAGTAAGGCCTTAATTAAAATATATGACAAATGAAGGCTGTGTTCTGAGATCTTCTGTTTTCTGGGAGAAAGTGTATTAATTGACTTGACTGATAATTGCATGTGTTAATTTCTAGGCTAAATATAAGTCTAAAACCTAGATTTATGACTTCTAGGAGAGGAGAAACATGGAATAAAAAAAAATTTATCCCAAAGAATGCAAGAAAGGTAACAAAGAGCACGTAGGACAAATAGCACAAAGTAAGATGGGTAGATTTAAATCTGAACATAGCACCAGTTACATTAAGTACTAAATGAATTAAATGCTTCACTTAAAAGCCGAAGATTGTTAGACCAAATTAAAAAAAGAATTAGTTATGTGGGGTTTATCTGGGACCTAAGTAAAAGTTGTAGTAAGATCATGCATATTTTAACAAAGTGACTATGGTATGGTTATATTAATATCAGGCAAAGTAGACATTATGGCAGAAGGCATTATTGGCAATCAGGAGAGTCCCATCAAAATGTAAAGTGAGCGATTCACTAGGAAGATTTAATAATCATATAGGATAGCCTGAAATATAGCTTCAGAATACATATAGCAAAAATTAACAAAACTACAAGAAGTAGACAGATTTATAGTCTTAATGGGATGTTTTTAAACATTTCTCTCATTACTTGATACAAGAAGCAGACAGGTTAGGTAGGATTTAAAATATTTGAACAACGCAATGAACAAACTTAACCCAGCTGATGTATAGAACCTATTGCACCCAGTGGTAGAAGACTACACATCATTTTCAGGCACATATGGATATTTGGGGGGAAAATTGTATACTAGGTCTAAAACAAGTTTCAACAAATTTCAAAAGATTGAAATAAAAAGAGCATCTTTTCTTTCCATAATGCATTTTTATTAAAAATTGTCAGTAGGGTAATTTTAAAAGCGTCATGTGTTTATAAATTGTGTAACTACTTTGAATTAATCCATGCATCAAGGAAGAAATCACAATGGAAATTAGAAAGTACCTTGAACTGGATGAATACAAAATTTTGATGGCAAGTTGTGGAATTTGATCAATCTCAGATCATTAAAAACGGGATAATCAGACGTTATGTCCCTCACATGTAAAGGATCTTGACAAAAAAAAAAGTAGGAAATACACAGCACCAAGCTATGAAAGATTCTTGATTGGAAAAAAAAAGATTGAATCTCATCAAATCTTTAAATCAAACCTCTGGATCTTACTGGCTTATGGGAAATACAGGAACAAGGTAAGTGATCCATGAGAAAGCAATCAACCAAATCCAGAAAGTGGGACTTTCTACAGTATACATGATGTTTTTTCCTAACAAATCAATGTCGTAGTAAAGGAAAGAAGGACAGGGAAAAGGAAAAGGAAAGGATAGATAGGTGTACTATTAGAATAAAAGTTTTGATAAATATAACAGTCACTCCCCCCAATGGAAACAAAATTAAAAAGTTATAGAATGCAGCTAAATAATGCATGGAGAGAAATTCAGAGTCTTAAATGTGTACAACTACGAAATAAGAAATCTCATTAATTGTCAACTTCAATATCCATTTATCACAGGAATTTAATTTTGACAAACACCTGGAAAATAAAGGAGGAAACCAATAATGCAGAGGAGAATCATACAATAGAGAACGTTATCAAAGCCAGAATTGATTCTTTAAAAAGAGGAATGGATAAATCTCGAATGAATAGTGATCAGGAAAAAAAGTCATAGAATAACCAAGAGCAAGGAGCAAAAAAGAAGGGGGCTCGGGGGGAACATCATTACATACTCTAAAGACATTTTAAAAGATCATAAGACAGAATTATGAATGGCTTTAAGCCAACTAATTAGAAAACTTAACAGAAATGGACAAATTCTTAGAAAAATAACACCAAAGCTGACTCTTAGAATATTCAGAAAACTTGAAAGTAGTATCACAGCTTAAAACCAGTAGTCAAGGGAGTCCAGTGGTTGGGACTTCGTCTTCCAGTGCAGGGGGTGCAGGTTCAGTCCGTGGTCAGGGAGCTAAGATCCCATATGCCTCGCGGCCAAAAAACCAAAAAACATAAAACAGAAGCAATATTGTAACAAATTGAGTAAAGACTTTAAAAATGGTTCACATCAAAAAAAAAAAAACTTTGAAAAAAAACCAGTAGTCAAAGCTTTCCCCCAAAGAAAACTAGTAATTCTACCTTCATTCAAGGAAGAAAATTTCTGTCTTGCATATGTTCTTCCAGAGACCAGCGAGAGACAAAATGTTCTCAACTTCTTCAAAGTTAGCACAACTTTGATTCCAAAGCAAGACAAGAAGAAATGATAAAAGAAAATTACCAGGTTACTTCCATTCATGAACACAGATGTAAAATTTCTAAACAGGATATTAGGATATCTGTCTATCTAAATAAAACAAGAGTGCATTTTGACCTAGGAATGTAAGATTTATCCTAGGAATGTAAGATTTAATACCAGAAAAATAAATTTATGTTTGTGTTGCCATCTTAACAGGTTAGAAGAGAAGAAACATATGATCTGCTGAATAGTTGCAAACAGTGCTTGATAAAATTGAGCATTCATTAATCATAAAACCTGAGACAAATCTAATGTGATAAAGGGTATCTACTTTAAAAAAATCAAGTTTCATAATTAATGTTGAAATATTGAAAGCTTTCCCTCTGAGATTGGGAGAGAGACAAGATTGTCCATTATAACTACTTCTAGTCAAAGTTATACTAAAAGTCGTGACCTTCACTAAAACAAGAAAAAGAAATTTTAAAAACCTGAGAATTGGAAAGGAAGAAATAAAACTATCACTATTCACAGACTTAACATGAGTGTGTATTTAGAAAATCTAAAAATATCTACAAATTGTTAAAAACAATAAGAGTTTAACAAGATTGCTGATTAGGAAAATGAAAGATCATTTTTATTACTATATTCTAGCAAATAGGAAAGGAAAATCTAAAACAGTATAATTTCACAATAGAATAGAAAATATGTACTCAGAGATAAGTCTAAAAAACAGTCTAAGACTTATAGGAGCCTTGTTGAAATAAATTATTAGAAGACCTGCTGTTTGGAGCAAAATACCATGTATTTACATGGGTTGATCGACCTGATATTGCATAGATATGATTCTCCCCAAATGGATTTATATATTTAATACAGTTCCAATCAAAACAGTAGGGTTTTTGTTTGTTTCGGTGGAACTTAAAAAACTGGTTCTAAAATTATATGGAAAATCCAAAAAGGGCCAAAGTAGCCAAGACACTCTCAAAGAAGGCAATATGGGAGGACTAACTTTTCCAGTTTTTGAGACATTACAAAGTGTAGTAATTAAGACATTGTCATCAGTAGTCTAGTGATAGATGGAGGACCAGTGGAACAAAACAGAATAAAACCTATACTTATAGATTACTTGATATATGACAGATAGATGTTGGAAATTAGAAAAGAATGCCCTTTTCAATAAATGGTGCTGGAAAAATAAATTTGGATTTTTACCTCACAGTATTCACAAATTCTGGGTAGATTAAATGCGTGGATGTGAAATGCAAAAATATAAAGATTTTAGAAGATAATATGAGAACATGTTTTTATTTGGAGAGCTTTTAGAGCTTTTTTTTTAAATTTGGGAGCTAAAGTTACATTTTTCATTAAATTTAAGATGTAATTGATTCTTAGATTCACCATTACTTTTGCATTTCTGAAATAAAATATTGCTAGTTAACCATGATATGCTATTGATTGTAAAATGCATCCCAATTTTCACTTTTTCAAAATGCTTTAACATCTTACAAATGATGAAGTACAGTGCATTTCCTGAACTCCCTCTCATCAAATGTGGATGCAGTTTAGGTTCTTTCAGTTAGATGAATTCCCACAATTTGGAAGCCAGATTGGACAGGGAAGCTTTCTTTTTGCTGCTGTTCTGGCTGGTTAGCAGAGTTGTGAAATCTGAGTAAATAGAAGCAGTTGAGGTGTCTGGACTGAGCATTCCTGTGTTTACAAGCTTCATGGATATGTAGAAGCAGTAGTAGCAAACAGTTTTTGGACCTTTGACTTGCAGTGTATCCTTTAACTCCTTAGTTCAGTGGCTGCTCCTTATTCCCAGTCCTTCCATATGTTGAATGATAGGCATCTTAGTCCTTGTATTTAATGCTTTACTAGTTGCAATATCTAAGTGAAATGTATTTTTTTCTTTTCTGCATTGGGTCCTGATTAATGAATTTTTATTGGCTCAAGGAATGATTTAATGTTTTAAAAATTCGTGTTAGCATATACATAACATAGTATTTGTCATTTTAACCACTCATAAGTATATAATTCAGTGGCATTCAAAATACTGTATCACCATCATCATTATCTATACCCCCAATTTTTCATCATCCCCAACAAAAACTGCCCATTAAAAAATAATTCCTTCATTCTCCCTTTCCCAACACCTGGTAACCTCCATTCTACTTTATGTCTTTATGGATTTGCCTATTCTAGGTACCTCATATAAGTGAAATCGTACATTATTTGTCATTCTGTGCCTGTCTTATTTCACTAAGCTTAATGTTTTCAAGTTCCATCCTTGTGGTGACATATATCAAAAAAACCGCCAAACTTTTCCCACCAGCATTCCATTTACATTCTCACCAACAACGAGAATTCCAATTTCTCCACATCCTGTAAGCATTGGTGGTTCAGTGGTAGAATTCTTGCCTGCCAATTTTTCCACATCCTTACCAACGTTTGCTATTTTTCTTTTTTTGAATCGCAGCGTGTGGGATCTTAGTTCCCTGACTAGGGATCAAACCCATGCCCCCTGCAGTAGAAGTGCGAATTCTTAACCACTGTATCCAAACGATTATTTACTTTTAGAATTAGATGATAATGCATCTAAGGACTAAGCATATTATTGTGCCCAGCACATAGAAGGTACTCAATAAATAGTAGTTCTTTTCCTTATGACAGTTTATACTTTACATTAATTGGTTATATTTATTCATTCTTTTGTTTAAAGTTTTAAAATACTGAGTTCCCTTGTGATGGTTGCTAGGTGCTGTGATATAGAAATGAATGATAGTCCCTGTCCTTTAGAGGCTTCTAGTCTAGTGGTAGAAGCAGACAAATAAATCAAGAATTAATGACAGTATACTATGTTTAAAGTGTGCCCCAGGTGCAGAGGAATCACAGAAGAGGAGCATATAACCCAAAATAGTTGCGGGGGATAGAGGACAGAAAGATTTTCTAGAAAAGGAGATACTTAAACTGAATTCTAAATATGTAAGATGTGTAAGACCTTTATAAAGACAAGTAATTAAACTTTATTTAGAGACATAAAGGAAGACCTAAATAAATGGAGTTACATACCCTATGCTGAGGATGGATTGGAAGGCTGAATGGTAAAACTGTCAGTTTTTCTCAGATTGATCAGTAACTTTATTGAAATCCACACCTCTGTAGGTTTTTCTGTGGAACTTGACAACTTGATTAACAGTTTCTATTGAAGTAAAAAGAGGCAAGAATTGCCATGATATCCTTAAAGAACAGTAAGATGAGACAACTTCTTTAATCCGTTTTTTCAGCCAACAAATTTGAATGCTTGCTATATGTGAGGCACTGCTGGGACCTGGTTATTACCTTGGTGAATATGACATGTGGCTCCCACCAAAGGTCACATTCAAATTTACTTCTAGAGATATCTGAGGGTTTTAACAGACCACTTCCTAAAATATCAGATGAGTGCCAGGACTACCAACAAACTTATCACTCTAATTTTAGTATCTGCTTTTTATATTTAAAAATTTTCCTCGTTGTATATGTTGTTTGTTTATATTTCCTTTTATTAATTTCTTTTAATGGTAGGAAGCCTAGAAATAGACAGGTTTTTCTTTAAATAGATCTTTAAGAATGTCAGTTGGATTACAGTTTTGTTAGAAAGGCAGAAGAGGATGGGGATCTGTTGCTGAGTGATGTCCAGAGCAGTTACCTGACCTTGGGGAGCAAGGGAGTGACTTTGAGGGTTCCACAGGCATGGGTTTTGAGGCCTAGCCAGCGGGTGTCTTAGGGGCCTATAAGAAGAAAAGGGAAGATGAATAACAAAATGACAGGTGATACTATATAAGTAGAGGTTGCTAATGAATTTTATATGCTTTTATGGGAGTAGGTGGGTGGATGCATGCTTAATGGCAAATTAGTTGCTTATTGTATTAAATAAATAAAGCTGTACCCCCACCTCTTAATATGCATAAAAATTAATTACTAGTGGATTGAAGGTTAAATACAAAAAGACAAACTCAGAAAGCTTTTTAAAAGAGGGGGCATACTTTTATGAGCTCAAGGCAGGGAAGGGTTTCTTAAGACTGAAAAACACCATAAAAATTGATGAAGTTTTGACTATATTAAAAATAGAAACTCGGTTGAGAGTCCGCCTGCCGACGCAGGGAACACGGGTTCGTGCCCCGGTCCGGGAGTATCCCACATGCCGCGGAGCGGCTGGGCCGGTGAGCCATGGCCGCTGAGCTTGTGCGTCCGGAGCCTGTGCTCCGCAACGGGAGAGGCCACAGCAGTGAGAGGCCCGCGTACAGAAAAAAAAAAAAAAAGAAACTCTATTGAGATCCCCGTAAGAGGCTAAAAGGCAAGGCACAGATGGAAGATATCTCCAAGACAAGCAATAGCTACCTACTGCAGCTGAAAACAACAAACATTTATCTCTCTGTTTCTGTGGGTCAGGAATCTGAGAGCAACTTAGCTTGGTGGTTCTTGCTCAGGGTCTCTCATGAGGCTGCAGTCAAGGTGTCTGCCGGGCCTGCAGTTATCTCAAGGCTGGACTGAGGGAGGACCTAATTCTGTGATCCCTCACGTGTATGTTGCAAGCCTCAGAAGATCCAGTTCCAGATTCACTCACATGGGCCTCTTTATAGGGCCACCTCATAACATGGTAGCTGGCTTTTCCCAGAATGAAAGATCCAGAAGAGAGTGAGAGAGACTTTCTAAGGTGGAAGCCACAGTCTTTTTTTTTTAAAATCTGTATTCCCCGTGCTGATCAATATATCCTTTTAGCTTATTTATTTTATACATAGTAGTTTGTACCTCTTAATCCCCTACCTGTATTTTGTACCTCTTAATCCCCTACCTCTATTTTGACCCCCTCCTTCCCTCTCCCCACTGGTAACCATGAGTCTGTTCTCTAATTTCTGTGACTCTGTTTGTTGTATTTATTCACTTGTTATATTTCTTAGATCCCACATATGTGATAACATACAGTACTTGTCTTTCTCTAACTTATTTCACTAAGCATGATGCCCTCCAAGTACATCTGTGTTGTTGTAAATGGCAAAATTTCATTCTTTTTTATGGCTGAGTAGTATTATCTATCTATAGATATCTGTAGATGGTATATCTACAGATATACCACATCTTCTTTACGATTTGTCTGTTGATGGACACTTAGGTTGACGGTATTCTTTTTTTTTTTTTTTTTTTTGCGGTACGTGGGCCTCTCACTGCTGTGGCCTCTCCCGTTGCGGAGCACAGGCTCCGGATGCACAGGCCCAGCGGCCACGGCTCACGGGCCCAGCCTCTTCACGGCATGTGGGATCTTCCCGGACCGGGGCATGAACCCGTGTCCCCTGCATCGGCAGGTGGACTCCCAACCACTGCGCCACCTGGGAAGCCCAGGTTGACGATCTTCTTAAAACTTAATCTTAAAAGTCACATCCCATCACTTCTGCCATATTCTATTCAGTAGCAACTCAGTAAGCCCAGCCCACACTCAAGGAGGGGAGGTTGTACAAGGGCATGAATACCAAGAGGTGAGAATCATTGGGGCCATTTTAGAAGTTACATACCACAACATATAATGAATGGACAACTGTTATGAATCACTAAGACAAAGAACGCCAAGTAGAAAAAGGGCAAAAAAGTCTGAGAAGGCATTTGATGATAAAAGAAATTTAAATGACCGGTTAACATATGAAAAGATCGTTATCCTCATTAACAGGAAAATAGAAATTAAAACCACAAGAGACCATTTTATACAGACTAAATTGACAGAAATAAATATGTGACAGCATCAAGCATTGGTAAGGATATGGAGCAGTGGGAGCTCTTCCGCTGCTGGTAGGAGTGTGAATTGGAAGAACCACTTTGGAAATTAATAGTTTTCTACAACCTGCAATACTACTCCTAGGCAGTTACCCTAGAACAGTGGTTGTGAGACTTGAGTGTGTATCAGAACCACCTGGAAGTCTTCTGAAGACAGATGGCTGGGCCCACCCCCAGAGTTTCTGATTCAGTAAGAATGGGGTGGAGCCTGGTAATTTGTATTACTATCAAGTTCTCAGGTGATGCTGGTGTTGCTGGCCCAGGAATCATACTTTAAAAACCAACCATTGTCCTAGAGAAATGTGTCAATATGTGGACTAGGAAGCTTATGTATAGAAGAATGTTCATAGCAGCATTACTCCTGTTAACCCCAAAATACATAGACACGAAATTCAGATGTCCATCAGTAGTGGATTGGATAGATAAATCATGGTATATTCACTTATGGAATAAAAATATTGTTCAGATAGATTAGAAAAAACCACAGACGGCTCCTGCATCAATCGGTGTGGATCTCCCAAATATAGTCAAACATTAATCACAAAAGACTACATGCAACATGATTCTATTCATAAACAGTTCAAAAACAAATGGAATTAACTATATTGTTCAGGAATGCAAATTATAGATACTAGAATTATAAGGAAAATCAAGGGAATAATCACAAAAATAAAGAGTGATAGTGATTATTTCAGGGATGACAAAGTGTATGCGATTGAGGAGGACGCATGGAGGCTTTTAAGATACTAGCGGTGCTCTGTTTTTTGGGTTGTGATTATGTAAGGTTTGCTCTAATTTACAGTTATTCTTTAAGCTATAGATATGTTTTGTAAACTCTTCTCTACATAAGTTTATAATAGAAGAAAAAATTTAACTTTAATTTCTATCCCTGATTATTACTGAGGTTGAGTATGTTTTTATATGTTTACGTGCCTTTGGATTTTTTCTTTTTGAATTATTTGTGGACATCTTCTGCCCATTTATGTATTGTGCTTATTTTGTTTTTAAAATTTATTTTCAAGTGTTCTATTTTATATTATGGATATTATTTTTAATCTATTATGTGTCAAAAATATTTTCTTCCAGGCTCTTGTTATGAAGAAGTTTGTTGTTATTGTTTATGTGGTCAAACTTATCCATCTTTTCCTTTTTTTTTGCTTTGTCTAGAAATCTTTCTGTACCCAGGATTTAAAAAGATATTACCTGATTTTGTCTTCTGATAAATTTAAAGTTTTTAAAATTTTTGTAGGTATTTAAGTGGTCTGGTATTTATTATGTGAAGATATGAAGGTATTTGGGGGGATATAATTATCCAAACACCATTTGCATACATGTGCGTGGTCTTTTTTCCTCTTTCTGTTTTGTGACACCATCTCTAATATATACCAGCTTTCCATGGGTCTGTTTCTGGGCTATCTCTGATTTGTTTGTCTGTAATAGCACTAGGTCTGCACTGCTACTTTATACTGTATCTTGCATTTTGGTAATGCCAGTCTCTTCTCTTTGTTCATTTTGTGCAAACATGCTCATTTACTCTTCCATATGACTATTAGAGTCAGGTTGTCAAGTTCTATAAAAAGTCCTACTGGGATTTTGATAGTGATTGTATCAAATTTATATATTAATATAGGGACATATATATTAGATATTTACATATTGAGTTTTCCAGTTCGTGAACATGGTCTTTATCTTCATTTATTTAGGTCCATTATTTCCTTAAATAAATGTTTATAGTTTTCTATATAATGTTCTCATACTTTGGGGAATGGGGGGTTAGTTTTATTCCTGAGAATCTTTTGTGCTTTTGCAAATGGGATAAAAAAAAACTTATGGTTTGGTATGTAAGGAACCTATTGTTTCTTTTGTATGTTGATTTTTGTATCGGGTTCTTACAGAACTCTTGTTACTTCTCAAGTTCATCAGTGGATTGTCCTGGATTTTTAAGTAACAATCATATGTACGAGTAATGATTATTTTATTTTTTTCCCTTTCCATGCTTATGTCTTTTTTTTTTTTTTTACTTGTTCTAACACACTGCCTAGGGCCTTCCATACAATGTTTGATAGTTGTAGTGATCTGTATCACTACATTTTTATTTCTCCTGTCTTTAATGGGAATGCTTCTATATGCTTGTTGATTGAATTTCTAGTTCGAGAGGTTTGTGGGTTTTTTTTTAATTACCATAAATGGGTATTGAATTTTGTCAGATATTTTTTCCTACATCTGTTGAGGTGATTGTATGGTTTTTTCTTCTTTCTTCTACTAATGTAAGTAATTATATACGCAGACATCCTAGTTTTGAGAAACTCATTATTACTTATGGAATACATTTTATCACAGTGTGTGTTCTTTTAATTTGTTATTGAATTCCATTTGCTAATACAGGTTTTTATTTAGGGCTTTTCCATCTTTGTTTATAAATGAGATTAGTCTGTAGCTGTCTTGTGCTCTTCTACCCAGTTTTGGTATCAGGATTATTTGTGTTGTTAGAAAGAGCTGATTAGTTTTCTCGGACTTTTTATGGTCTTGAACAGTTTTTATACCAAACCAGAGAAAATGTTGCTTGAAATAACTTAAAATAAAATGGTTAAGGTTTTATCATTGCTTATGATTCCCTGATTTAACTAACCTTCTCAATTAACCAACCGTTAGACTTTATTACATTGAATAAAGGGGCTTCTCTTGCACCCACTTCAGTATTACAATTGTGATGATTTACTTTGTAGAGTTGGGATTACAGTTTCTCTCAGCACCCTACTTTTCTGGTCATCTAAACTCATAGCTGAATTATTAGACAAAAAGTTCTCAAACTTCCTCTTTTGGAATGGCCATTTACTCTCTCAGAACCTTAACTTCTTCCTTGCTACCCTGCAGGGTTGTGGTAGGATATTAAATTGATCAACAGTAGTTCAGACCCTCATTACTTCTTGCTGATAATTGTAGCACGCTTTTAATGGGACTCTCTGCCTCTAGTACCTCCCTGACTTGTTAGTTAACCTAAACATTGTTGCCGGAGTAAACATCCTAAAATATATGTCTAATCAGATCAAAAGCCATTTATAACAACAAAAACTGCATTTAAAAAATTACGCTATGTGCTGGCTTAGATGTAGTCTCTGCCATCAGCTGTCCTTTACAAAATTATTTTAAAAATACATATATACACAAATTCTGAATTGTGATTATCTGCTGTGAGAGTTTGAGTATCCAGTATAGACTGGGAGGAGGGTAATGAGGAAGGGCCTCTGGGAGGAAGTGAAATCTAAAGATCTCTTCTATCTGAATAAGCTGTGCTAGTTTGGAAAAGTGCTGAACGAAGAGTTTTCCAGGAAGAAGGAATAGCATGTGAAAAGGTTTGCTGCTGGAACTCCATTGTGGTTGAGTTTATTGAATAAGGGATGGAGAGAATAGTGCCTGATGAGGCAGGAGGTAGGCAGGAACAAAATCATTTAGGATCTTGTATTCTTTGCGAAGAACTTTAGGTTTTATTCTGAGTCATTGGGAAGCCATTAAAGGTTTAAGCAAGGAGAATCATGCGATCAGATTTGTGTTTTAGGGATTTCACTCTGACTGTGGAGAATGGATGTGAGAGGAATGGAAGTAGGGCAAAGGAAGTGGGGGAACCAGTTAGGATGCCTTTGTAAGTAGTAGTTCAGGGAGTAAAGATAATAGTTTAGAGTAATGATAGTAAACAAGGTAACACATGAAATGATTGTCTCATAAAACCATTAAAATAAACTGTGAAGTAAGAGCAGAATAAGATTTGGAATAAATTGATCCAAGCCCATCTAGTAAATGGTGGTATAGAATTGAAACCAAGGGTGCTGACCATTTGCCCTTGTCTTTAAAATAAAAGCCAAACTCCACTGTAGATTTTTCAGTCTACCTTTATTACCTTTATCTCCTCCTAAACTCTTATTCACTTATGCTGTAGCCAAACCAAACTATTGCAATAGTTATCATTAACATACCTTGTACCTTGATGCCACTGATGATTATTTACTATGACTGGAATACTCTTACCCCATATACTTAATAAAATTCTAACTATCCTTGAGGACCCAGGTCAAATATGAAGGCTTCCAAGTGTGCCTCCTGACACATGTTGTCCTTTTACCTTCTTTTAACCAGAGTAGTTTCTTTGTATTGTAGTATGTTAATTCAACAGACTTATGTGATGACTGTGTGCCGGGCACTATGTGTCTACATTGTGGACGTTGAACAAAATCTGTTTACACATATATGTAACTATAAATTTTGAAAAGTGATATGAAGGAATAATAAAGAGTGCCTGTGGGTTCTTGAGACCCTTAGAGGGTCCTTGAGGTCAAAACTATTTTCATAATACTAAGACATTATCTGCCTTTTGACTCTCATTGTCCTGTGAGTATATGGTGATGTGATGTGTGATAGTGCAACAGATTGAATGCAGAAGATGATATGAGAATTCAGATGTCTTCTGTTAAGGTAGCTATTAATTAGTATGGTAAAAAAATGCCGCTTTTCATTTTTACTGTTTTTTATTGTTTTGGAAAATGTAGTTATTTTTTCATAAAAAATAGATGATTTGTGTTAATGAGTTTATTGTAATTTTTAAATGAATTAGGTATAAAAATTTCTTGGATATAATTTTTAATATGATGAATATTGATAGCTATAACCTGCATGAATAAAGGCTCTGTGGCGTCCTCAGGAAATTTTAAGACTATAGAGGGATCTTGAAACTGGGAAGTTTAAGAATCTCTGTAATGGGGACCTGACTTAAATTAGCAGCTTCTGGAGAAGTAAAAGATATCTTATGTCTCCTTTTAAATTATCATGTTTTTCTAAAAAGTAGAGTTTGGTTGTCTCCATATTTCTAAAGCCTATAGTTATTTGCATATAATGGGTATGTTGGTTAAATTTCATTGTCAGGGTCTCCTGTAGATGGTCATTCTTTATTGGATTTGTGATTTGTTTGAAGCCTTTGTTGAAATACTGTCATTTCTCATTACTAAAGGAGATGGATCTGGATTCAGATCCTTCTTGTTATGAATATGGGCAAGTTACTTAACCTTGCTGAACCTTACCACTCATCTGTAAATTGGAGTACATATTATCTTACTCTTTTGTAACAGTTTAATGAGTTAATGTATGTAACCTGATTAGTAAGTGATAGTTACCATTTTATTGCGTGCCTCTGTGCCTATTTTTATTTTACATATCACATACATACTGGCCTTAGCTTAGTTAGTAGGGAGGTCTGTGAAGAAATCAGTATATAAATTTAAAAATCACCATTTGAGTACATATAACAGTTTATTAGGAGGGGAGAAAGCCAAAATAATCTATTGTGTGGTTATTCATCTCTTTTTTTAAAAAAAATAATGTATTTATTTTGGGCTGCGTTGGGTCTTCGTTGATGCGTGCGGGCTTTCTCTAGCTGCAGCGAGCAGGGGCTACTCCTCGTTGCGGTGCGCGAGCTTCTCATTGCAGTGGCTTCTCATGTTGTGGAGCATGGGCTCTAGGCTAATGGGCTTCAGTAGTTGTGGCTCACGGGCTCTAGAGTTCAGGCTCAGTAGTTGTGGCACACGGGCTCAGTAGTTGTGATGCACGGGCTTAGTTGCTCCGCGGCATGTGGGATCTTCCAGGACCAGGGCTTGAACCCGTGTCCCCTGCATCGGCAGGCAGATTCTTAATCACTGCACCACCAGGGAATTCCCGGTTATTCATCTTTAGAAAAGGGAACTGAGGGCTTCCCTGGTGGCGCAGTGGTTGAGAGTCCACCTGCTGATGCAGGGGACATGGGTTCATGTCCCGGTCTGGGAGGATCCCACATGCCGTGAAGTGGCTGGGCCCGTGAGCCATGGCCACTGGGCCTTTGCGTCCGGAGCCTGTGCTCCACAACGGGAGAGGCCACAGCAGTGAGAGGCCCGCATACCAAAAAAAAAAAAAAAAAAAGGAACTGAAACAAAATGTGGGCTTGGAATAGTTTAAGTAACTCCCTTAACACTATAAGGATAGGGACAGTGCCTCACATTTACGGAATATTTGAACAGTATTAAATAGCTACAGATACTTAAGAACACATTTTAGAAGCCTTGAAAAATATGTACTATAGATTAAAGGTTAAGCCCTAAAATATCGCACATGGCTAACTAGAAAAGTAAATAATTACCATGGAAGAAAAACAGAATTGCCCTGTGGGAATAATACAAGATGTAACTAAATACGATCTAGTAAGATAAGAACATAGGACATCCTGCCTGTGGTGGATTCCAAATTCGGTGGTTAAAATCCTAACTATATTAAAGGTAGACTTCTTAAGATAACTGCAGAATGTTTGCCAAGGGATGACCAGGAAATAGTTAGGAAGATCAAGTGACTGCTTTGCTTTGCTTTTCATAGCAGAAAACTATAGGAAAATTATCCTTTATAGTATCTTTTGAAGCAGATAGTTCAGTTGTGCTTAAAAATAAAAAAGAAAAAGAAATAATACTGTTTTTTCTTATATGAGATAAAAAGTAAAGTTGGTTTAAGTTCTAGGCTTGGATCTAGAACTTGCTTACATTTTAAATAGAAAAGGTTGTAGACATTCTGTTCTTTGTACAACTGTGAAGCTTTCTAGGATACGTGTGTGTGTATCCTAGATACACACACACACACACACACACATACACACAAATGTATTCATAGTATTTCTTTCTTGTTTGAAGATTTTATCAATGTAAGGTTTATTTGATTTTTCATTGATTATTGCTGTGTATTATCTCCATAGCTGTGATCTTTGAACTTACAGTCCATTAGGTTGTGATGTCATTTGTATTAAAAGCAAATGAAAAGCTATCTTGCTATTTACGTTTGCCATTTAAGTTGATGCTTAAATCATGCAGTCAGTGCCAGTTAATTGAAAAAGGTTGTTAATTAAAAATGGTTAAAATGGAAAATTATTTAAGGAAAGAAGGAGATACATATTTCATTTTAATTGAAAGCATATAACTATATTCTCATGACTATATTTTGATATAGGGCTTAAATTTTTTGTTTGATTAATGGTACTCTGAGTGGAGTTACATGTTGTTTTTAATGCCACAACCATACCCATAATGCATTATCCACAATTTCTTGTTTTCTTTTTCTTTTCTTTCATTTATTTTTCTTAATAAATTTGTTAATTAATTAATTAATTTTTGGCTGCATTGGGTCTTTGTTGCTGCACGTGGGCTTTCTCTAGTTGTGGCAAGTGGGGGCTACTCTTCATTGAGGTGCACGGGCTTCTCATTGTGGTGACTTCTCTTTTGCAGAGCACGGACTCTGGATGTGCGGGCTTCAGTAGTTGTGGCATGTGGGCTCAGTAGTTGTGGCATGTGGGCTCTAGAGCGCAAGCTCAGTAGTTGTGGCACATGGGCCTAGTTACTCCACGGCATGTGGGATCTTTCCGGACCAGGGCTCGAACCCATGTCCCCTGCATCGGCAGGCGGATTCTTAACCACTGCACCACCAGGGAAGTCCTCTTTTTATTTTAATCATCTGTGAGTTCAGTGAACAAATCAGTGGAGATTCTGGGAGAGAGATGATGGTAGTTTGGACTGGAGTGATAGCAGGGGAAGTGGTAAGAAGTCATCTGATACAGGATATATTTCAAACATGGAGCCAAGATAATTTTCTCTTGGACTAATTTCCAAATGTATAACTTCCGAAGACAAACTGAAGAAGAGAAACCACTGTTCAGAACCAAATTTGTGTTCTGGAAGACCAAGTAAAATCTTTTTTCCTTCACATCCAAAATCCACTCTTCCAGTGAGTGCCATTGGCTCTACCTTTGAAATACCTCTTGAACCAGATCAGTTCTCACTATTTTCTTTGCCACCATCTTAGTCCTAGCTACTGTCATCTCCCCAGTTACTGCAATAACCTTCCAGCTGGTCTTGCCCCCTTATATTTTGTTCTCTACATAGCAGTGGGAGTGATTATTTAAAATGTAATTTATATTATGTTATTCCTTTGCTTAGAAAACTACACTTAAAACAAAAGCCAAACTTTAAACTATGGTTTCAAGGTTTATGTAATCTGGCCCCTGCCAGCCTCTGTAACTTCATCTTCTAAACCAGTGATTCTCAAAATGTGGTCCAGGGGCAGCTGGAGGTCCTTAGGCCCCTTTCAGAAGAGCCATAAGGCCAAAACTATCTTTATAATAATAGTGGGATTATATTTACCTTTTTCTCTCTCATTCTCCTGAGTATAGAATGGATTTTCCAGATGCTACATTATATGTATTATTGCTACAGGTTAATGTAGAAACAGATATGAGAATCCAGCTACCCTCTGTTAAACTAGTCATTAAAGAGAATTGTAAAAATGTAAAACAGTGCCATTCTTCTCACTAAATTCTTTTTTTGTTTGTTTTGGACAGTGGACTTATTTTTATTAAAAAAGTTATTTGTGTTGGGCTTCCCTGGTGGCGCAGTGGTTGAGAGTCCGCCTGCCGATGCAGGGCATACGGGTTCGTGCCCCGGTCCGGGAAGATCCCACGTGCCGCGGAGCGGCTGGGCCCGTGAGCCATGGCCGCTGAGCCTGCGCGTCTGGAGCCTGTGCTCCACAGCGGGAGAGGCCGCAACAGTGAGAGACCCGCGTACCGCAAAAAAAAAAAAGTTATTTGTGTTAAACAATGGATTTATTATTAAATTAATACCTTAACAATTTATCAGTCTTATTTTTTAATATGGCAAATATCATTAGATACAGCCCATGTAAACAACAGTTTTTGGGATCCTCAGTAATTTTTAAGAGTGTAGAGGGATCCTGAGAGCAAAAAGTTTGAGAGCTGTTGTTTTGCACTATCTGCATTTTCTTACTTCACATCAGCTACACTGGCTTTCTCGTTCTCAGAGTACTCCAAGCATACTTGTGACCTAGGGCTTTTTTTATTAGTTGCTATTTTTTTTCTGCCTGGAGAATATTTTCCCCAGCTTTCTCACTTCATTCTCATATCTGTTCAGATGTTACCACCTCTTTGACAAGACCTTTCCTAACCACAAACAACTCTTTCTAAAAGAGCCTTCTTGGGACTTCCCTGGCTATCCAGTAGTTAAGACTCTGCACTTCCACTGCAGAGGGCATGTCTTCGATCCCTGGTCAGGGAACTAAGATCCCACACGCCGGGAGGTGCGGTGTGGCCAAAAATAAATAAACAAATAAATAAATTTTAAAAATAAATAAAATAAAAGCCTTCTTCCTACTCTCTGTCTCTTACCTTGATTGAATTTTCTACAAAGCATTGATCACTGCTGGAAATTATACATTTGTTTTCTTGTTTGTTTGTTCCCCTAATAGAATGTATACTCCATGAGGGCAGGGACTTTATTTGTTACATGTCTAAAGCCTAAAATAGTGTGTTTGGTACATAACCCCTTAATCAGTAAAAAAAGAGAAATACACAGAATTGGAATTCATTAGTAAAAATGTAAATGACTTACAAGATAGACTCAGGAACTCTAACACGAATTAACAGGTTTCTAGAAGGAAAAAAGAAGCAGAGAAGTAATAATTAATTAAATAATAGAAGACTATATCCTGAGCTGAAGAAAGACTTGAATCTGTATATTGAAAGGCAGAATAACAAGCAAAAGTTGAATTGCCTGGTGAAATTACTGAGTATTAGGGATAAACATGATCATAAGCTTCTATATAGAACAGAAAGGAAAGATAATCAGGTGAACAATGGCAACACGGAGAGAAAAATAAAGCTGTGATTAAGAATCCCATACCCGGGGGCTTCCCTGGTGGCGCAGTGGTTGACATTTCGCCTGCTGATGCAGGGGACATGGGTTCGTGCCCCGGTCCGGGAAGATCCCACATGCCACGGAGTGGCTGGACCCGTAAGCCGTGGCCGCTGAGCCTGTGCGTCCAGAGCCTGTGCTCTGCAACGGGAGAGGCCACAACAGTGAGAGGCCCGTGTACCACAATAAAAAAAAAAAAAAAAAGAATCCCATACCTGGCCAAGGTATTTTCAGACACAAAAGGAGCCAAAGTATACATATCACCTCTATACACTATTTGTACATTCAAGAGATACGGTTAATAAAACTGGAAATCAACAATATCTATTGAAAACTGATCCCATATCCTTTAACATAGCTTTTTAGAAATTAAGAAACATTCTTTTAAATAAATTGTTCTCAAAGTGTGGTACCCATACCAGCAGTGGCAGCATTACCTGGGAATCTGTTTAAAAATGCAGACTCTACCTTAGACCTACCGAATCAGAAACTCTGAGCATGAGGCTCTGCAGTCTGTATTTTAACAAGCCCTCTGTGTGATTCTGATGCATATTTAAAGTGAGTTACTTGTAGACACTGTGTATTTAGGTATTTTTTCATCCCTTCTGATGATCTTTGTCTTTTAATTTGTATCTGTAGACCATTTACATTTAATATAGTTATTGATAAGTTTGGATTTAGGTTGACCAGTTTGGTAATTTGTTTTCTATTAGTTTCCTCTGTTTTTCATTACTCTGTTTCCCTTTTCCTGCCTTCTCTTAGGTTATTTGAGCATTTTTTTACTATTCCATTTTAAATTTACCTAGTGTGGTTATTTTCTTTAAATATGTCTCTCTATAGTTTCTTTAGTGCTTGCTCTGGAGATTACATTGTATGTATATATAATATACATACTAAAGTTTTCACTCTCTGCTTAGAATAAATTCTCTACTCCCTTAAGTAGATTATAGAAATATAGTTACCACTATATAGGTGTCTTTATCCCCTCCACCGCACCCCTTTCTGTTATTCTTGTCTTGCATATTACATTTTCCTTTATGGAAAGCCTCGTTAGGAAATGTTATAAATTTTCCTTTCAACTATTAAACATATTTAAAGAATGTAAGAAGAGAGGGTTAGTGTATTATATTTACCCAGATATTTACCATTTCTGTTGCTCTTCATTCCTGCTCTTTCAAGTTTCCTTCTGATATCATATCTCTTCTGTGTGAAGAATTTCTTTCAGTAATTCTTTTAGAGCAGGTCTTGTTGGCAGCAAATTTTCTTAGTTTTTATTTATCTGAAGATATCTTTATTTTACTTCATTGCTGAGAGATATTTCACTAGGTAAAATACTAGGTTGACAGTTCTTTCAACACTTTGAAATGTTGTGCTACTTCTTTCTGCCTTCATGGTTTCTTTTGAGAAATCTGTAGTCATCTGAAATGTTGTTCCCTTATAGTTTATGGGTCATTTTTCTCTGCTTTCAAGATAATGGCTTTGTTTTTAGTTTTCAACACTTAATGATGTGTGTGGGTGTGAATTTCTATATATTTATCCATTTGGGGATTCACTGACCTTTCTGAATCTGTAGTTTTATGCGTTTTGTCAAATTTGGGGAGATTTCAACCAGTATTTCTTCATATATTTTTTATTGCTTCACTCTCCTCTCCTTTTGGAAGTTCAGTGACACAAATGTTAGACCTATTGTTGTTGTCCCATAGAACCCCAATTTTTAAAAAAAATTTCAATTCTTTTTCCTTCTGTTGTTAAGATTGGATAATTTCTATTGATCTGCCTTCATGTTCACTGACTCCTCTATCTTCATTCTGCTGTTGAGCCCATCCATTGAGTGTTTAAATTTCTGTTATTGTAATTTTCTGTATTGTCTTCTCTTGCTTTGCTGAGGCTCTCTAGTTTTCCATTTGCTTCAAGATTATTTTTGATTGCTTGTTGAAGTATTTTTATTAAAGTTGCTTAAAGTTTTTGTCAGAGAACTCCCAACATCTGGGTCATGTTGGGGTTTGTAACTTTTGCTTGTCTTTTCCATGTGAGTTGGAGGTTTTCCTGGTTCTTTGTATTCTGAGTAATTTTGAATTGTTTGCTGGACATTTTGAATGTTATGTTCAGAGAATTAATCTGACTAGGGAATGATAGTCATATAAGTTCACAGTTAAGCTTAGAAATGCTACTCAGATATTCATCACTGCCTTTCCATGCTCAGATGTGAAGATTCGCATACAATGATTATTACTCTTCCCTTCCCTTTACCCTTCACCTTTGTTCTTCCTCTCTTTTTCTTCTTTTTTGGTTGAATCTATGTAAATGAGATCTATTGAATATATCAAGTTTCAGTGAAAGTTACCTTCTTGTGTTGAAAGTTTTGTCTTTTTAAATTATACTTGGTAACTTGATTATGGCTACTTGAATTTATAAGGCTTACTGCTGAGCAGATTTTTAAAAATCATTAACACAGGTAATTTCTGTTCATAACGTGTTTAATAGAACTAGTTATATAACCTTTTGCATGATCAGAAAGGAAAATTGGATACCTCTAGCATATGGATATTTCTTTCACGTGTTTACTTTTCAGTGTTACTCAATTTGAGTCTTTTATCTGGGCTTTCTGGCCAATCTCAGAATTCATTATGCAGCTTGGATTAGATGGGCATGTTTGTAGCCAGATACATTTCTTCCTAGTTCTCGTGCCATCTACAGGGAACCTGTTCTTCTGGTGTTCTTCAGCCAATGGACACTGAAACCAAATTCTTCTTTTAAATATATTATTTGGCAAAAACAGTGTTGGTCAGAACAGAAACTTAACTCAATCCAGCTTAATCAAAAAAAGGGAAATTTATGATAAGTATACTAACTAGTTGAGCTGCAGGAATCAGTCAAGGCAGGACCTTAGGTTGTCAGACACCACTGGTATTCTATTTTCCACCTTTCTTTGCTTGTTTCTAAATATTTGCTCCTTTTTTTTCTTTGGAGATAGGTTTTCCCCTGTGGTGGGGAGCATGGCTGTAAGTAGCCCTAGATTCATTTGCTTCCACTTACGTGACTATAGTCAAATGTATATAGCTAAGAACATATAGTCACACATATATAGTCAGGAAAGCTAAATTTCAGGAAAATTCCTGGGAAAATATTTAATTTTTTATGACTGGAATCATTTGCCCAATTGCCCAGTCTGGTGGGTTGAAGTACACGATTGGTCCATCTTGTATAACATGTCCTTCCTGTGTCCAGGTGGCAGTGTCTATTATCAGAAGTAAGGTGTTACAGAATTATTATGGATCTCAAGGAACACCCTATTTTATATTTATAATTTCTTCTTTATAGATAGCCGTTTTACTTCCTAATTTTTCCTCTTTTATCATTGGAAGGAGAGAAGAAAACAACATTAAATTTCAAATCCTTCAGTTTCCTGGATAAATATTGGAATTTAAAATTATATCCCAGATTTCTTATGATTGTATTGTTTTTTTCTAATATGAATCAGCTTAAGTATGTGCTAATCATTGTGTTTGGGGCTTACTGTTTTTGTTCACATTAAAGACTTTAGGGGAAAAAAGCCTAGTTCCCTATTTGACTGTATTGTGGAGTGGTGTGGGTAATGGAAGAAAAGAACATTCTAGCAGAAGGGGCAGTGTATTCAAAGACCATTAAAATGTGGATAGTGTTTGATAGATGTAATGCGTTTCTTCATTTCTTCCATGGCATCTAGTAATCATTCTTTCTAAGCCAAAGTCTCAGACTGTTTTTCTATAGTTTTCTTGTATCTATGGATTTCTAGATAAATTAGCCTTCCCTGGTAGTCATTTGTGTGCCTTACACATATCCAGCTTTCCTATTCCTATCACACAGAAGGCCATGTGACTAGTTCTGTGCTATGAACAGATATGACCTGTGTCACCTCATGTCCTATGTCTAATTGCCAGTGTCAGGCCCTCCAGAGTTTTTTTTTCTATCCAGCCTGGTGATTGGCATTTTTAAAAATAGTGACTGCTGCTCTATCAACCTGCATCCTGTCTGACTACAGTAAACAGGGCTTCCCTGCCTACCTGAAATGGACATATAGCATGAATGAAAACTAAACCTTTTTTGTTTTAAGGCAAAGAGACTGTGGAGTGTAATGTAGCCTTCCTGGCTGGCACACCTTCCCTGGAAAATGGCCCATTGATGGAACTTCTGTCATAAGCCTTTAAACATTTGATGATAACATTAGTGACAAATAATTGTATTTTCAATTATATCTTAAGCAATCTGCTCAGTGCTTTATAAAATATCTCACTAAATTCTAGCAATTTTCCTGTGAGGATAGAACTATGATTAGGTAGGAACCTGCCCTATCTCTTCTTTTCTCTATCTACTATCACTTCCCTGGTAATCTAATTCATTTTCATGATTTTAAATATCATCTTTCATTTTTCACTGAATTTAAGATACTGTTGATTGTAAGATGCATTGTTGTTTTATGTACCACCAAAAACTAGTCTATTTTAGTGCTTATTTTCACTTAACATTTTTATTTCATACTTAACTGTTGCAGCCTGTTGACTGAAGTATAGTTGATTTACAATTTTGTGTTAGTTTTACGTGTACAGCAAAGTGGTATTCCTTTCCAGATTCTTTTCCGTTATAGGTTATTACAAGATACTGAATATAGTTCCCAGCGCTATACAGTAGGTCATTGTTGTTTATCTATTTTATATATAGTAGTGTGTATCTGTTAATCCCAAATTCCTAATTTATCCCTCCCCTCCAGTAACTCTAAATTTGTTTTCTATGTCTGTGAGTCTGTTTCTGTTTTGTGAATAAGTTCATTTGTATCATTTTTTAAGATTCCACATATAAGTGATATCATATGGTATTTGTCTTTCTCTGACTTCATTTAGTATGATAATCTCTAGGGCCATTTGTATTGCTGCACATGGCATTATTTCATTCTTCTTTATGGCTGAGTAATATTCCATGGTGTGTGTGTGTGTGTGTGTGTGTGTGTGTGTGTGTGTGTGTGTGTGTGTGTACACAGACATACACACACACACATATACCACATCTTCTTTATCCATTCATCTGTCAATGGACACTTAGATTGCTTCCATGTCTTGGCTATTTTAAACAGTGCTGCGATGAACATTGGGGTGCATGTATCTTTTCGAATTAGAATTTTCATCTTTTCTGGATATATACCCAGTAGTGGGATTGCTGTATCATATGGTAACTCTATTTTTAGTTTTTTTTTTTTTTTTGCGGTACATGGGCCTCCCACCGCCATGGCCTCTCCCGCCGCGCAGCACAGGCTCCGGACGCACAGGCCCAGTGGCCATGGCCCACGGGCCCAGCCGCTCCGCGGCACGTGGGATCATCCCGGACCGGGGCACGAACCCACGCCCCCCGCATCGGCAGGTGGACTCCCAACCACTGCGCCACCAGGGAAGCCCTATTTTTAGTTTTTTTTAAAGAAAGCTCCATACTGTTCTCCATAGTGACTGCACCAATTTACACTCCCACCAACAGTGCAGGAGGGTTCCCTTTTCTCCAAACCCTCTCCAACATTTAGTATTTGTAGACTTTTTTTTAATATTTATTGATTTATTTATTTGGCTGCATTGGGTCTTAGTTATGGCATGTGGGATCTTTGTTCTGGCATGCGGGATCTTTCATTGTGGTGCATGGGCTCTTCGTTACGGTGGGCAGGCTTCTCTCTAGTTGTGGCGCGTGGGCTCAGTAGTTGTGGCGTGCGGGCTCTCTAGTTACAGTGCACGGGCTCTAGAGTGCATGGGCTTAGTTGCCCTGCGGCATGTGAGATCTTAGTTCCTCAACTGGGGATCGAACCCGCATCCCCTGCATTGGAAGGCAGATTCTTAACCACTGGACCACCAGGGAAGTCCCTTGTAGACTTTTTGATGATGGCCATTCTAACTGGTGTGAGGTGATACCTCACTGTAGCTTTGATTTGCATTTCTCTACCAACTAGCAATGTTGAGCATCTTTTCATATGCCTGTTGGCCATCTGTATGTGTTCTTTGGAGAAATGTCTGTTTAGGTCTTCTGCCCATTTTTTGGTTGGGTTTTTTTTTTTTTTAATATTGAGCTGTATGAACTGTTTGTATATTTTGGAAATTAAGCCCTTGTCAGTCACATCATTTGCAGATATTTTATCCCAGACATAGCCTTTTTAGGCTTATTTGCTTTATCAATATCAAATTTATGTTTGGCATCTCTATTTATATGTCTTTCTGCATCTATAATAACTTTTGTTTCAGTATGGAGTCATGTTATAATCTCAGTGGCAGTTAATCTCAACATATGCAATACCAACAATGCATATAACTTAGTTGACTGACAACAGTGTGAATAGCCTTGACCAAATTGTACATCCTCAGGCACTGGTAACTATATCATGCCCACCATGTGGGCAACAGCAATTTTAAGATGTCATCAATCGTAAGATTGCATTCTGTTGTTATAATGTGCATGTGTGTGTGTTGGGGGGTGGTCTCTTAGAATGAGTGAAAAACATGTTATTTCTCAACTTCCAAATTTATATCTCCAGCCCAGACATCTTATTTAATTCTAGATGTGAATACCCAGCTCCTATTTAATGTCTTTACTCTGGTTGTTTAATAGGCATGTCAGGATGTTTAAAATAAAATTTCTAATTCCACATGTTGTGCCTTTATCTCCTATCCCCAGTGTTCCTTCTGCAGTCTTTTTGATTTGGGGCTCTTATATTCTTTGACTTAGGTTAAAAACTGCAGAGTCAAAGATGATTGCTTTCCATCATACCCCACATTCAATTCATCAGCAAATCCTGTTGACTCCACCTTTATACTATATCCAGAATCTGACGCATTTTACCACCTCTGCCAGTATAAATTTGGTAAAAAGCACCATCATCTTTCCTTTGGCAGTCATCTCCCATCTGGTTTCTTGGCATCGACTCTTGCTCCCACTATGGTCCATTTTCAATGTAGCAGCCATTTAAAAAATCTAAGTGATCATGTTACTTTCTTTCTAAAAAACCAATCTCTACAGATATATAGTTCACATACTGTATTAATCACCCATTTAATGTGTAATTCAGTGGCTTTTCATATGTTTACAGACTTGTGCAAAAACCCTCACCAAAATCAACTTTAGGATATTTTCATCACTCCAAAGAAGAAACCCACACCTCTTAGCTCTCATCCCTCAATCCCTTTATTCTCCCCAGTCTTAGGCAACCAGTAGTCTAGTTTCTGCCTCTTGTGGATTTCCCTAGTCTGGACATTTTATGTAAATGGAAATACACAATTTGTGGTCCTTTGTAACTGGCTTCTTTCATTTAGTATTTAAGGTTTGTTCATGTTGTAGCGTATATATTTATTGCCAAATATATACATTGAATGGATATACACCACATTTTATTTATTATCAGTTGATGAATGTTTGAGTTGTTTCCCCTTTTTGGTTATTATGCGTAACTCTGCTATGAACATTCACGTACAAGTTTTTGTATGTGTTGTTGTATGTCACTGTTCCTCTAACACAATGTGTTATCTATTGTGTCTCAAGCCACCCCAAAGCTTAGTACTTAAAACAATCACTATGAGTCTATGAGCAGTCTTACTTTGGCCAGACTATGCTTTTAAGACCAGCTGGTGGTTCTAGGTAGGCTGGCTGGTCTAGGATGGCCTTGAAGGGCACTTGGTTCTATCAGGCTAGTCCACGCATGTTCTCATAGCAAGGCGGGGGCGTAAGAGCAAGCAAGTTCAGTTGTGCAGGAGGGCAAGAAGAAGTGTATATTTTCATTTTAAGCCTCTGCTTGGATCATGTTTGCTAATAACCTGTTGCCCAAAGTGAGTCACTTGGAGAAGCCAAGGGTCAGAGTGGAAAGGGGACTACAAAGTTATGACTCAGAAGGTATGTCTACAGGGAAACCATTAATTGGGGTCTTGAATGCAGTCAGCCTGTCTGTCACACATACCAGTTTTAATCCTACCTTAATACCTTTGCCTTTGTTTCCCCTCTGGTCTCCTTTTTATATAGCTGCATGGTGAGCTTGCTCCCTCACTTTTTCAGGTCTCTGTTCATATATCATCTTATCATTGAGACCTTCAAGTCTGACCACTCTCCAAAATTAATAGCCACCTACCTCTCTCCTGTTTCCTGGCTCTGTTTTTCTTTGTAACTTTTTATCACCATCTGATATATTATGTATTCTCTTTGTTTAGTGCTTGTCTTCCCTCAACTAGAATGTATGCTCTGTGAGGTCAGGGACTTTGTTTAATTGCACTGTATTCATTGCCTAGAACCCTGCCATATAGTAGGCAATTATTAAATATTTGTTGAATGAAGGAATGCATCTACATTGAACCACTTTTACTTAAATTCTAATTTTCTCAAAAATTCTCACCTGCCTTATGTTGGAGAATGTGTAAACGGTCAGCTGTTCTTGGTTAGAATATCTAATGATGGAATATTTCTTCTGCTTCTTATAAACACATAGACTGTGCAGTATATGAGTAGTTTTGCCACTTATTAGCTGTCTGTCCTGGGCCAGTTTTTTTTTTTTCATCTCTATTTTCTCATCTGTAAATTAAGGATAACAATAGTTTCAATCTCACTGAGGCGTTGGGAGGAGTTGAACAACTAAATATATATAAAGTGTGTAAACAGTTACTGCCTAATATTCCTGTCACCCACTTGTTATGTACATGGCACAGGGAAAATGGAACTGGAAGCTGGAGAGATCTTACATTGATGGAGAATTTGTGAGGTCTTTGAAAACTGGCAGTATATTTTTTTGGAAGTGGAAAGCACAGCAGAAAAAATAGCCAGGTGATATTTTTCCAGTGTGTGTATGGTTACATTGTATTCTTTTTTTTTTTTTTTTTTTTGCGGTATGCGGGCCTCTCACTGTTGTGGCCTCTCCCGTTGCGGAGCACAGGCTCCGGACACGCAGGCTCAGCGGCCATGGCTCACGGGCCCAGCCGCTCCGCGGCATGTGGGATCTTCCCGGACCGGGGCATGAACCCGTGTCCCCTGCATCGGCAGGCGGACTCTCAACCACTGCGCCACCAGGGAAGCCCCTACATTGTATTCTTAAAACATTCACATACCACTAAGTGCTCTTCACAAAATATTATGTGTTGTTCCAGGGTTTACAAAAAAAAATGCCTAAAACTAGTGAGCATTCGTTTTAACTCTTGTCTCACTTGGGAGTCTTCTAGGTACCATTCTAGATATATCGGAAACAGGGTAGTTCATTACTTACACTGGATGCCTTGGGGCATGAGAACTTAATTCTCTCATGGAACCCCAGCTGAAAAAGAAAGAAAATATCTTGACTAAGGTGGCTCCTACTTCTCTGACCTCAGTTGAACCCTCTTGAATGTGATTTAATCAGTCTGCTCTGAGCTTACCCAGAATATAGAGTTTTTATATTTTCGTGCAGCCAGCACCTATAAAATACCTGCTTCTTGCCAGTATACTTAAGTGCTAGGAATAAAACAGTGATCAATGTGTTACAGATCTCAGCTTTACTGAACTTACAGCCCTAATAGGCCATCATGGCCCCAGTTATTTACTTGTGACAGTGTTTTTCCACAAATCTTTGTGACAGTGATTTTAGAATTGTAGGATGTGGTGCTCAGAAGTGTTTCCTATGGTTTTGGAAAACAGAGAGTGACTTGGGATAGGAGGTTACAATGGAAGAAAATTATGACCTGGGGGTTGTACCAAAATTAATAGCAGGAAACATGATAAGCTGTTAAGATGTGTAAAAATATTGTAACTGAAAGTCCTGAATCTGTGCTGCATCTGTTTCACATGATATAAATCTGCATTTTCATCCAATTTTATTCCTACTCCAAATGCAGTTCTGTTTAATTCAGTTATATGTATGTGACAAAAATTTGATCTGTTATACTGAAGACCCTTTTGAATAGTAGTGGTGAGTAGTTGAATTTTTTAAAGTTACGTAAATTTAGTGGACAATTTTATAGACAGTTTAAAATGGTTCATTTATGGTGCTGTGTTCTTTTGTGTTTTGTCAGGATCCTTGAAATGTTAGGATTTACTTGCTCTTAACCAACCAAGAGAAATATTTTGATCCTCTTATTCCATTTCAGATAATTTTAGATTAATTTCCAAGTTTAACTCAAAGTCAGGATATATTCTGTTATTGATTTCTTGAGTACCACTTTCCTATTTTTATTTATTACTGGCTACTGGCCAAAGTAATTGTGGAACTACGATCAACAAACTCTTAAATCCTCAGCCTCTTTCTTAACCTGAAAGGTTCCAGACACCTGTCTGGCCCTTGATTATAGCCGTTCTTCAGCCTTCTCAAGTAAAACTGTTTCTTCACAACTCACAGACTTCAGGACTAAGATATTAGTAAGGAATGACTATAAGAATTAATAATATCCTTGGGGAGGGGGTGGGAGGAATTGGGAGATTGGGATTGACACATATACACTATCGATACTATGTATAAACTAGATAAGTAATGAGAACTTATTGTATAGCACAGGGGACTCTGCATAATGCACTGTGGTGACCTAAATGGGAAGGAAATCCAAAAAAGGGGATGTATGTATATGTATAGCTGATTCATTTTGCTGTACAGTAGAAACTAACACAACAATGTAAAGCAACTATAGCCCAATAAAAATTAATTTAAAAAAAGGAATAATATCCTTGACTCTCTAGTCCACCTCCCCTTTTATGGGCGGAATAAATATTGATACCAGCTGCCCAGCGTCTCTCTGCCTGCACTCAGGCAGTTGAATGTACTGCTCTAAGTTTGTGCCATGAACCTCAACAGGGCTTCAACAGTGTCTGGCAGTGCTGCTCCTTCTTCACTTTCCCTGTTAAGACTGCATTCTCACTCATTGCAAACCTCTCACAGCCCCCATTCTCATCTGTGGACTTCACCTCAAACTTTATTGAGAAATTGGATGCAGCTGTCATCATCTTCGCATCACCATATCTGCAGACCTATCTGCATTGGTCTTCATGTTCTCAGTCTTCCTTTCTCTTGTTATCAGAGACCTTCCATGACAGTCTAATCTAATTCCTCTTCTTGTTACTCAGGTTCCATCTCTTCTTACTGTCTCTAGGGCTTCCTTCCTGCAGTTAGCTTCTCTTTTCCACATCATGAATTTCTCTCTATTGGATTTTCCCTTCAGCCTACAAACATACTCTGTTATCTGCCAGCCCTGATACATGTGCAAATATATGTAAATATGATGATCAAAGATGTACAGTTATATAGATTTCATCCTTCCTAGTGTCTTCTATCCACTATTTCTTGTTCCTATCCTTATCCAATAAATTATCTTCATTGAATAGTTTTTCTCCTACCTCAGTGTCTGTTTCTTCTCAACCATTTTTGTGGACTCTATTCTTTACCAATCCTCTAAATATTGATGGGCTCTAAAGTTGAGTCTTCTTTGCCTACACTCCCTTGGAAATTTGCTTATTAAAATACTGTGACACCCAAATGTATCTCCTGCCTCATATCTCTTCCTGAGTGCTAAAATGCATAGCTAGCTGCCTCCTTGATCATTTAATTATCCTCTCTTGTGGGTGATATAATACTTGATTTCTTCTCCTCGAGATTCCTCACTTGAGTAAATGGCATCACCGTCCACCCTGTTACTTAGTCAAAATCTTGGGGTGAGCCTTGATTCTTATTTCTCTCTCTCACCCTTCTCCCATGTCTAATTTATTAGTGAGTTTCATTTTCCTACCTCTAAAATATATACCAGATTCACCAGTTTTTCTCCATCTCCACTGCTTCCACTTTAGTCCAAGCAATCGTCTCTTGCTTAGCCTACAACCGTAGTCTCACTGGTCTTCTCTGCATCCATTCTTGCCCTTCCTATAATCTCTTCCCCACTAAAGTGATATTTGAGGCACTATATATATACTGCTTTGGATTTACATTGTCTAGAATTAAAGTCTGACTTCATTGTTTACCAACTTTGTGGCTTTGAGCAAAATACTTAACAGCTCTGTGCCACAATATTCTCATCTATAAAATGGGATGATAATTGTCAATAATAATAAAATATCAATCAGGTTATGTCACACACACACACACTTCCACTTTTGAAACTTTGAATTCTCATATCTTAGAATAAAATCAAAGCTACTTACCATGGCTTTCAGGATGCTTCATAACCTGGCCCTTTGCCTAATTGTTCTGACTGCTTTTTGTTATCATTCTTGCTATCTTTAACTCTCTACTTTAAAACATGACTTTTTATGGAATATCTTTTTTTTTGGTTGGGGAGCAACTTAGGTTTTTGTTTTGTGTTTGTTTTGTTGTATGTAAAGATAGTGCCAAATTTTTAAAAATCAGTTGATGTTTTTTCACCTGGTGAATCATTTATCTTTATAAATAGACCTACTGTGTTTTCGAGTTTTGTGGGAGACTGGTAAATTCCTAGAAGTAGAACTGTGAAGTCAAAAGATAGGAGTGTTTTCAGAACTATAAGTCCTGTTGAGGTAAATTTTTGAGACCTTACGTGACCAAAAAGTTTCATTACCCTCATGCTTGATTGGTAGTTTCCTGGAGGGTAGAATTCTAGGTTCAAATCATTTTTATTCAGGGCAATGAAAACATTACTCCATTGTCTTTTCTGTTCAAAGCTTTATTGAGATATAATTCACATATCATAGAATGCACCCATTTAAAGAGTACGCTTCAGTAGTTTTTAATATATTCCCAGAGTTGTGCAATCGTTATCACAATCCATTGTAGAACATTTTTATCACCCCAAAGAGAATCCCCCAGATAGAATTCACTCCCCATTCCCACTAACCCCTCAGCTTTAGGCAATAAGTTAATCCATTTTCTGTTTCCATTCTCTTTTCATGTTGCTGATGAAAAGTCTGATATCAATTCTAGTTATTCAGTAGGAAACATTTAGGGTTTTCTTCTCAACTTTGAGTTTCTGAAGTTTATTCATGGAAACTAGGATTTATTCAGACATGAGTCTTTTTTACTCATCTATCTTAGCCCTCACTGAGCGTTTTCAGTCAGAATACTGATGTTTCTCCTTAGGTCAGAATATTTTAAAATTTTTATTTCTTCTATTTTCATCATTTAGAGTTTTTATCAAATGAATTTTGAACTTCCCGGTTATGTTCTTAATATCCCAACTATTTACTTGTGTTATGCACCTCTGTTTTGTCCTTTGTTTTGCTTTGCTTTACTTTCTGGGAAGTTTCTTTAACTTTATATTGCAAATCACTGCCATGGTCTTTACCAATGCTCATTCTGTTATTTACCCCTTCTAAATTTTTTTCCCAATAATAATATTTCCATTTTCTCCTTACCCAGTCATTCTGTTTGTTCATCGTGATCTTCCTCTTTCTTCCTGTTGGATTTTCAGTGTCTTCTTTTTTTTTAATTGAGATATAATTGACATATAACATTATATTAGTTTCAGGTATACAACATAATGATTTGATATTTGTGTATATTGAGAAATGATCACCACAATAAGTTAGTTAACATCCATTTTCACACAAAGAAATTTTTTACCCCTTAGGATGAGAACTTTTAAGATCTACTCTCTTAGCCACTTCCAAATATACAGTACAGTATTATTAACTATAGTCACCATGCTGTACATGTCTTGTGAATCTTGACTGTCTATTCATACTTATGAATAAAAGACTGAGTTAATTATAGTAGAGAACTTTGTAGTTATACAGATCTAGACGTCTTTTCTAAATGGGAAGTCTGATCGTGGGTTTTCCATAAGTCTTTTGTGTTCATTGGTTGGTCTCTTTTAGGGCACAGGGATTGGAGTAGGCAGGTTTAGGGCTGCCCCAATTACAAAAGTAAAGACAAGTTTAGTGTGGAAGGAGCTAACCAACTCACCAGGTCAATTTATTTATTTCCTTCCTTCTTTCCTTCCTTCCTTCCCTTTTCAAGCATATATAAAATTGTAGAGAATAATATGACCATCCATGTATCCATTACCCAACTGTGTTGAATCATGTCTTTTTTCATATTTCCTTCAGATTTTTTAAATATATAAGAAAATTATAGAAACAATAATCAAAGAGATCATATAATCAAAGATTACCTTTGAATCTATTCCTTGCCCTCTCTCTTTTCAGAGGTAACCATTATCCTCAATTTAGTGTTTATCATACCCATGCATGTCTCTATATTTTTGCTGTGGGTATATATCCATAAACAATGTCAGTTCCATGTTTAAAGCTGTACATACCCTGGAATTTGCTTTTTTCACTCATTATTGTGTTTTTTGAGATGTGTTCATGTTGATATATTTAGCTTTAGTTCTTCATTTTGACTTCTATCTAGTATTCCATTTCACAAATATATTGGAGTTTGCCCTTTTTTCTCTTAGGGAATATTTGACTTGGTTCCAATATTTTGCTATTATAAACATTATTGCAATGAATATGTCTTGTGCCTATGTTAATATGTAATAGCTAGATGATAGCTTAATGCCTATCTTCAACTTTACTAGATATTGCCAGTTTATTCTCAGACATTTACATCATACCCACCTGTAGAATAGAAGAGCATCTATTGCTGTACATGGTTGGTGCTGAATTTTTTGCCAGTCCCATGGGTGTGAAATGGTTTCTCATTTTAATTTTCATTTCTTTGATTACTAATGAGGTCATTTATTTTATCATGTGTTTTTTGGATATTCTGAATTCTCTTTAGTGAACTCTTATTCATAAACCCTTTGCTCTGTTTTCTTTTGGATTATTTGACCTTTTCTAAAGAGATAACCAGTTACCCCAGCATTATTTATTATACAGTTTTGTTCCCCACTAAATTATAATGCCAACACAAACCATATGCCATGTATATAAATACCTGTGCCTACTCAGCCATAAAAAAGAATGAAATAATGCCATTTGCAGCAACATGGGTGGACCTAAAGATTATCATACTAAGTGAAGTAAGTCAGACAAAGACAAATATCATATGATATCACTTATATGTGGAACTTAAAAAAATGATACAAATGAACTTATTTACAAAACAGAAATAGACTCACAGACATAGAAAACAAACTTAGAGTTACCGGAGGGGAGGGATAAATTAGGAATTTGAGATTAAGAGATAAATACTGCTATATATAAAATAGATAAACAACAAGGACTTAATGTATAGCACAGGGAACTATATTCAATATCTTGTAATCACCTATAATGGAAAAGAATCTGAAAAAGAATGTGTGTGTGTGTATAAAACTGAATCACTTTGCTATATACCTGAAACAATGTAAATCAACGATACTGCAATTAAAAAAAAATCCATGTTAAAAAAAAAATCCCTGTGCTTCTGAGTCCTTTATTCAGTCCATTTACTCTGTTTTTCTATTCCTACCATACTATTGCTTTATAAATCTTGCTGTCTGGTAACACCTTTCTTACTTTCCTTATTATTAAAAGGCTATCATTTTACAGTGCTTCCAGAAGAATTTTAGAGTTTGTCAAATTCCATGGGGAAAAAATCTCTCGGGAATTTATTGTACTGCACTGAATTAATTTGGGGAAAATTGAGATTGTTATGGCATTGAGTCCTCACACACACACACACACACACACAATTCACGTATTTGTCAAATGAAGAGGGGGCACACATACACATATCATATAGTGTAAATGTGAAATAAAGTTTAGTGGAGAAAAGTAAGTACCAGAATACACACAATCCCCTGAGCTCTTTTATTTCCACATATTTGTGTTTTTAGGGTAGATATAACTAGAATTAATTTACCATGGAAAGAGCTCCTAGGTAATAATTGGAGCTTTGATGTTGATGAAATAGCCTTATTAGAAAGGGAAAGGATCCTGAGCTCTGTAATTGTCCTCAGCCTCTTCTTGCATTGAGTAAACTCAGGCTGTTGAGTCAGCTTCTTGATAGGCTATAATAAGAAGGGAGGCAATTAGCCTCCAGAGTCATCTGAGTTTGTCTCTTATTAATATTCTTTTATGCACTTGTATATTATTTTGTTGTTTATGCCACAAAGATCTTGCAGTCTCTTGTTAGATTTATTCCTGAATTCTTTACAGTTTCTGTTGCTGTTGTGAACGGCATCTTTTTTTAATTGGCTCTGGCTGATGCATTGGAACACTATGTAATATTTGTATCCTTGATCTTACATCCGCCAGTCCCAGTCTTGCTGAACTCTTACATTAGTCTTTATAGTTAATAGTTATTAGTCCTAACCGTTTATAGAGTCTCTTGGGTTTTTCTATAGATAGCGTGTTTTCTACAAATAAATTTTTATCTCTACCAGTCCAATTCTGAAGTCTCTTTGTATCGTATCTCCATGCCATTAACTGTAACGTCTTGTATATCACAGCAGTGATAACAGGCACCCTTATCTTTTTTTTTTTTTTTTTTTTTTGCGGTACTCGGGCCTCTCACTGCTGTGGCCTCTCCCGCTGCGGAGCACAGGCTCCGGACGCGCAGGCTCAGCGGCCATGGCTCACGGGCCCAGCCGCTCCGCGGCATGTGGGATCCTCCCAGACCGGGGCACAAACCCGCGTCCCTTGCATTGGCAGCCGGACTCCCAACCACTGCGCCACCAGGGAAGCCCTGGCACCCTTATCTTATTCCTCATCTTTCACTGTGGTATTTTGCTGCAGGTTTCATATACTTTATTAAAAGATCCCTATTTCTAACATTCTAAGATTTTTTAAATAAATGTTGACTTTTTCAAAAATATATTCGCATTTTGTTACTCATTTATAATTTAGTTGCATCATGGTAAACGAATATGGTTTGTATGATAGCAATTTTTGTATTTATGAAACTTGCTTTGTGGCTGATATATAGAAGTAAAAGGAAGAGTAACAAAACTCGATCAATTTCATACAAGTCAGAAAAGCAAGAAGCAGCAGCATAAGCAGAAATCACATAATAAGATGATAGAAATGTATCAGCTACAAAAATATAAATGAACTAAATTCTCTGGTTAAAACACAGATGTGTTTAAAACAAAACAAGCTAACAAAAAAAGAAGTCTATCTATAATTCATTTATAGGAGACACACAATGGTTGAAAGTCAAAGGGTGAGAAAGGACAATACCAGACAAGTAGTGGTTAAATGCTGGTGTAGGTAGGTTAATATCAGACTTTAAGATAAAAAGCATCGTTGGGAGAAAGAGGACCATTACTTAACATTAAAGGTAAAAGAAATTAAAAGTTTGGGTAAGGGCTTCCCAGGTGGCGCAGTGGTTGAGAGTCCGCCTGCTGATGCAGGGGACACGGTTTCGTGCCCTGGTCCGGGAGGATCCCACATGCCGCGGAGCGGCTGGGCCCGTGAGCCATGGCCGCTGAGCCTGCGCGTCCGGAGCCTGTGCTCCGCAACGGGAGAGGCCACAACAGTGAGAGGCCCGCGTACCGAAGGGGAAAAAAAAAAGTTTGGGTAAGAGCTCAAACCTACAGAAAAGTTGAAATAATAGTACCATGAATACTTACATAAATACTATTTACACTACCTAGATTCAACAGTATGTTAACATTTTGCTCAATTTATAGCTCCTAAGGAGAAAAAAGAAATTATTTTACCTGGTCACAATATCATTATGTCTAGGAAGATTGACAGTTTCGTAATCTTATATCTAGTACATGTTCAAATTTGCACAGTTACCCCAAGAATATCGTTTATAGCTGTTCTCCATCCCTGAACTAAGATCTTCTCTTTGTGCATGCATTAAATCAGTTGCTGGCTTTTAGTAGTAGTTGTCTTTTAGTCTGAAGTGACCACCCACCATTTTGTTTCCCATGACATAATTTATTAAAGAGACCAGGACAGTTGTCATGGAATGACATGTTTGGGTTTGTCTGATTTCATAGCTTTGATTTTCAAAGGAAGGTAAATATCTTACAGAATGTCGCATATTCCATATTTGTCTGATTATTTCATTGTGGTTCTTTTAGCATATTTTTCTTTATTCCTTATATTTCATCTAAACTAGAAGCTAAGTATAAAGGTTTAGATTCTATTTAAATGTTTTGCACGTATACTTCATGGGTGATAAATAACGTATTGTTTATGTTGTATCACATTAAGAGGCACTTGTCAAGTTGTCACTGTTAATGATTCTAAGCCACATCTCTCCTTGTAAAGGTGTATGTTTCCCTTTGTCTTTAATCTGGGGGGAAATACTTTGGCACTATGCTAGTATCCTGTTCATCAATTTTTCACCTAATGGTTTTAGCATCCTGTCCTTTTCTGAATCAATTATTTTATATTAGCTGTCATTGTTTTGTAAAGAGGAGCTTCTTGGGACTTTCCTGGTGGTGCAGTGGTTAAGAATCCGCCTGCCAGTGCAGGGGTCACAAGTTTGAGCTCTGGTCTGGGAAGATCCTGCATGCCACAGAGCAACTAAGCCCGTGCACCACAACTACTGAGGCTGCGCTCTAGAGCCCGTGAGCCACAACTACTGAGCCCGCATGCCACAACCACTGAAGCCCGCACATCTAGAGCCCATGCTCTGCAACAAGAGAAGCCACTGCAATGAGAAGCCTGCGCACCACAACAAAGAATAGCCCCCACTCGCTGCAACTAGAGAAAAGCCCGCTCACAGCAACAAAGAATAGCCCCCACTCGCTGCAACTAGAGAAAAGCCCGCTCACAGCAACAAAGACCCAACACAGCCAAAAATCAGTTAATTAATTAAAAAAAAAATACGTGCTATTTACTTATTAAAAAAAAAAGAAGAGCCTCTTATATCAAATGAGAATAACTATGATTTTTCCCCTAAAAGGCAGGATAAATGCATAATTCTTTTCCATTAATATTTAATTTTCTAAAGATGTCACAGTTACCTAAAGTCTCCCATCAAACACTATTTTTATGGGCTAGTGAATTTTTATTTTTTTAAATGTATGCAATCTATTATAGCTAATTGTAGTCTTTACTCTTTTTGCTGAAAACCTCCCAAATTTGACCAGTAGGAGTCCCTTTAGGCTAGCTCCTGTGTTGTTTTCACATCTGTCCAACACAACAAGATGTTCCAGAACTCCTCTTCTTGAATAATAAATAGATGGACCTTAAAATGCTTTAGTGCTGGCCATTTCTCCCATTAGTTGTAGTCATTGTTTCAGTTGTTATTTTATATAGTCTATGCTTACTTTATATATACTCTCATGTTTATAGTTTCTAGGTTCCCCATTTTTATTAGTTTCCTGTGGCTGCAATAGCAAATTGCCACAAACTTGGTGGGTTACAACAGTACAAATTTATTCTCTTAGCAAGTCTGAAATAGGTTTCACTAGGCCAAAACTAAGGTGTCAGAAAGGCTGTGCTCTCTCTAGAGCAATTTCCTTGCCTTTTCCAGCTTCTAGCGTTGCATTCCTTGACTCATGGCCCCTTCTTCCAACTTCAAGGCCAGCAGTGTAGCATCTTCAAACCTCTCTGGTAGGTCTCCTATTGCCTGATGCTCTGTAGTAAAATCTCCCTCCAGTTCCACTTTATAAGGACGTGATTACACTTAGGGCCCACCCAGATAATCCAGGATAATCTCTCTAACTCAAGATACTTAATTACATTTGCACAGTTCTTTTTGTCATATAAGGTACCATTTATAGGTTCTGGGTTTCAGGATGGATACGTCTTGGGGGATGTTAATTAGCCTGCCATACTGTTCTTTTATATTATTCTGGGTTCAGTTTCCTTTTTCTAGGTTGTTAGCTATTTTCTTTTAGCACCTTGAAGTCAATTCATTATCCTCTGGCTTCTTTTACTGTTCTTAGGAGTATGACATCAGTCTAATTTATCTTTCTTTTCTTTCTGGTTGACCTTAAGAACTTTTGTGCATTTTCACTTCAACCTGGATGGTTGTGGATTTAGGTTTATCTGTCAGGCCAGGACTCATTTTGCTACTCTTGAGTATTTTTGATTTCCAACTGTTTTGGAAAATTACAGCCATCTTCTTTTCAAATATCTCTCCCATTTTCTGTTTACCTCTGCATTTACTAATTCTGTTCTTTATGTCTTTCATGTTTTCCTTTCATTTTTTTCTGCCTTTTGGCTAATTTTCTCTGAATCATCTTCTAGTTCTTTAATTCTCTTTTCAAGTCTAATCTATTTACTTATACTGAGATTTTGTTTAATGACTATATGATTCAAAATTCAGTCTTTGTAGTTTCTTCATGCTTCCTTTTTATATGTATGTGTTGTCTTCAAGCTTTGAGATCTTCCAGAGTTATTTCAGTAGGAACTTCCTCTTATATTTTGGTCCACAGTTTATTAGCTTTGATTTTTTTGGTCAAGCTTGATTATATCTGTATTATTTTAGAGGAATTACTCAGAATTTTTTCTGGTGAATGACAGGTGTGCTAGTTTTCTTGCTTTCAGTACCATGATTCTTTTAACAATTTTCTTGGAATTTTAGGAAAAAGTCTTTTCTTTATTATTATTTATTATCTTTGGTAATAATCATTTGTTTTTTGGCATCTATTAGACTAGTCCTGTAATTTTCTCCTTTGACCTAAAGTATAATGTTACTGGATTTCTAATGAATGACTATCCCCACATTAAAAAATACATATATAGTTTTGAATTATGTTTAAGAGTTTGTCTTTCCTCACAGGTTTGATTATTTTGTGGCTTTATTTTTTTGTCTTATCTTTGTCAAGTTTTGACATATAAAATGAATTTGGAAGATTTTCTTTTTTACATATATTATCACCTATTAATAATTGATAGTATATTTCCTTAAAGGTTTGATAGAAACCAATAATTTGGATCTGATACCTTCTTATTGGGAGGAGGGGAGTCAGTGGCTATAGTTTTTTCTGCCTTTGCTACCCTTCAATTCCTCCCATAGCAGTTTGTCTGCATTATATTTTAACTTGGCTTTTAAAAAAAAATTCAGTCCTTTTTTGGAGAGTGAATTTTGCCATTTTTAAAGTTGCTAGAAATGATAAGTTGTTTACTAATATTGCCTGGTTTTAATTGCTGTGTTCTACTGAAGAGATCAAAAAAGGATAGGAAATCTTCTAGTACCTTTCTTGAAGTTTTTTGTTCTTAATTCTTTCATTTCCTTTTTAGGATTGTTGTAACAGTTTTTCTTGTTTTTCCAAGAAGACATTTTAGGGCCAAAGCTCTATGTCTACTGTTAACTTTACAGTATCTTATTCTACTTTTTAATATATCGTCAAAGTATAAATATCATCAAAGCTTTTTTTCTTACTCTTTGGGGAAAATCTGAAAGAAGTTCCTCTCCCAGACTCATCTTTTCTAATTACAGCTAGGGTTCATAGTGATTTTTCTTCATTCTTCGGATATAAAGTTGCTTTTGTTTGGAAGTTAAGAAACCTGCCTTTCAGGCATTTGTGGTCAGGCCCTGCATTTTCTACCTCCAGCAAGAAAATTTAATTCTAATCAGTTCTAATCAGCTCAGTCTCCTCATTTCCCCCATGCTCTTTGCCCTCTCTAATTTTTTTTCTTTTCCCTTTCTCCCATTCTTTGGGGGAATGGTTCTTTACCCTAACTGCACATGAGTTTTATCTGTGGAGCTTTAAAAAAAAAAAAAAAAAAAAGGAATGTACTTAATTTCCTGGACTGGAAAGAATTGCTGAACTAGGATTAATATTTCTCTCTTATGCTATTCTGAAGACAGCTTAAATCTTAGCTCCAGAACTAATTGAATACATGTTATGACAAAGACACACCAAGATAAGTGATGGGGGAATAAAAGATGAATAAAACATGTTTCTGATCTCAAAGTAGCTAATAGACATGAAAAACATAAGCAATTTTAGGATATCAAATTTTGACTATAAAGCAGTTCTGCCTGGGTGGTCAAGGAACTCATCATAGAAGGAGTTTGTCATTTTCTGAGATGAAGAGACTGTAACAAAAACAAGTTTTGAAGGGGCTCTGGGGGGACAGATCAAAAGTTGACTTTTGAACATGTTAAGTTTGAGATGCTTATTAGTTATCTTAGTAGAGATATTCAGTAAGCAGTTGGACAAAAAGTCTGGAGTTGAGAGGATAAAGTTGGGTTTAAAAATTTGGGTTTCATCAATTCATATTTGGCATATAAAGTCACAAGATTAGGTAAGATCACTTGGGGTGTAAGTATAGCTAGAGAAAAGAAGATGTCTAATACTTGTTGGGGATATGAGAAATTAGCGAAGGAGTCATAAAGGAAAATATTGTAATATCTGACTGTAGAAAAAATTAGAAACTTCTGTCATTCTCAAACTTTAATAAGGATCACTTTGTTAAAGTTTGGTAGGTCTGAAATGGGGCCTGAGATTCTGCTACTCTAACAAACTTCCAGAAGATTATGCTGCTGGTAGTCTATGGACCGTGCTTTGAGTAGCAAGACTTTCTGTGACTATAGAGACATAAAGTAAAAAGAAGGAAAGACTGTAACGTTTGTAGGAGAATAAGGATTAATACCCAGAATATCCAGAATAAAGGGTATCTATAAATGAACAAGAAAAAAATAGATGGGGAGAAAGGATACAGATAGGGAATTTTCCATAAAGAAATTAAAATGGTCAATAAACATGAAAAATGCTCAACTTTCTAGGAAATACAAATTGAAACAAGATCATCTTTCCCCTTAAGATCAGGAAAAGTTTAAAAATTTGAAAATATCCAGTGTTGGTGAGATTGTGGGGAAAAGGGTGGACTGATACCCTAGTAGGAGGGTATCTTGGTACCTTTTTCCTTTTGGAAGACCATTTGGCATATTAACTTTTTAAATGTGCATATCCTTCAATCCAGGAATCCTTTGCCTTAGTATCTAAAAGGAAAACTTGTACCTTTGCCCAGAAAGGCATTTCAGAGCTATTCACTGAATTGTTTGAAGTTGAGAAAAATGAAATAATCTAAATGTCCTCTAGTAAGGAATTATTAAATAAACCAAGGGTCCTGAAACCCTTTGCTCACTTATTCTCCCTTGTACATTTTAAAATTGTCTCACATTTTTGGGACTTCTCTAGTGGCTCAGTGGTTAAGAATCCGCCTGCCAATGCAGGGGACATGGGTTCAAGCCCTGGTCCGGGGAGATCCCACATACTGTGGAGCAACTAAGCCGGTGCACCACAACTACTGAGCCTGTGCTCTAGAGCTCACAAGCCACAACTCCTGAGTCCACATGCCACAACTACTGAAGCTCACGCACCAGAGCCCGTGCGCTGCAACAAGAGAAGCCACCGCAATGAGAAGTCCGTGCACCGCAATGAAGAGTAGGCCCCGCTCACCACAAGTAGAGAAAGCCCACGCGCAGCAACAAAGACCCAATGCAGCCAATAAATAAATAAATAAATAAATAAAATTTTTTTAGAAAATTGTCTCATGTGTTTTCATTATAACTGTAATAGTTTAAAAGACCATGATTTCTAGTATATGTTAAATAGATTTTGGTTACACCTTAAAATTGCAGATTCAAATCATTCAGTTTATAGAGAGTATCTATCATATACCGTATGCAGAGCAGATTCTCACACCACTCAGATAAATTGAACTCATTTTTGGTAAGGAAAAAAAATCTGACTTCTTATTTATCTTAAAATAAACATGTAATATGTGCCTGTATTATGACTTCTGAATTCTAGACTTTGAATTCTCAGCTGGCTGAGACTTCTGAATTCTCAGCTGGCTGGCTGGTTAAATGGATGAGGCTTGGAGCCTTCCCAAGAATGTGTTTCATTAATAAAATAAGGTCTTGCTCTTAATTTCCCCCCTTTTCCTTCTTCTTTTGTTTGTTAGGTGCTTTGAAGTTTATACAGCTCAGAACAGTGCACCTTAGTAGGATTTGAGATGGATAAGAACTTTGCCTTTCTTTTACAAAGTGGAGAATTACAAAGTGGTAATTTTAAAAGGAGAGGAAGAAAGGAGAACTAGTTCTAAAGCAGATCAACTAGGAAGAGTACAGATAGACATTGAGGATCTGGAAATTGATTCTCCTAAAATCACCCATGTCGACCTAACCTTAGGTTACCGTTGAAGTTTGAAGACCGTTGAAATAAGCAGTGCCATAACAATATTTTGAAATGAATGTTAGATCTATCTATACTTAATTCAGCCATTTAAAAGGATGCTTATACAACCCTTGAAATGGAGTAAAATACATGTGTATTGACATGGAAAGAATTCTGAGGCATGTTGTTTGGTGAAAAAAGCAAGTGTTAAAAATATTTTAATATGTAATATTTATATTATATATAGTTGTATATTTTATATATGTATATATTTATGTTTTTTACTTGAGTGAAAAGGAGACATGGAAGAATGTATATTAGACTGTAAACAGCACTTACCTTTTTGGCAGGGGGCCCAGCAATGTGGGGAAAGTGAAAAGAGATTTTCATTGCTTGTTCCTGAATATTCATGTATTATTTAAATCTTTTATAGTTGAGAATATATTGTGTTACTAGTGTAGGAAAAAATTTAAAGAAGTTTAATAATAAAAGGGAAAAACCACTATACTAAGTGATCTCTAAGGTCTCTAAGCTTTAAATTTCAAGGAACACTGGCAGTTACTGCAGTATTTTAATAGAAATGTTAAAATATTTCTAATTCATATTCTAAATGATTTGTATTCAAATTCTTTCAAAATATTTTTTAGGTGTGGAATATCAAACAAATGATTAAATTGACACAGGAGCATATAGAGGCCCTACTGGACAAATTTGGTGGGGAGCATAATCCACCATCAATATATCTGGAGGTAAGCTTTTGAGTATCATATATGTAGTAATTTTGGAAAGAAGAAAATGAACTTATAAAAAAGCATTTGTACTGGTAATATTGGTTATTTTAGGGAGTGGGATTAGAAGTAGATATGGGAAGAGAGAATTAGCTTTGTCTTTATTGTACTTTTTAACCTTGTTTCACTTGTTACAATAAACATGTAGTATTTTCTAATTTGGAAAATATCAAAACTAAAGGAGAAGTTGTATATAAGCTTCAAAATATCACCCTAGTTTTAAAAAAAACAAAAACTTAGTGAAAAAAAGAGAGAGAGAAAACAGTCTTTTCTGGAGGTCAGCAAACTAGTTACCATATTAGAAAATGGGGAGAATTTTGTGAAATATCTTTTTCCCAGAACAAATCCCCACAAAATAGGTTTTTGCTTCCTTATGGATAAAGTCTACAGTATTTAAATAGCTCAAAATTGCTTAGCCTTACTGTTTGATAGTGCCTTCAGGCTTTTGTATCAAACCTTTAACATAACTGTAAATTTATTGATTAGTCATTGTTCTTAATCCTGTGAGGTAGTAGTTACTGTTATAATCACAGGTAGGCTTTCTTGGCGTTAGTTTCCTATGTAAGTCACTCAGCTCCCACAGCTAGGAAGCTGTTATGGAATCTAGGCAGTCAGGCTCCACAGCCCACACTGCTTACCACTACACTATACTGGCTGTCTCTATAAAAGCTGGCTCCAACTGTAATCACTAGTCACACTGGGAGATAACCCTAAATTACAAATGATCAGGTTACCATTTGCCTTCAAATGCCAGAGATTTTTAGGCATGGATTGACAGACTCCTAAATGAAAATTCTAATTTAGTAATCTAATTACTTTTAAAGGGTAAGTAAATCTTCAGTATTTCAAGAGAAAGTAAGCTTGCATTTCTAAAATAAACTTGGAAGTTTGGAAATAACTGCTAATAAACTGTTCTCTTCTTCATATGGCTTATCACAGAGCACACTGCCAGTTAGTATCGGTGCTAGGACTAGAATTCATACTTCTGAATATAGTTAGTGTACTTTCTAATATCCCATGCTGTTTTTTTTTTTTTAACATCTTTATTGGGGTATAATTGCTTTGCAATGGTGTGTTAGTTTCTGCTTTATAACAAAGTGAATCAGTTATACATATACCTATGTTCCCATATCTCTTCCCTCTTGCGTCTTCCTCCCTCCTACCCTCCCTATCCCATCCCTCCAGGGGGTCACAAAGCACTGAGCCGATATCCCTGTGCCATGCGGCTGCTTCCCACTAGCTATCTACCTTACGTTTGTTAGTGTGTATATGTCCATGACTCTCTCTCGCCCTGTCACAGCTCACCCTTCCCCTCCCCATATCCTCAAGTCCGTTCTCCCGTAGGTCTGTGTCTTTATTCCTGTCTTACCCCTAGGTTCTTCATGACATTTTTTTTTCTTCTTAAATTCCATATATATGTGTTAGCATACGGTATTTGTCTTTTTATTTCTGATTTACTTCACTCTGTATGACAGACTCTAGGTCTATCCACCTCCTTACAAATAGCTCAATTTCGTTTCTTTTTATGGCTGAGTAATATTCCATTGTATATATGTGTCACATCTTCTTTATCCATTCATCCGATGATGGGCACTTAGGTTGTTTCCATCTCCGGGCTATTATAAATAGACATGCTGTCTGTTTTACTTGTATGTGTGAGGAGAACGAGCAAAGGAGTCATAAGGAGGCAAATAGTCCTGGTGAAAATAGTAATTCTTTGTTAATCAGAGTTAGACAACTTAACCAGCAGTTTTTCTGCCAACCATTTTGTGTCGGGAAACTTTCCCCATCCTCATGTAATCCATTTGCATCGATCACCATGTCTCACTGTTGCAGGGATTTACTACCCCTCCACACACATACGCTTCAGGCTTTTTACTATTTGAATTACATCTAACGAGGATGGTATACAGCAGACTATACCTCATAGGTTATATCATTAGCATGTAGATTCTTACTCTCAGGGACTAACACTACACAATTTCTCTGTAGAAGGCAGTATAATATAGTGGTTAAGATGAACCATGGAGTCACACAGACCCTGTGTTTAAATTCTGGCTCTGCCTTAATTTATGCAGACAGGTTACCTAACCTCCTTATACCTCACCTCATTGGTAAGATGGGACTGTATCACACATATGGTAATTTAAAGATTAAATTGAGTTTATAATTATGAAATAGCATAGTTCCTGACACATATTAAGTGCTCCGTAAATCTTTGATTCATTTGTTCAACAGATAATTTTTGAGTGCCTGCTAATATTTGTACTTGTCTAAGCTCAGGGGATATAACAAAAAACAACCCCGCCCACCCCACCTCCAGCTATGCCTTCAGATAGCTTGTATGTTAATCAGGGGAGTGGGTTACAGAAAATAAACATAGAAATAATAAAACATTGAACTTACCACCGTTTGATATACTGTGAAGAGGAGCCTGGCTGCAGATGGCAGTATTCTTCCCTGAGGAAAGTTGACCAGGCCCAGGGAAAAGACTTGTGGGTATTGCTATTTGAAGGCCCTTAAGTGGGTAATCTACTGATTACCCACTGAGACCCACCATTCTCCTTTCTGTCTCTATGAATTTTACTACTCTAGAATGTCACATAAGCGGAATTCTAACATATTTCCTGTAACTGGCTGATTTCATTTGGCATAATGTCTTCAAGCTTCATCCATGTTGAAGCATGTGTCAAAATTTTCTTCCTATTTAACGCTGAATAATATTCCATTGTATGTATATATCACATTTTATTTATCCATTTATCTATCAATGGCTACCTTCAGTGGTTAGTTGTTTCCACCTTTTGGTTACTGTGAATAATGCTGATTTTACTTCTTTGGGGGGTGTATACCCAGAGTGGAATTACTGAATCATAAGGCAATTCTATATTTAATTTTTTAAGGAATTGCCATTCTCTTTTCCATAAGCAGCTACATTTTGCATTCCCACTAACAATCCTTTATATGCTTGCCAAGACTTATTTTCTGTGTGTGTGTGTGTGTGTGTGTATGTTTAATAATAGGCATCCTAATGAGTGTGAAGTGGTATCTCATTGTGGAAATGCAAATCTCCAACTTTGTTCTTCTTTTTCAAAATTGTTTTGGCTATTTGGGATCCCTTGAATTTCCTCATGAATTTCAGAATGGATTTTTCTATTTCTCCAAACACATTGCCATTTTGGTAGGGCTTACACTGAATCTGTAGATTACTTTGGGTAGTATTGACATCAAGAGTCCTTAACTCTTAAATATGAATGGACAGTTAAGAATAACCAGATAGGGACTTCCCTGGTGGCACAGTGGTTAAGAATCCATCTGCCAATGCAGGGGACATGGGTTCGAGCCCTGGTCCAGGAAGATCCCACATGCCACAGAGCAGCCTGTGTGCCACAACGTCTGAGCCTGTGCTCTAGAGCCTGCGAGCCACAACTACTGAGCCTGCATGCCTAGAGCCCGTGCTCTGCAATAAAACAAGCCACCTCAGTGAGAAGCCCGCACACCGCAACCAAGAGTAGCCCCCGCTCGCCGCAACTAGAGAAAGCCAGCGCGCAGCAAGAAGACCCAGTGCAGCCAAAAATAAAATAAATAATTAAAATTTAAAAAAAAGATTAATGAATAAATAACCAGATATTTAAAGAAAGCTATTAACAGGAAAGATAATGGCAGAAATGGTCAAAAGGAACTCAGAAACAGTGCAGAGAACAGAAGAAAATTTGAAAATAACTATAATTAACATCAAAGATAAGAGAAAATATAGTAATCTGTTCTTGTTTCATGGTTGTACTAAAGAAGCAAAAGTAATAGAGAATAAGAGCTCTTGGAAACTAAAATAGTAAATTAAAATGGCATAACAGAAAATTTAAATATGTGTGTGTGTATCTGCATGTGCATATAAACAGACAAACAAACAAATGCTATAAAGTTAAGGACATCTTCCAGAAAGTAGAAAAAAACAAAGATGGAAAATATTAAAGGAAAGATCAGAAAAATTAGAGAATAAGTCTAGGAGATCTATAAAAATTACAAATGTTTTTAATCTGCAAAAAACAAATAACAATTTGTCCAAACATGTAGCGGTATTAATTTCCGCTCCCATAACAAGAAACACGAAGGTAAATTATTCAAAGATTGTTCTACAGCTCAAGGTTGTCAGACACTGGGGTAGATTGCTGTAGTCCTTTTGGTTTTTCTGTCATAACTGCAGCACATCTGAGAATCGTACTCTAACACAAGACGTCAAATCAGGAAGAAGGGATCACAGATGTTCTCTGGTGTACTGAGCCCTTGCAAGGAGGAAAACCTCCCCCCCCAAATCCCTTACAAGTCTTTACATTTCACCAACCAGAATGGGGTTACATACACCCCTAGACTAGTGCCTGTGCTTACATTTCCTGAAATAAGGGCTAAAAAGTAAAATTTTCCCAGTGTTCACAATTTGGCTTCAGATTAGTTTGTGCACTGGCAGGTAGAAGTTGTGCTATAGCATTTCGAAAGAAACCCCTTTGGTGTTTTCATAGAGAGATAAATCTTTACCTATCTCTCCATTTCTTCCTTTTAGCAGAACAGAATGAAATCACTTATATCACCATCAGAAATCCTTGTGGCTTTCTTTTTTCTATGTACTAATTTATTTAAAAACGAGTTTTTAAGTTCTAGATTTTCTCCAACTGGCGTATGAATAATAATTAACATTCTGTTTATTCCCTTGATGATAACTGCAGTGAAATGAACTATTGTACTCTAAAGAATTTCAGGTTTGTCTTTTCAATCATTGGTTCCAGTCTTTTCTTTTTACCATCATACAGAGGAAGAAAAGATGAGTTTCCCCTAAAAGTCGTTCCCCAGAATTTCTTATTTTTCTCCCAATTCTTCTGTATTTACTCATCCAACAAATTATTTGAATGTCTTCTGTGTGTAAGATATAATGCTAGATGCTTTTCTAGTAGTAGATTCTTCTTTCTAGACCTGATATATTGGATTTCAGAGGTGAAGGGATAAAGTTTCTGGAATAACCCTACATATCTAGTGTTAACACACTGAATCCAAGCTACCCCTGAATTTATATGTATGCTGGAGTCCCCTGCAGACAGACAGATGATGACAATAAAGCTCCTAACATTTATTGAGTGCTTGCTGTGCCAGGAACTGTTCTAAGCATACAGTAGGTCATTTAATCCTCAACCTGCCCTGTGAGTTATATTTAATACACTCATTTACATTTTATAGATGAGGAAGCTCAGGCACAGAGGGTTTTAATAATAACATGACGAGAGTTACACAACTAGTAATGGGGTAGCCAAAGTTTGAAGCCAGACATTCTGAATTCAGAACCTGTGTTCTTTTTCTTTTTTTTAT